>NC_083727.1:16466212-16769242 GCF_028564815.1 Eubalaena glacialis
CTCGTAACAGGGGAATCTCACGGGGTTTAGAGGCGAGGGGATGCTTTTCCTGGGGAAGTGACGATGAAGCTGAAGGAGGAATGGACTGGGCTGAGAGGAGTGGAAATAGTTGGTGCAAGGGCGCTGTGATGGGAGTGAAGGGAGATGCATGGTCAGGACAAAGGGCTGGGGGAGTGCCGGTGGCTGGGTGGAAGTTGTGAGCAGGCGCTGAGCTAGTCTTGAGGCCAGGCCATGGCCGAGTCCCATTGAGTCTGCATTCTCAGTATCTCAAATCTATGTACCTGTCTCCCTCTCCAGGAAAATGCCGCTGACCTCCACTGATGAAGTCTGAGGGATGTTTTCAGGCTTCACTGGCCCCTCAGAGCAGCATCTGGCTGCCTTCTTCCCGAGGCTTCCACGGTGCAGCCTCTTCTGCTTTACCCCCTTCTTTTCTGAGAGATGCCTTTGTTTCCTTTGTGTGGTTGTCCTGCTCTACCTGCAACCAGCTGCTCAGTTCCAGAGCTCCTCCAGGTCCAGCCCCTGGATGCTCACTCTCTGTCCAGGCAATTCTCTCCACGCGGTGGCTCCAACTGGTGCTTAAACAGATGACTCACACGTTTTAGCACCGAGACCTCTCTTCTGAATCCTAGCTGTTTATTTAATATTTCCACTTAGAGGTCACCAAGGCTCCTCCCAACTCACCATGTGTCCACGACCAAACTCAGGATCTTTTTCTCTAAATCCTGTCTTCCTCCCAAACAGGGTCTGTCTCAGGGAGCCCTCCATCCCCTTATACAAATCAGAAGCCTCCTCAATGCCTTTTTCCCTATCACCCCTGTACCCAGTCAATCACCACATTCTGGAGATACTACCTTCTAACTATCTCTCAAGTTCACCTACTCTTCACCACCGCCAGCTGGGTGCAGGTCACCATCAGGTTTTGCTTTGATGACTACAACTGCTTCTTAACTGGTGTCCCCCCTACTCTGGATCCTTCCAACTTATTGTCCTCTGTGCTGCCAGGTTGAACTCTTTGAAACATGCATCAGATCACATCTCATCACATCACATATACACCCAGTCTTAAAATCCTAAAATCCTTCTACGGCTTCTCATGCTTCTTAGGAGCTAGACAGATCTTCTAGCTCCTAAGACCCTGCCTGGTCTTTTTTTTTTTTAATATTTATTTATTCTTTTTATGTATTTGGCTGCTCTGGCTCTTAGTTGCAGCACATGAGATCTTCGTTGCAACATGCGGGATCTTTAGTTGCAGCATGTGGGATCCAGTTCCCTGACTAGGGATCGAACCTGGGCCCCCTGCATTGGGAGCATGGAGTCTTAGCCACTGGACCACCAGGGAAGTCCCCCTGCCTGGTCTTGAGCCTCCTCTCACACTACTCTCTCCTTCCTACCTCCATTGATGGATGATTACAGTGGAATTTGTGGGACACATTGGCCTCCTTACTTGGACTTGGGAAGACCAATATCACATTGACAACCCTCTCTTGATCCATATTAGCTTCAGTTAATAAGAGGATCTTGTCCATTAATCCTTGGAATGCACTCCCCTTGGAGCCCGAGACCCTCTACATATTATCACAAGCTAATTGGTTCCAATTAAGGGATATATTTTGTGCAAAGAATGACCTATTTTCAAAATGCAGATTTGCCTGATTCCCTTTAATTATGAGACTATGATCCAGGCTATTCCCAGGAAAAATCACTCTTGAGGAACCCTTCCTGTTTCTCTGCAGATGTCTTTGTTTTCTCATTGTAGTCATGGAAATAAAGAAGCCTTCTCTTGCCGGGGAATCCAGCTGGCTGTGGACTGGTTCAGGGACAGAGGACACACCTACATCAAAGTTTTTGTCCCCTCCTGGAGGAAAGAACCACCAAGATCTGATACCCCGATTAGAGGTATGCTGGAGCAGGTACATTCTCAAGAGGTACTATATACCTTTCCTCCATAGTACTCCTGAAAATTACAGTCAATTATCTGCTTACCTTTGTTTCATAATGTCTGTCTTCCTCACTGGACTATAAGCTCCATGAAAGCACTGACTATGAGTGTTCCCTGCCAGAGCCCTATCACCTAGTGTAACAGCTGGCATATAGCAGGTGCCCAATAAATAGTTGTTGATAGATAAATGAACAAAGTATTTAGTCTTTTAGTGTGAAAGATTAAGTTCCAAAAATAATAGTATCTTATAACTTTTAACACCCTGCAGAAAGATTGGGTCTGCATCCCACCCCTAGTAGAATACAGGAACTGAAAGAGGCATCCATTCGGTCCAGTGATATTTATTAACTGAATATCTAGTTCAATCTCTTCATTTAAAAAAAAAAAACAAAGGAAACCGAGACCCAGGGAATTCTTTATTTTTAATTCTTATATCAGCTAGGAATATTTTCAGCTACAAATAATAGAACAGGTGGTTTAAATAAACAGGGGTTCTTGTTTGTTTGACTTTCTTATAAGAAGATGTCACATGCTGAGCCTTTGTTGGTATCATCTCAGCCAAGTCAGCAATGTTGGGGCCAACCTCTTCGTGATCCTGGCAGGTTTCATTGACTTTTTCTTCCAGCCTTTTAACCAAAAGTTGTTGGTTTTGTTTTCAGTTCTATCAGTGGTTACCAATTGCTTCTTCTTCTCTTTCTGATTCTATTTTTTAAGTAAAACGCTATTCTTGTTTTACAGATACGGTATCTTCTTGACTATTCCTATACTAATACAGACTTTTAAAAAGTTCTCTGAAGTTCCATGAATCATATTTATTTTTTCTGGGGTCAGTTCTCTTTGTTCATCTCTCTCTTTCTCTCTCTTTGTGCTGTTAAATCTTCTTCTCAAAAGTCTGGTGATCCTTCGCTTGTCAGTGTTTACTTGTGAACAAAGAACCAGATTGGTTAAATACATACCTGTGCAGTTGCCATGGGCTTCCTCTCCTGGTATTTGGATCTTTCCCTAAAAGGTAGGGCTGACCATCGCATGTGCTGAGCAGGAGAGGTCACTTCAGCACACCCTGCGCAGAGCAGGCAGGCAGGCAGCTGGACGCCTCTGCCCACCACACGTTCCAGTGCCACAAGGATGATGGTTTTACTTTAGGAGGTCAAAGGCCACATGGGAACCTCCTCCTTCCTAGTTATATCTTCACTTCCCATACAGTGATAGGGACCGGAAAGGGTGGGTGCAGCTGCCCGATGGTAGCCCTTCAGTTAATAATCCGACTTCTGCTGACTCGCCACTCCTGCTGGAGAGCGCTGGGACTTTGCAGGGAACGGCTCCACCTCGTCTTCAGCCTCCATGCACATTCTGGGCTGTGGTTCCCTTTGTACTTAGGATCAATATGATCCTGGCTGCTTTCTTGCTTTTTTTTTTTTTTTTGCCACGTGGCATGTGGGATCTTAGTTCACCGACCAGGGATCAAACCCGAACCCCCTGCATTGGAAGCATGGAGTCTTAACCATTGGACCGCCAGGGAAGTCTCTGATCCTACCTGCTTTCTGTCTTCCTAAAATTTGTCAAAATCCTGGGTTTGCTGCTGTCCCCAAGCCCATTTTTAATGTGTTTATGGATTCCCTACCCCTTCTGTACTGCTTCCCTTCTCTTTCAATGGGATTATGAGAAGGAGGGGGGATGAGCACTTGTGTTCATCATGGACCAGTTGTCCCAGGTTATTCTTTATGGTCTGAACATGGAGAATGGTGGCTTTCAACAGCTGTGCAATATATATTGTGCGATACTTAATGGGTAAAGAGTAGGGAATTCACTTTGGGGTAGGGAAGAATTTTTAAACAAGCCACAACAAATGCAGAGAGACAGCGGAAAGAGTCATAAATTTGCCTACATTACAATAAAATCTTCCGTTCATTAACGGATACCACAAAAACAAGAAAACGAAAAGACAAGCCTCAACCTGGGAGAGGCCATATATCACATATCCCTGATGAAGGATTCCTGTTGGAATTTATAGGGAACTTATCCAAATTAATAAGACCAAGGCAAGGGACAAATATATAGAAAAATGTGCTAAGGCATGAATAGGCCTTTGACAGAAGAGAAAACACAAATGGCCAATAAACATATGAAGAGATGCTCAGTTGTATTAGTAACCAGAGAAATGCAAAATAAAATCACAACAAGAGGCCACTTTACACCCACCAGATTGGGAAAAATTTAAAAACCTGCAAATGCCAAGTGCTGGCAAGGTTGCCTTAGACGCTGTGTTGGGTAGTAACTTGATATAACTACTTTGGAAAATAATGCAACACTACCTTGTAAAGTGCCTTTCCCTACAACTCAGCAATATCACTCCTTAAGACAGACCCTAGAGAAACCCTTGTCCTTCTGTACCAGGAGACTTCTGTGCAAAACTGACAGTCATGACATGGCCAAACCTCACGCACACAATGTTCAACGAGGAAAGAAGTTGCCCAAGAATATATGCAAGATGATTCCATTTGTGTAAAGTCTGGAGGCTCATAATCACATTGGAAATTGTCCTTTTGAAGGGTACATATATATGCATTTAAAAAAATAAAAGCAAGGGAATTATAAACACAAAGTTCTCAAAACTGGGTCATCTTAAAGGGAGTGGAGGGAGATGCAAACTTCGAGGGGCAATGGGGACTTCAAAGCACAGGCCGTGTTCTGTTTCTCAAAGGGAGTGCTGCACACATGGCATTTAACTAATGAATTATAATTTTAAATTGAAGTATAATTGACTTACAGTATTGTATTAATTTCAGATGTACAACATAGTGATTCTTTTGCAGGAAAAATGGGGCACAAGAGGATAGTCACGTCCCAGGTCTTGAATGAGTCCCTGGGACAGACTACCAAGTGAGGGTCCTTGGCTTTGGGCAGGAAAGAATTCTAGAGTGAACCATAGTAAAGTGAAAGCAGGTTTATTTAGAGAGCTACACACTCCATAGACAGAGTGTGGGCCATCTCAGAGGGTGAGAGCCGGCCCTGCAATATGGAGTGGTTAGTTTTCATGGGCTGGGCTAACGAGTGGGAGGAATATTCTGTCTTGGAGAAGGGGCAGGGGTTTCTGGGAATTGGGGCACCCCTACTTTTTGGCCTTTTATGGTTAGCCTTGGAACTGTCATGGTGCCTGTCATAGTGTCATTTAGCTAATGCATTACAATAAGGGTATAATGAGGCTCAAGGTCTAGGGAAGTCTAATCTTCTGCCATCTTGCGCCTAGTAGGTTCTAACCAGTTTTTGTCGTATCCTGTTCTTCTTAATGGTTGTGTCATTCTTTCAATGGTTGTGCCCTGCCCCCTTCCTTCCTGTCTCAATTCGATATTTTTATACATTACAAAATGATCACCACACACACAGCATTTTAAAAAAATGTTTCTTTGTACCATACATGCATTATGCACTTTTAAAAAGTCTGGGAACCATGTCATATAGGAAAGGACTGAGACATGAGGGACAAATATGCTAATAATCTTCCACATGCGGAGTAACTGTTTCCTGCGGAAGGGATTTCTTTTGTCTCCAAAGGCAAAACTACGATCAAAGAGTAGGCCGTCCAGGGATGCAGATTTTAGCTCCTGTTAAGAGACCCTGTAACGTCTGCAGCTCCCGGGACACACTCCCTCCTCCCAGGCTTCTTGGGGGCTCGCCCCACAGGCGCCGGTCCAGTCGCCCCACAGATGCTGTGAGGCAGGTGCAGGAGTCATCTTCCTCATCTTATAAGTGCAAAACCTGATGTTCAGAGAGGGATGAAAAACCCGAGAGCTGGAGCTAAAACCGGAATGCAGGCTGCAGATTCCTAATCCCGGCCTCTCTGCGTGACATTCTTGTGTCCCTCAGAGCTGTCAGTTGTGGGCTGCTCCGTTCTGAAAGTGTCCCAGCAGACTCCTGTGTCATGGGAGGGGGGCCAGTGGTTCTCCGCTAAGGGCCCCGGCGGCACTCTTCCAGGAGGATGCAGGGCTCCTAGTAATTCCTAAGTGCCGGGATTCTAGTTAAAACAGGGATGTCTTTCTCCAGAAGAAGGCCTCTGTGTCTACCGTGGTAGGGGCACGGGGCAGGTAGCCATCACAAGGACAAGAGCTGTGGCTTCACTCTTCCTTCCAAAGTGTGTCTCCCTGGCTGGGCACCATCCTCGCGACTCCTGTCATGACGCAGGCAGGACAGAAGCCAAGAGCCCACTAGACCTCAGGCTGCTGGCAGATTCCTCTCGAGACCACCCTGCTCTTCGCCTGCTGGGCTGGGCTGTAGGGGAGAGGGGGAGGGGGGAGAGGGGGGAGGGATGTAGGGGAGGGAGGCGTAGCGGGGACGGGGACGGGTGGGAGGGGCGAGCTGACCAGAGAGGAGCCCTGAGCTGCCGGGGCTGCTCCGGATTTTAGGATGGCTCTGGGGGTGGAGAGTCCGTCCGAGAAAGCGCCTCATGCGGTCCCCGCCCTGCGGCCCCCAGAGCAGCACGTGCTGGAGGAGCTGGAGAGGCAGGCGGTGCTGGTGTACACGCCGTCCCGCAAGGTGAGCGGCAAGCGCGTGGTCTGCTACGACGACCGCTACATCGTGAAGGTGGCCTACGAGCAGGACGGGGTCATCGTCTCCAACGACAACTACCGCGACCTGCAGAGCGAGAACCCTGAGTGGAAGTGGTTCATCGAGCAGAGGCTGCTCATGTTTTCCTTCGTCAATGACCGGTGCGTGTGGCCCGCGGGGTCCCGGGGCGGGTAGGGGGCGGGGCGGTGACGGGGCCCCGCGGGGCTTAGTCACGGGCTCAGAGACCCCCAGCCCCGGGCCGCCCGCGCCCCTTCCCCGCCGCACATCCCTCTGTTGGCCCTCTCCGTCTCCTCTCTTTCGTGACCAGATTTCCCCCACGGGACTGTTTTGTCCCAACTGTCCTGTGACCTTTCTGTTCCCATGCCCACATCCAGCTGAGCCAGCACCCAGCTGCCTGACATGGCCTTGGGGGTACCTTTCTTTTGTTTTTATTTTCGAAGAATTTAACATTTCAAATAAGAGCACTGGAGCTGTCATCATGGGGTGAACCTGAACTTTGTTGCACTCCCTTTCACTTATTTTATGCTTCTGTCTGTTTTTTTCCAAAGTTTTGAATGACGGATGGGAGTGGGCGACATCACCTTTTCTTTGGGGCTGTAAAGATCTTGGAACTGTCTCTGTCTTAATACGTCTTGGTTGACACTTTCAAGAGAATCTGGTTGGTTCATCTGTCCCCTAGGGTGTTTCTCCTGGGTCAGGTCCCCCCTGGACCAACCAGCTACAGTGGAAGGAGGACGAAGTCAGGGTCACAAAGCACAGACCAGTTGGCAGGTGCTGGGTGAGGGAGGAGCTAGACGGAGCTGAGGTGGGGAGGACGTGATGGCTGGTCCACTGCAGGCGTCCTCAGGCATGCTGAAGAGCCTGGCAAGGTGGGCATGGTCACAGGGTGGGACAAGATGGGGAAGGCACAGCAGGCTGGGACATCACTCCCGTTCCAATTTCCGTTCCAGGCATGATAGCTCGGTCCTCATTCTGGGCTCTCTCACTGGCTTTTAGGAATGCGGTTTGGGACAAGCTCCCCAACTCCGTGAGGGCAGGGACTGTATGTGTCTTATCTGCCACAGCTCCAGCCAGCCTGGCACATTATAGGCACCCAATGACTAGTTGTAGGTTACTGAGTGAGTGAGTGTAAATGGCTGCAGCCCTGGGGTAGGGAAGATAGGGAGAGAGAGGCCATGTGGCCGCTATATCAGGCCACCTGCACACGGCGGACCAGCTCCTGACCCTGGAGCCTGCGGGGCTGTGTGTGTGGTGGAAAGAGCTAGGGCTTTGGAAGCAGCAGATGAGGTTTCAAACTGAGGTTCCGCCATTTACTGGCTGTGTGTGGAGAGGAAAGCTCTCAACCTCGCTGGGCTGAATGTCCTTCACCTTGAATAATCTGCCCTTGGATTAGTCACACTTACCTCTGAGATGGTCGTGAGGACCAGAGAGGACTGTACCCCTAGTGGTAGCGGTTATCCTCAGGCCAGGCCAGGACATGTGCCTCCAGGGGGGTACTGCTGCCCCCACTACCCCTTGGCCCACAGCCAAGGAGGCAGAGGTACCCTCCCAAGCCCCAGGGCGGATGGTCACAGCAGCTACCCCGCAGTATCCCCCATGGTCATTTCCACATTCGCAAGGCTGGTGGCTCCCTCTCTCTGGCTCAGGCCCGGAGGAATCTGGCAAGGCTGGCACCATCGGATCCAGAAAATCCTCACTGAGGTCTGATGGATCATGGCCGCCTCTGACCTGGTGACAGCCTGGGGTCCAGGCCAAGTCCCCTTGACACACTGGCCTCTGCTCAGGGCCTGCCCGAAGGTCCCCCGACTGCCAGAGGGCAGAGCCTGCCGCCTGCCTGTGGGCAAGGACGCTCGCCCCGTGCCCAGGGCACGTCCATAGGGCCCTCTTGGCCCAGCTCCCGGCTGTGAGGCCCGGGAAAGAGCAGGAGGTGAAGCCTTTGGGAACTTTTAATAACTGCAGTGGGTGGCTCCCCAGATTCTTGGTCGGGGCCCAACTCTGAGAAGCCGGCTGTGTAGCTGGGATCGGAGCCACGGAGGCTACCCGGGACCAGGGATCACCCAGCTCGGGCCGGCCTGGTGGATGTGGTCTGCACGGTGGGACCCCAGCGTGACCCTTCACGTTAAGGGGGAAACCAGCCCATAAAAACAAGCCCCCGATTAGAATCCTCCCCCTCTCTAGTATGACCTGGAAGTGCCTCCTGGGAACAAAGTATTCATGTGAAAAGTGGATTGTGCTGAACGAGGGAGTTTTCCTTCTGAGAAATGTTGTTTTCCCTTTTGAGCTGCGGGTCATCGAGGATGCATTCCCTTCCTCCTCAGACCAATGCCAGGGAAGGGAAGGGGCAGGAGGGCGGCAGGGTGGTGTCAGAGAGTGACAAAGTGACCCCCGCCCATGGTTTGCAGAGGAGGGTGGAGCCTGCACTGAGCCCGGGGGCTGTGTGTGCCTCCGCACCTGTGTGCTGGCTGCACCCGGATCCGCTTCTTCGCTGACCCACCAGCTGGCGGTTTGAACTCTGTTAATTTTCGTCCCCAACCTGAGAGGCCCAGAGCTGTGGGGCAACACAGGAGAAATGGAGCTCCCAGGACCAGAGAGCCCCCCCGGGCTTCCCGGAGGTCTCCAGCCTTCTGTTGAGGACATTGGAATGCAGCTTAGAGTCGCTTTCAGACTAGGTCCCAGGGGAGACCTAGTGCAATTATGCTTCAACTTTAGTGGCTAAAAATGACCTGGGAAGTTGTTAAAATGCAGATTCCTGAACAACTTGAGGTTCTGATTAAGCAGGTCTGGTGTGAAGCCCGGAGCCTGCATGTTTCCAGGAGTTGCTAAGTGATTCTGGCATTGCTGACTCAGCAGGAGAAAAACTTGGACAAGGCCCAGGGGCTGCTGTCCTGGGATCTGTCAGTGCTGTGCTCTGTGCCGATCAGCGTGGAGGGAGGTTGTGTTGCTCTAACACGCTGTGACAACCCCTGCGTGGCAGAAAGAGTCCTGGACGGAAGGAGTCCTGGTGCTGCCCTTCCCTTCCCAGGCGGCTCGGCTCACTCCCCGCACAGGGCCAGTGGCGAGTCTCTGTGGGCCTTGCAGTCACTCCCCTGTGCTTGTTTTCCAGGTTCATGCCTCCTGATGACCCCCTGGGCCGTCGGGGACCCACCCTGAGCAACTTCCTGAGCAGGAAGCCAAAGCCTCCAGAGCCGTCCTGGCAACACTGCCCCTATGGTGGGTAGCGCCCCACGCCTAGTGGGCCCTGTTCAGGTCAGAAGCACTGGCTGGGTGGTCAGCAGCCTGGGTTCTAGCCCGGGTTCTGCCCTTAATCAGCTGTGTGACCCTGGGGAGGTAACTTAACCTCTCTGGATGGTAGTTTCCTGACAGGGTTATTGTAATGATGAACTGCCATCCAGGACCCCTGTTGCATGCAGTTCGTGAGGGCTGGATGCAGGGGTCACACACAGAGCAAAGCCACATCCAGGGAGCAGGGATGCTGTGTGCACCCCACGCTCTCCTTTCTCAGTCCCTCCCCTGGCACCTTGTGCCCACATCCTGCCCCACAGTCTTACCTAAACCCCTACCTACCCTTAGGGACTTTGGTTCGTGCTATCCATTAAGAATTAAGGATTCTATCCCAGAGTCCTCCAGGGACACCAGCCTTCTAGCCAGCTCTTTCACTAGCTTGCTTTGGGCAAGTTATTTAAGGTCCCCAGGCCTCGTTTATTGTGCCTATAGAAGTTTAAGATGCCGTAAGTGATATTCAGAGTCATTTCTTGTTAGAATTAAGGTGATCACACACACATTCAGGTGGCCCATCCTGCTCCCTTCCACTCTCAGAAGGGCCCTGGTTTGGATGATAAATTATTTGATCACCTCTGTTAAAACAGTCTGTAAGGGGAGGGCAATGATTAGCACAAGGGATGTGGACAATGGGGTAAACTGAGTCAGCACTGGAGGCACAATCCTATGTCATGAGCACCCACTCCCAACCCCCCGCCACTAGGTTGGCCCGATCCACAGCGTCTCTGGGGAAGTGGAGGCTGAAGGTCATTGGATCCAGAGATTTGGTCTCAGTCCCTGGTCATGGGAGCTTCCAGACAACACTCCCCCTGCGCTGGGTGGGTAACACTGGGGTACCGTGTCCCGTGCAAAATACCACAAGGAGTAGGGTGCTGCACCCTCATTCGTCCTGTCTGCGCCCCAGGGCACTTCTCTCCACCTCGTCCCGCCCCAAACCTGACAAGTCTGCAGCAGGCCCGGGGGCCTTCCCGGAGGAATCTCCAACGAGAAAGGCCGCGCGGGGCGGGCACTGCCCGGACCACACCGGGCCTCCCCACCCAAGGTCTCTCACCAGGAGCCCTCTCCCCCTGCCCCGCCCCTTCCAGGCAAGAAATGCACCTACGGCATCAAGTGCAAGTTCTACCACCCGGAGAGGCCTCACCACGCGCAGCTGGCTGTGGCCGATGAGCTCCGCGCGCAAACGCTGGCCTGGCGGGGCGCGGGCGGCGAGGAGGCGCAGCGGGGGAGCGCGCGGGCGGCCGACGTGGCGACTCTCACAGGCGGCTTCTCGCGGCTCGTCCTCAGCGACGACCCGGGGCCCCTCCGGGCGCCCCCTCGGGGCCCCGGCTGCGGCCGCGCGCCCAGGCCGCCCTGTCCCGACTGGGTGGCGCCCGGGCCCGCGCCGTCCCCGCCAGCGCCGCCCGGCCTCCAGAGCCCCCGGAGCCCGCCGGGCCTACGGGGTGGGTACCGCCCCGGCGCCCCGCAGAGTGACCGGCGCCCCCCGCGCCGGCAGCCCGCCGACCCGTGGGCCCTTCCTCCAGGGGCCGGCTGGCTCCCTGGCCGCTCGGCCTGGGTGGGGTCGCGTTGGGATGAAGACGCCCCCGGGGGGGCTTTGGGGCCGGTGCCCCAGGCTGTCGGCCCCGAGGCGGACTCGCGCGCCAGGGCGCGCACCGTGCTTTGCAGCACCTTCCCGCCCCACCACGTGGACAGCGTCATGGCCCTGTTCCCCGAGCTCTCCGACATCGCCAGGCTCATGCTCCTCATCCAGAGATTCCAAAGGTCCGGGGCGCCCGTGGGGAAGCCCTGAGGAGCTCGTCGAGGCCACCACATGTGATGTCCCAGTCTTGCCTTTCCACCCCACCGGGCTGGTGGCCGTGGTCAGCCTGCACCTGGGCTGGCCCACCCTGTGGAGCCCCCTTTCCTTTAAAGATGGTCCGTCTCCTGGAGGAGGCCAGCTTCCTCGCCCTCTGCGGTGCCCACGGTGGCACTTGGTGGCCTTCCCTGACACAGGGGCTGCTGCTGGAGGTCCATGTTCTGCAGAATAAGGTTGCCTTCCGTAGAGGGCGTGATTTCTCGTGCCTGAAGCCTACAAAGGCCCACTAGGGCTCCAAGGGTTTGTCCAGAACACTCCATGGCTGTTTTGGTCCAGCTGCAACTGGGGGCCACAAGTGGGTCCCAAGATCAATTTAGTGGGTGACACCCGAAATAGAGTGGAAGAGAGACACACGCCACGTAATCAGGCTAAGTCGGAAACTCTCCTTTGTTAGCTACGGGTGTGCCTGTATACCCTTGGCAGCCATGTGAACTGAACGTGGGCCATGGCCAAAAGGTGGAAAACTGGTAAATGGCCTTGAATTTCATGACATCAAATCACGTTTGAAATAGGTAGTCAGTTGGCCGGTGCAGATGTTGGCATCAGGAGGTTTTCATATGAGCTGTTTCTAACCTCTTGAGGGGAACCCAGAGTTCTAGCCTCCACGTGTGGGCTCCACTTGTCACTCTGAGATTACGTGGCTGGGCTGGTCTGTGGGGGTGTGGCAGGGGCACCTGACCCGGGGCCCTCACGTCCTTCACACACGCACACCACACACACAGGCACACGGCACACACAACACACACACACACACACACCCCTTGACTCAGGGCTAAGCGTCTCTGTTTTTCAGCCGTCCATCACGGCAGTTTCCAGCCCAGGCCCTGTACTGGCCAAGCCTTCTGAGCTACCCCTCACAGCTGAGCCCAAGCCCTGTGAGTCAGGACTTTTGCTCGGAAACCTCTGGGGGATTGGTCAGAGCTGGCATGAGCCTCAGTCATGGAGGTTTCTTGCTACCTTCAACCATGGCTGTTTCTCCTAGCTAACTACTGCTTTGCATTTGGGGGGGAAGGGGCCCACTCATTTGCAACAGACAAGAGATGAGACAGTGCTGCCAGGACGCGGGTCCTGTGTCCTCAGGGGCCCTGGCATCTCTGGGTGGCGTCCACCCATTCACTTAGGGTTATGAGTCCAGCTCACAGATCTTGGCTGGTTTGTTCATGAGGAGAGTGTGAGGTACCTCCCAGTGGAAAACCAGCTCCCACCCCAGGCAAGCCTCCTGCAGACTGGCAAGCGCTCCCTGTGGGCATGGCTGGCACAGCTCAGTGCGCCCCCCAGAGAATCTGCTCCTGCCCCCTTCAATGGGGTAAATGCTTCCTTTGGAGATGCAGAGACCTTGTGTCCCCTGTGAGCCCTTTCATCTTTTTAAACCAGATTCTTAGTGTGGCTTAGGTCAGATCTCTTCCTCACCTCTTTTTTTTCCCCAAAGACGACGCCCACCATTGTATCTTAATATTTTGGGACTGCAGTCCTGAAGAAGACCCACTCCTTCTAGGCAAATTGGATTTCCCTCATGGTGTTGTGGGTTTTTTTTCTTTTGACAAGACAAGCTTTATGTTAGAGCTGCTTTTGTCTCTTGGGTCTGTGTCCTGACTTGGAATCGTTGCATTGCTGATGTACAGTTGGAAATGTTTAAACTGCTTCCTTTGAGGACAAGTTTGAGTTTGAGTAAGCTGTAAAGCTATTTTATTTGGTGCACTGTGATTAAGACAAGCTCAAAAACAAGTGAAGAAACAGCACATTTCAATGTAATCCCCTTTGGAATTTTTTCCGAAGTCTTGGTATGTCTTTGTGACACAAAACATGAATGGGATGGGGGTGAATGAAATGTTCCTAGTTGCATAACTATTACTGTGCTCCAAAAATAAATCACTTTTACCCACACCTGGACTCTCCATTGTCAAATTGTATGTCAGTTTCTCTTGTGTCAGCTTTCCCCCCCCCAGGGCGGTTTTCTCACGTTAAATATTGTGGGTGTGAAGGCTGAGGTTATGGCTGCTTTATTCAGTGTTATTCCCCGCCTTGGGGGAGGTGGGGAGAGGACTGGAATTCACCTTTTCCAGGAGAAGCAGCAAAGCCCAAGGCAAGGACGTGCCTTTGCTGGATGTTCAGCGGGCTGTACCCAAGGACACAGGCGGAGTCCTCCGTCACTCAGATCTGAGGCTCCCAGTGCTGGACTGTTGTTTACTATGTGGTGTAGCTTTCTCAGAGGCCTCTGGAAGGTGGTTGGAGACACAATTGCAGAAAGTTGGGGGTTGAGGGCTAGAAGCAAGAGAAGCCACTCATGTCAGCATTGTTCCAGATCAAGTGAATCCCTGCTCTCAGGATTTTACACAGAGCTCAGATGGGGAGCAAATAGACAACTCCCAGCTGGCACGGGTATGGCTCCCTGCCTCTGGGAAAAAAGCCTCCTGTGGGAGAGAAGAACACAGGGGAGGGGGTGAGTGGAAGGGTTATTAAGGAGTTGGTGATGGGGGAGGGGGCCCTGGGAACTGGAGCAACGAAGTGGAATCTCAAATCCCACCATGAGGGAACGCATGGAGCCAGGACCCTGTCCAAAATTAACTCGTGGGGCCCTATGTAAAATCAAATAGCAGGGCTCCTTGTTCAAAAGTGATAAAGAATTTCAAGACTGACAACTGAGCATTGAAACAAGCATGGGGCCCTTGTAAGTGCCCACCTCTTATGCAAGAGACTGAAGAGGAGAAGTCGGGGGGATTGGGCAAACTGCACACTGGATTGGCCACTTCCAAGTGAGTACCAGATGTACATAGGGGTGACTCTAACAGGGCAGCAGGCATGCTCATTTGTATCAGGTAAGGTGGTTTTTTACAAGCAAGGCTCACAAACCAAATGGCAGGAGGCCAGGATGGAGGCAGCTGTGGGGTTGACTGAATTTAGGGGCTTGAACCCTGTCAGGACTCTCTCATCTGTTTTCTTCTATATGTACGATTATTCTCTCCCTTAAGATTTTCCCTGCACTGTGAAAGCCATTCTGTTGGCAGACAGGCACATATCCTTCTGGCTAAAGGACTCAAGAGGCAGCCTCAGAAAAATCCTGGGAAGAATTCTGAATGGCCTGGCTTGGATCACGTGTCCATCCCAACCAGTTGCTGTGAGCTTCTACCATTGGTTCACTGGGTCTCAGGCGCACACTGATTATCAGCTCACACCTGAACCCAGGTAGTTTGTGGGGAGTTGGGGATGGTGAGTGGTTCCCTCAAAGAAGCGGGGACAGTGTCCAGGCAGACAAACCAAATGCCCCATGCACAGCAAAGCCAATCTACTGACACTGGGCTGTGGGGAAGGAAAGTACAGCATTTATTGCATGGAGCCAGGCAAGGAGAATGGGTAGCTGGTGCTCAAAAGACCTGAACTCCCCAATGGCTTTCAGGCAAGGGTTTTAAAAGGCAACATCAGGGCTGAGGGTTGCACAGTACATGGACAGTTTTTTGATTGGTTGGTGGTGAGGTAACAGTGTGATGTTTCAGTAATCTCAATCATCAACCTTCTGTTCCAACCAGTCTAGGGTCTACGTGTTTGTGGTCATCAGTTTTCACTTGGTGGGGTCCTAGCTTCTGTAAAAACAACTAAAAATGTGAGTCAGAAGTTTATCTATATCCCTCAAGGAGAAACTCGGAGTCTTGTGATTCTTTTGTGGCTGGCCTATTATTTAGGTTATTATTACTTTTTTGCTTGACTGCTTTTCCTTTGTTTCTGCTTTTTTATTTCTCTAATCATTAACTGCTTGGGTCTGTTCTTTGGAACTCAGGGAAGGCCTAGGAGACTAAAGCTTTTTCTACAAGCAAGAAATGGGGAACACAGGGGGCCTGTCACTGGGGAAGGTCCCTGTGCACCAGGACTTAGGACGTCCCCACCCTCCTCCACCCCCATCACTGGCTGCACCCGAGAAAGGAGCTGCTGTGTTTATTCACTTCCCCCTTAGTCACATCCACAGACAGCAGACGGCAGAGCTTTCTGTGGGAGGAAGTTGGGAGGCCCCGCTGCTACAGCACCCGAGGTATCATTGTGTTCATCTTGCCAGTCCTGGGACTGCGGCCAGATGAGCACTTAGGTGGGAAGCCTCCAAAACCCCTGCAGGGGAGGAAGTGCCTCCCCAGAGTCAAAGATGACCTGGTTCCCTTTCAGTCACTTCTGAGCTGATGCCCTCAGGAAGCCTCGGGATCATGGCAGCTCAGCCTAGCAGCTGGCAGCCAGGCTGAAAATGAGGGGCTGCAGGCCTGACCCCGCTGGGTAATTACTTTGTTCTGAATTCCCGGGGAAACAACATCACCTATGTGTCCTCGTGGAGGGATGACACACCTATCCCCATGCCAGAAACAGGAAAGGTGCTGGGTAGATAGAGGCAAATGGGCACGGCGCTCAGAAACCAGCTGAATGCTGTACTTATTGACTAGCTGACTGACTGACAGATGCTGACTGGCTCACTGACTGACAGTGAAAGATTGACACTGACTGACAGATATGATTAAGAGATTGACTGGCTGACTGATAGACACTGACTGGCTGACTGACTCTGACTGACTGACACTGACTGGCTGACTGATAAGATGGAAAGTGTGGGCAGCGCCTGTAGCTGTGGGGAGAGATTACTCAAATAGGATTTGAAAACCACAATAGTTTTGACTTTATCTGAAGTCACCTTACTCTTGTCTTCAAATCAAGTGCATGCTTGACTAAAATAAGCCCTATTAAACCTCCAAAGTTCAGTTTCACCGATGCCATTCCTGATGAGGCAGGTTATGGAGGCATTTTTTCTCCAAAGGAAGAATGGGAACGTCTCTCCTTGCAGCAGTGATTTCTCCCAAACAGGCCCTTTTCTCTCTCTCTGACTGTTTTTAGCCCCCATTTGCTCGAAATCACCTGCTCAGCAGTCCTCTGGGCGCCGTGTTTTGCTCGACCATGACGCCTTTGCTCTCCCACCGCCCTTGACCTCTTGCCCCCCACCCCTGCCCTCAAACCTCCCCAGCCTTCATGCTTCCTCCACAAAGCCTGCCCGGCCGTCCCAGCACCTTCGGCTCAGATGGCGTCCTGCTGTCCTTTCAGGGGCTGGACGTGTCCCGTCTGCTCCACGGCGCCCTGGCGCTGAATGGTGATTGGCGGCTCATCATTGAACTCTCTCCTTGTATTCAGGCTGGACGTCCCCAACAAGACCACACACACTTGGAGGGTTGGGGCTCTGTCTTTAACCTTGTCTCTCCATCAGCCCTGAGGCCAGGCAGTCGAGGCCAGAGAGGTTACGTTACAGAAACAAAGCGGTCCCTAATCCCAATGGCTAAGACCACAGAGCTCCTTTCCCCACTGCGCTCTGGGTCCGTTGCTGTGCGTGCACAGGCGGCTCTCAAATGGGCACAGACGCTTAGCGCTCCTCCCAGGCTCATCACTGCTCACGTTTCATTGGCCAAAACGAGTGACATGACGACATCTAACTCCCCAGGGGCAGGAAAATGCACTTCTACTGTATGTCTGCATATGGTAGGCATATTTGTAGAACAGCACTATGACAATTTGCCTGCAGTGGCTTAGAGAGAAATGTTTGTTGATTGAAAACCTCAGTGGAAGGAATGAATTAAATGAAGCATGGTACATCCATTTAATAGAATACTGTAAGCCACTGAAATGGTATCGTAGGAGGACGTTGATGACATAGAAAATGTTGAGCATACGTTATGAAGGAAAAAAGTAGATTATAAAAAGAATGTACCACATGATCTCTCTTTTTTGTGTAAAAAATGCATATTATACTTATAGAAAAGAACCAAAGGAAATTGACTAGAAGTTCAAGAGAATATATCCGGGTGGGGGGATTATGATTACAGGTGACCCTCTCCCCCTTTTGGTCGCTATAGTTTTCTAAATCTTCTATAGCTAATAACCTTGGTAACAAGAAAACAATTTCTAGCTAAACAATGCTGCCTTTAAAAAAATAATAAAAATACACATTCATTATAAAAGATTCAGAAAATTCAGGCATCTTGAATTGACATCTGATAACACCAAGGTGTAGATCCTTCCAGACCTCTTTCCATACCTGCATGCATATTTAGTTGAAAGCGGATCCTCATGGGCTAGGGCCCGGGTCACACCTGGCTGATGTCAGTGACATTGCAGTCCGGGTGAGCACAGCCTCACGCTGGCTCCACTGCCAGAGCATCTCGTGCAGGCCCTGGATCCCGGGAAGGTTGAAGGATCTGGGCAGGCCCCGCCCAAGCGCTATGTCTGCCGGCTGCAGTGGCTGTTGCATGAAGACCTTTTGGCACCCTGGGCCACGGACACTTGCATCTGGGATCGTGCGATTGCGGGGGAAAGGGGGCAGCTCTCACCGTCCAGCTGATTGCCTGGGGGAGGAGGAAGATGGACATTTCCCATTCTCTGTTTGCGTTCTTTGAGTTGATTCAGCTCCAGGGAATTTTTCTGGCCAAGGCATTTTAAAAATAACTCTTCACAAACTATTTGGTGCAAATACGGTTGATTTGTGGCTCTGCTGACCTTTGATTTGTTGGCAAGTCCCTGCCTGGGGCCCTAAGGAAATTTCCCTTTGCTTGTTTACCAAGAGTGGTTTAGGAGCTGCAGTGCCAAGAAGGGTTCCCTAGCTCTTCCGCCCCAGGACCTGACCGCGTGGCCCCTGCCCTCAGGGCTCACACCCTGGTCGGAGCTCAGCCTCATATCTCATATGGAGAGGCAGTTGTCCTTTGGACTCCCTGGACCACGTCACTCATAGTCTCTGGCTTTTAACCCCTTTGCAGAAGCCCCCAAGGAGATTCCCAGTGCGGTGCATCTCACTTGCAGCCCCGCTTCGTCCCCGGCGTCTTCCACACCTGCTCTTTCCTCGCTGGGAGCTGAGCCACACGACTTTGTATTGATTCTGATGGGTCAGCTCATTACAGAGTCTGGGAGCACAGCCAGGGCCTGTGGTGCCCATGGACTCCGGTGGCTCGGGCCTCCTTCTTGGGGCCTGTAGGTGAGGGCTGTGCTGGAGCCATTGCGGCTGGTGGACCAGACGTGGTGCTTTCCCGTCAGGATGGAGCTGGAAGGAAACTCCCAGGGATTGCCTTCCTGGGAGGCTCGCTCAAGGCCCAGGGGAGCTTTCGGCCCCAGGACCCTTCCGGGCAGGGACCAATAGTTCTCTTCTTTGTGAAGGAGAAAGCATGGCTGTCTGCTGGGACCTCTGGGGACATGGAGGCCATAGAGTGGACAGAAGCTTCGGGAAGGCGGGAGGGGGCTTCTTAGGGGCCCACCGTGTGGCTGCAGCAGTTTGCTTAAGTCAGTGACCACTTTCATCACGGGGACGGACGGTCATGTGGAAAACTGTGCTGTTCTCACTGAAGGAGTGAGGAGAGCTGGGGTCGGAGGGGGCCTTGACGAGGGCTGGACAACAGGTAGCAAAGACCAAATTGCTCCTGGTGCAGGGCTGCCGCCCCCTGTGATTTAAGGGAGGCTCCAAACAGCTCCAGAGAACAGAACAGAAAACAAAACAAAACGAAACCCTGTTTAGGACAGCTGATTGTTGACAAAGGTGCAAAGGCAATTCAGTGGAGAAAGGATAGTTTTTTAAACAAATGGTGTTAGAGCAATTGAACGTCCATGTACAAACCAAATCAAAACAAAAACTCAAACTGAGATCATTTTTTGAACTTGTGCCATATACAAAAATTAAGTCAAAATGGGCCGTAGACCCACATGTAAAACCTAAGACTATAAAACTTCTAGTTTCATGTCTATAAAAACACATAGACATCTTTTTGACCTTTAAGACAAAGATTTCTTAGATACAAAAGCATGATCCATAAAAGAAAATATTGGTAAACTGGACTGCTCTTCGAAAGATGCTATTAAGAGAATGAAATATAAGCCATAGACTGAGAGAAAACACTTGCAAAACATGTACCTGCTAAATAACTTGTGTCCAGACAATATAAAGAACTCTTGAAACTCAATAATAAAACAAACAGACCAATAAAAATATTGAATAAGACACTTCACCAAAGAAGATGTATAGATGGCTAATAAGCACGTGAAAATATGTTCAACATAATTAGTCGTTAGGAAAATGCAAATTAAAACCACAATGGGATACCGCTACACACCTATTAGAATGACTAAAATAAAAAAGATAGACCATATCAAGTGTTGGCAAGGATGTGGAGGAACTGGAACTGAGTCACTGTTGGTGGAATGTGCCATCAATAAAATGGTACAACCACTTTGGAAAACAGTTTGGCAGTTTTTTAAAAAGTTAAACACTCACCTGCCATGTGATCCAGCTGCTTCACTCCTAGGTATTTACCCCAGAGACATGAAAGTATACATCCATATGAAGACTTTCACATAAATTTTTATACCAGCTTTTATTTGTCATAGTCAAACACTGGAAACAACCTGAATGCCCATCACCAGGTGACTGAATAAACAATTTGTAGCATAACCATGTGGTGGAATGCCACTAAGCAGGGGGAAAGGAATGAACTCCTGGTATGTGCAACATGAATGAATCTCAAATGAGGCTGTGACAGAAGCCCATCACACAAGAGTACATAATGTATGATAGCATTTATGTAGAACTCTAGAAAATGTAATCTGATTTCTAGTGCCAGAAAGCAGATGCAACTTTACCTGGAGATAAGGGAGTGGGGAGGGGGAGGAGGGAGGGATTACCCAGGGGCACGAGGAAACTTGGGGGCCATGGATACATCATCATCTTGATTGCAGTGATGGTTTCGTGGGTGTATACAGATGTCAACATTCATCAATTGTATACTTTAAATATGTGCGGTTTGTAGTATGTTAATTATATTTTGGTAAAACTCTTTAGAAGAAAAACAAAAACTGCATAGAAATGTGTTCCCAAAAGAACTAATTCTGGAGGGTCTGATGTGGACCGGCTTTCACTGTGAGTCTTGTGAGTTGGGTCCCAGCCTCACCCCGTCGCCTCTCTATCCTGCATGGAGTCCAGCAGGAGGGGCCCCTGCCCTGTGTGTCCCCACTGAATGAAGTGGGTCCATCTAAGGCTCAGGGGCACGTGGGGGGCGGTCTGTGGAGAGACCGCAGGGCTGCCGGGCCTTCCGTGGAGCACAGGGCCCTGTCCTGGCTGTTCCCAGGGCCCCCTCCTCCAGGTAGGTCCCCTTGTGGCTGGGCTGCTGGACCGCTCTCCTGACCCCCATCCAGTCCCTGCTCTGCTATCCAGGACCTTTTTCTCTGGCCCTTCATGGACACCTTGGTGGAGGGGGGTAAGTTCCTGAAGGTGGCAGCCTTTCTCATTTCAGGCCCAGCACTGAAATGCCCTGGAGGAGATTTGGTGGAAAGACAAGGAACGTGGGGCACAGGCAGCTTCTTAAATAAGTGCTCCAGGAACAGCTGAAAAATGGGAGGAGCAGGGAAGGGAGAAAGTGACAGCAGAAAAGGAGAAAGCATGAGAAAATACCAGCTTCCCAGTTCTGTCCGTTCGCCAGAGTACCAGTACTAGTGTTTACTTGGCATTTCTCCTTACTTGATTTTACACCTACCCATTTTTTTTTTTTAACATCTTTACTGGAGTATAATTGCTTTACAATGGTGTGTTAGTTTC
Source organism: Eubalaena glacialis (assembly GCF_028564815.1). Lineage (NCBI taxonomy): Eukaryota > Metazoa > Chordata > Mammalia > Artiodactyla > Balaenidae > Eubalaena > Eubalaena glacialis. Next base: position 16,487,432 of record NC_083727.1, read on the forward strand.
TGCTTTATAACAAAGTGAATCAGCTATACGTATACATATATCCCCATATCCCCTCCCTCTTGCATCTCACTCTCACCCTCCCTATCCCACCCCTCTAGGTGGACACAAAGCACCGAGCTGATCTCCCTGTATGATGCAGCTGCTTCCCACTAGCTATCTATTTTACATTTGCCTACCCATTTTTAAAAATCTCTTATTTTTTATTCTCATACTTTCTTTTTCATGGAAAGGCATTTTATTTTAAATGTAGCAGTGTGTATATGTCAATCCAGAGCTCCCAATCTATACTATACCCTCTCTACCCCCTGCCGCTTCCCTCCTGGTAACTGCAAGTTCATTCTCTAAGTCTGAGTCTGTTTCTGTTTTGTAAATAAGTTCATTTGTATTGGTTTTTTCTTTTTTCTTTTTTTTTTAGATTCTGCCTATAAGAGATATCATATGATATTTGTCTCTCCCCGTCTGACTTACTACACTTAGTACGATAATCTCAGGTCCATTCATGTTGCTGCAAGTGGCATTATTTCATTCTTTTTATGGCTGAGTAACAGTCCATTGTATATATGTGCCACATCTTCTATATCCATTTCTCTGTCAATGGACATTTATGTTGCTTCCATGTCTTGGCTATTGCAAATAGAGCTGCAATGAACATTGGGGTGCATGTATCCTTTTGAACAATGTTTTTCTCTGGATATATGCCAAGAGTGGAATTGCCAGATCATATGTTAGCTCTTTTTTTGGTTTTTTAAGGAACTTCCATACTGTTCTTCACAGTGGTTGTACCAATTTACATTCCCACCAACAGTGTAGGAGGGTTCCGGTTTCTCCACACCATCTGTAGCATTTACTGTTTGTGGATTTTTTTTGATGATGGCCATTCTGACTGGTGTGAGGTGATATCTCATTGCAGCTTTGATTTGCATTTCTCTAGTAATTAGTGATGTTGAGCATTTTTTCATGTGCCTCTTGGCCATCTGTATGTCTTCTTTGGAGAAATGTTTGTTTAGGTCTTCTGCCCATTTTTTGATTTTTTTTTTTTTGATATTGAGCTGCATGAGCTGTCTGTAAATTTTGGAGATTAATCCCTTGTCAGTCGCATCGTTTGCAAATATTTTCTCCCATTCTGTGGGTTGTCTTTTCGTTTTGTTTACAGTTTCCTTTGCTGTGCAAAAGCTTTTGAGTTTAATTAGGCCTCAGTGGTTTATTTTTGTTTGTTTGTTTATTTATTTATTAATTTTTGGCTGCGTTGGGTCTTCGTTGCTGCGCGGGCTTTCTCTAGTTGCGGTGAGCGGGGGCTACTCTTTGTTGCGGTGCACGGGCTTCTCATCGCGGTGGCTTCTCTTGTTGCGGAGCATGGGCTCTAGGCGCCCAGACTTCAGTAGTTGTGGCACATGGGTTCAGTAGTTGTGGCTCATGGGCTCTAGAGTGCAGGCTCAGTAGTTGTGGCTCACGGGCTTAGTTGCTCCATGGCATGTGGGATCTTCCTGAATCAGGGCTCGAACCCATGTCCCCTGCATTGGCAGGCAGACTCTTAACCACTGCGCCAGCAAGGAAGCCCCATTATTTTTGTTTTTAGTTTCATTACTCTGGGAGATGGATTGAAAAAGATATTGCTGCGGTTTATGTCAAAGAGTGTTCTGCCTATGTTTTCCTGTAAGAGTTTTATAGTATCTGGTCTTACATTTAGGTCTGTAATCCATTTGGAGTTTATTTTTGTGTCTGTACACCTACCCATTTTTATCTAGCATTTTCCAAGCAGCAGTATCTGTGAGGTCCTGGGTTGATATGTTAGCTACATTTTTTCCAGTACACATGAAAGAGTTGTGTAACTAAAGATATTTCTATAGAGATGGAAAGTAATTAGTGGTTGCTTAGGGCTGGGGAACGGGGTGCTGTTGGGAGAAGTAAGGGGATAGTAACTAAAGGGTATGGGTTTTCTTTTTAGGATGATGAGAATATTCTAAATTAGATCATGGTGTTGGTTGTACAACTCTGTGAATGTACTAAAAACCTTGAGTTGTATACTTTAAATGGGTGAATTGTATGGCCTGTGTATTATACCTCATTAAATCTGTTACAAAGTGAAAAGAAAAGGAAAAGAAAGAAAGCTGGTCTGAGTAACATCCTGAATCTTCCTGCATCTCTCAGTGGGGCAGGGACCACATGGAAATATTTGGCTGTAAGAGATCCTGGGTCCCTTCTGCTTCTAACATCTCAGGGCTCCTTTTAAAGTTGCATCTGCAAGGAACTGACTGCCCCATGCTTCCCAGATAAGCAAGTGGTGGCAACCTGTCTGGGAGCTGAGACAGGCACAGCCCAGTCTCATCCAGGAGTGGGCACTTCGCTGGCAATAATCTGAGCCTGGCTGTGGGCTGTGGACAGGGCTTTGCCCTATCACAGTATCAAGGGCTGCACATCAAGCAGTGACTTGAAGCAGCCACCAAACATCCATCACTATTGCACCACCAAGAAAACATCTGGGGTCCAAAGTTGCAGCTGACTCCGCTCTCAGAGTCGCTTGACCACGAGACCATTGGACACTTCTGTGGGTCCAGGGTTGACAAGGTATCTAAACCAAAGGAGACAAAGAACCTGGAGCCACTTGAAACCCCTCAGGCGAGGCAGGGCTCCTTGGGTGACAGTCATCCAGGTTGCCCAGGACTGCTCCAGTTTTAGCACTGAAAGCCCCACATCCCCAGGAAACACCTCAGTCCTGGGCAAACCAGAGAGCTGGTCACCCCAGCTCCTCACAAATCCATGACCCCTGTGGCAAACTGCCAGGTCAAAAGACTCCAGAAATGCTACAGGAATTGGCTGTCACCCTCCTCTGCTCCGATATCCACAATGACTGGAATGTGTCCTGGAGAAGGGAAAGAGGAGGGTTTTGATACAAGCCTGGCAACCTGTTTTCCAGGAACAGAAAACAACAAGAAGCTGGACCGTAGGGAATCAGGCCCTTGGCCAGGGCACCTGTGGGGCAGTGGGCACTTGCCTCCCTCAGCTCCTACCCTCATCCTCCAGGGGGTTAACTCTTACTGATTGTGATGGTTCATTTATGTATCAACTTGACTGGGCCACAGGGTGCCCAGATGTTTGGTCAGATAGTATTCTGGGTGTGTCTGTGAGGGTGCTTCGGGATGAGATTAACATTTGAATTGGAGACTGAGGAAAGCAGATTGCCCTCCCCAGTAAGGGTGGGTTTCATCTAATCAGGCGAAGGCCTAGAAAGAATGAAAAGGCTGACCCTCCCCCTGGTTCTTCCTGCAGAACAGCCTTCTGACTGAAACATCGGCTCTTCCTGGGTTCCAAGCTTACTGGCCTTTGGACAGGAACTACTTCCCTCAGGGCTTCGGACTCAGACTGGGACTAAATCATCAGCTCTTCTGTGTCTCCAGCTTGCTGACTCACCCTACAGATCTTGGGGCTTGCCAACCTCCATAATCGTGGGAGCTGATTCTGTATAATAAATCTCTCTCTCTTTCTCTCCCTTTCTCTCTCTCCTATTGGTCCTATTTCTCTGGAGAACCTTTATTATACTGATGAATTTAGCTCTCTCCCTGCACTAATTACTTAACGACCTTCAAATGAAGATGTTGATTTTTAGTAATTTTGAAAGGCTCAGGCTGGTGATGATTTCAATGTCAAAGCACAGAAGCAGTCAGTTTTGTTTGTGGCCTGTTACTGTGCAGACTTAGAGGATTTATAAGTGGCTGTGGAAGGAGAAAGGCTGGCGCACCTGAGTGTATCGTCTGGGGGAACACACAGGTCACTGGTCCTCCGTGTAGTGCTAGAAATACTAGTGTTATTGAGTTACTTCTGTTCTTGGTCACATGTACATTCTCAGACATTTCAAGACATCCAGTGTCTGTGGGGAGTTGGTAACATGAGCTCCAGGGTCTTGTCTGGCCCTGACACTCTATGATTTTTGAAAACTACTTCCTCCCCATTTATGTAGCATCACTAACCAGCTTGCTTTGAAATGGATAAAAGTACATGTCCCTACCCCATGCAGTCTTTCCTCCCCGACTACAGAAACATTTCTTCCCCTCAAAGCTCACTTCACATGTGGGTTTGAGACATTATTTTCAAAGGACTCCAGACGCTGCCTTGGTGTTGTTGAGGATGCCGGAAGAAAGCTTCTTCAGGACTTAGGACTTGGCTCAGCTCCTGGAAGGAGAGGAAAAGCACCATCGAAATTCTCCGAATTAGTTTAGGTCTTCTGGGGTGTGTTCATCTGCTTCGGCTGAGAAGGGAGCTGACCAACTGTAATCCACTCCAATCCGGAATCCTTCGTTCTGTTTTACTTAGCTGCCGGAAGAACAGGCCTCCAAATACAGCTGGTAGCGTTGGCCTGTTGCTACCCAGCCCTTCAGACCCAAGAGCACAGGTAAGTACCTTCTCTGACCATTAGGTGTCCCTGTTGCACACAACTTGTATTGACCTGGACTCCAGGCGCTTGACAGTGCTCCAGCTTTAACCATCTAGCAGTGCCCGGCCTGAGGCCAGTAACCAGTAAACGGTGGACAGCGTTTATAGAATATAGGTAAAACTCACTACACTTGCGCTCTGGCAGTTACAGCTCCTTGTTAGTGGAAGATGTAAGAGCTGTGGGTATCACGAACATCAGGAAAGGCAAATAAAATATATTTTTATATTGTATTTTTTTTTTTTAAGTATTTGTTATTTATTTATTTATTTATGGCTGTGTTGGGTGGGTCTTCGTTTCTGTGCGAGGGCTTTCTCCAGTTGCGGCAAGCGGGGGCCACTCTTCATCGCCGTGTGCGGGCCTCTCACTATCGCGGCCTCCCGTTGCGGAGCACAGGCTCCAGACGCGCAGGCTCAGTAGCTGTGGCTCACGGGCTTAGTTGCTCTGCGGCATGTGGGATCCTCCCAGACCAGGGCTTGAACCCGTGTCCCCTGCATTGGCAGGCAGATTCTCAACCACTGCGCCACCAGGGAAGCCCTTTATATTGTATTTTTAAATTCATAGTAAACTAGTTTGAATATACAGAAAATTGCAGGGACTATTATGAGAAACATTTGAATTGAACTGTAACATCTTGCCATGTTTGTTTCAGTGTTTGTTTTAAAGAAATGAAACATTGCTGATACAGTTGAATCTCCATTGCTGGCTCTCCAGAGACAATACTATCTTGAATTTGGTGTTTTTCATTCCTGTGTATTTCTATGCCATCACTGCATTTATATGTACTCATAAAGATTATATTGTATTGTTCTGGGTGTTTTCAATTTTTAGGTAAATGTTACCATTCGCACTATGTGTATTGTTTTGCAAGTTGCTTTTACTACCTCAACCATTATTTTTCATTTTGGAGGTTTATTCATGTTGATATAAGTAGCTCTGGCTTACTTACTTGGACCACTTTATTGTATTCAAGTGAATCTCTACAGCAATCAATTTGTAAAATTATTGGCTGTTTTCAATTTTTTACTCATTGCAGATAAGGCTGCAATGACAATTTTAAAACAACTTTATTCGAGTATAACTTGCATACCATATAGTTTATCCACTTTAAGTATACAATTTAATGATTGTTAGTAAATTTACCAAGTTGTGCAACCATTTCCACAATCCAGGTTTCAAACATTTCACTATCATCCCAATAAGGCCCCATGCCCATTTACCATTAATTTCCAGTCCCAGGCCAGCCAGGAAACTACTAACTACTTTCTGTGCAATGATTATTCTTACACAGGTCTCTTTGTGCTCACGTGCAAGACAGCTTCTCCCTCGAAGAGTGGAATTGCAAAGGCCATGGGCATGTATATTTCAATTCTCAACTTTTGCTTTATCGTGCCTCCTGTGGTTGAGTCAATTTACACTCTTACCAGTGGTGTGTAGACTTTTTTTAAAAAATGAAACCATGTGGTTTTTCATTTTTTTAATTAATTAATTAATTTTTGGCTGCATTGGGTCTTCGTTGCTGCACGCAGGCTTTCTCTAGTTGCGGTTAGCGGGGGCTACTCTTTGTTGCGGTGCACGGGCTTCTCATCGCGGTGGCTTCTCTTGTTGCGGAGCACGGGCTCTAGGTGCACAGGCTTCAGTAGTTGCAGCGTGTGGGCTCAGTAGTTGTGGCTTGTGGGCTCTAGAGCGCAGGCTCAGTAGTTGTGGCGCACGGGCTCAGTTGCTCCGCGGCATGTGGGATCTTCCTGGACCAGGGCTCGAACCCATGTCGCCTGCATTGGCAGGCAGAGTTTTAACCACTGAATCACCAGGGAAGCCCTAGACTTCTTCTTTGGCCATATTATTTTCTTTAATTTTGTTCCTTTCTTTGCCAATCTGATTTGTGTAATTATTTTGTTGTTTTAATTTGCATTTTCCTAATTTCTGTCTTTCGGTGTTTATTGGCTTTTTGAATTTCTTCTTCCGTAAATGGCCTATTCATATTCTTTGCTCATCTTCTAAAGTACTGTCTTTTCCTACTGATGTGTAGCAGTCTCTTATATATACTGGATAATTATTCTTTTTCAGTTACATGCTTTGGAAATATCTTCTCCCAATCTGTGGCTTATTTCAACTCTAGGGACTTCTGTCGGACAAAAGTTGTAAATTTTTATGTAGTCAAATTTATCAACATTTCCACATCTTATAAGAAATATTTCCCTACCCCGAGGTCACCAAAATATCTTTCTATATTTTCTTCTAAAATTTAAAAAATTTTACATTTCACTTTAGGTCTTTAATCCACCTATAACTGGTTTTTGTATGTGGTGAGGAATTGTTTTCTCCATGTGGATGTCCTTTTCCTCTATCAAACCACATTCCATGTCAAGTTTCTGTTTCTGGGCTCTCTATTCTGTTTGTCTGCGCCTGTGCCCGTACACACCATCTCCATCATTACAGCTTTAGAGCAAGTCTTGACATTTGGAATGTTACTAAGCTCTACAAGGGCAGGGATCAGTGACCTTTTTGTTAACTGTCACATTCTCAGTATCTAAAGCTGTAGCACATAGTAGGTGTTCAATAAGTATTTGTTGAATGAATGAATGAATAAATGGTAGGGCAAGTCTCTTTTCTCATTTTTTCTTTTTTCTTCAGGAGTGTCTTAGCTATCTCTGGTCCCTAATTGTTCTGGATAAATGTTAAGATCAGGTTGTCAAGTCCCACAAAAATCCTTACTGGAAATTTTATTAGAATTGCTTTAAATTTATAGATTTATAGATTAGTTCATGGAGAATTGACATCTTTATAATACTGAATCTTTCCATTTAGGAACATGGCATATATCTAGATTTATTTAGGTTGTCTTTTATTTCCTTTAGTAATAATTTGCAATTTTCTCTGCAAAGGTGTGGGTGCATATGTTATTGAAATTATTCCTGGACACCTTGTAGTCTTTATTATTACTATAAATGAATTCTTTTTTCTTTCTATTTTCCCATAGTCTCTTCTTGGTGTATTTATTTTTGTATGAATAAATCTTGAATTCCCCAAATACTTTGTTTGCATCTACTGAGATGATTCAATTTTCCCCTTTAATCTGTTAATGTGCATTTCTTTGATAATTTATCAAAGCCATCTTTGCATATGGGAAAAGCCCGTTAATTTTCTCCATTAGTGCGGACCAGTAGAAGTTTCTGCAGTGATGGAAATGTTCCGCTCTAAGAGAGTAGTTACTACCCATGTGTGGCTATTGAGCATTTGAAATATGGCTAGTGTGACCGAGGAAGTGAATTTTTTTTTTTTTTTAAGTGTAACATTCTTTTTTTTTTTTTTTTTTTAAAGATTTATTTATTTATTGATTGATTGCTATGTTGGGTCTTCGTTTCTGTGCTAGGGCTTTCTGTAGTTGCGGCAAGCGGGGGCCACTCTTCATTGCGGTGCGCCGGCCTCTCACTATTGTGGCCTCTCCTGTTGCAGAGCACAGGCTCCAGACACGCAGGCTCAGTAGTTGTGGCTCACGGGCCTAGTTGCCCCGTGGCATGTGGGATCCTCCCAGACCAGGACGCGAACCCGTGTCCCCTGCATTAGCAGGCAGACTCTCAACCACTGCGCCACCAGGGAAGCCCGAGGAAGTACATTTTAAATTTTACTTAATTTGCTCAATTTAATTATAAATTTAAATAGCCACACGTGGCTCCTGGCTGCCGTCCTACACAAAGTCCCGCTGCGTGCCTGGTGCCGGCCAGCCTGTGATGCTGCTCCGGGTTTATCCCCTGTGTTCTCTTCCCTTGAATGGGCCCTTCCGGAAATGCGATAAAGATTCTTGCTTTTCCTGGGGAGACATAAAAAGGCAGCTGAACCCAAACCATGATGCAGTGAAAAGTCACATGGCAGCCGGAGCAGCCACCACCCCAGGTTCTTCTGTTTCGTGCTCCTTCTCATAAGCGGGGGGACTGTGCCCCTCCTCACTTTACCAGACAATGCAGACACCCACACCTTGAGTGCAACTCCTTAACACCAACTCTTCTTGAGAAAATAATGTGTATGTGTATTCCACTGTTAAGGAGATACATATTCACTATAGAAGACACAGGAGATACAGAAAAATGACGAGGAAAAATATCAGATCAACCACGTAACATTTTGGTGTATTTCCTTCTCATATGCTTTTAATATATAAGTTTTTGTTGCTGTTGTTTGTTTGCAGGTGTACAGTTGAGATCATTCTCCAGATATAATTTAAAATCCTGTTTTTTTCCTATAATGTTATAACGTGAGCATTTCTTCCTCTTATTACAAACTTTGTAAACATCATCTGTTAGAACTACCTATTTTTTGCAGTGGAGAGACTATAATTTACTTAATTTATTGCACATTATTTATTCCTCTCTTTTGCTATTATGAATATAAATGTCTTTGGCATAAAGCTCTTTCACCGTTCCAGAATTTACACCAAGTAGAATCACTAGGCACAAGCAAAGTAACACATAGTTTAAGGTCTCTGATGCCTATTGCCCAATTGCTTTCCAAAAAGGCGTGCAGATCTACCCCCTCATCAGTAATGCAGGGGACCCTGCACTTCATTACCCCACCCCTCCTCCTGCTCTGCCTGACCGTGATGGGCAGGAGTACTGGTCAGACTGTCCTTTTCTCACTCGACAGCCCTTCTGTTGGCAATCTTACTCCGGGCTTGATCCTCACTGACAAGTAGCTGCCTTTCCAGCCTAGAACACACCTTGGGCTTCAACCGCCCCCTGACAGCTCTATTTGGATGGCTCACTGGTGCCTGGGACTCAGCACACTCACATCTGATGTCATGACTCTCCCCTCAAATCCCCTTTATCTGTGTTCCCTGCTCGGCCATCTGCTCTCCTCGCACACCCGCCTCTTTCCATGTTCTCCACTGTCTACCTGGCTGCCCCTGCCAGAAGCTGGGGGACATCCTTGACCAACTTCCTTCTCCACTTTATACTGTCAAATAGCCAGTCCATTCTGCTTCCTACCTGCCCTTTCTTCGTCTCCACTGTGACTGTTCCTGTGAATTCTCTCCTGGATTACTTGAATCATTCCCTCCTCCCCAACTTTCTTAATAAAGAATTTTCAACATATAAAATGTTATGTTGGGACTTCTCTGGTGGCGCAGTGGTTGAGAATCCGCCTGCCAATGCAGGGGACACGGGCTCAAGACCTGGTCTGGCAAGATCCCACATGCCGCGGAGCTACTGAGCCCGCGCTCCACAACTACTGAAGCATGGGCCTAGAGCCCATGCTCTGCAACAAGAGAAGCCCACGCTGGCTGCATCTAGAGAAAGCCAGCGTGCAGCAACGAAGACCAACGCAGCCAAAAATAAATGAATAAATAAATTAAAAAAAAAAGTTATGTTATACAACTATGCAACCTACTACTCAGACTTAATAAATGCTAACATTAGCCATTAAATGCATCACATTTTTAAAAGAATGAGAATACGAGATATAGTTGAAACTCTCTTTATGACTCTAAATGCTGTCACCCATCTTCTCTCCCCAGCGGTAACCAGTGTTCTACAGCTGGTGGCCTCCCTTCTATTTTTATACTTCCATCATACATATAAGTCTGCAAGTACAGGCTATTATGCATTTGAAGTGTTATATAAGTGATATCAAATGACACATAATCCTTCTGCCTGCAACTTGGTTTTTTCACTTAATATTATATTTTGAGATGTAGCTCTGTTAGCATGTGTGGCTCCAGTTCATTCTAATTGCTGTATAGATTCCACGGTATGAACTTACACATCTGTTCCCGTATTGGTGGACATTAAGTTACCACCCCCTGCCCTTTTTGCATTACAAACCATGTTTTAATAAATGTTCTTACACTCACCTTCTCTCACATGCAGATGGTGTCCACAGGGCACCTCCCTACAAGTAGAACTGCTGACATAACACATCTGCAACTTCATTAGATTCTGCTAAATTGTCCTGTTGCAGGGTTTGAGGGCTTGTTTTCCCACATTCTCACCAAAAAGGTATTGACAGCTTTTCCACTGCTGCTGACTTGATGGGTGTGAATCACATTTCACTGCGGTTTTGATTTGCACTTTCCTGTTTACAAGGGAGGCTTAGTGTCACTCCCCTTGTACATTTCCTCGTCTGTGAGTTGCCTGCTCGTGACCTTTGCCCCCACAATAGCCTCCTGCCCTCTCCAGTCTATTCTCTGCACTTGCTGCCAGAGCAAGCTTCTAGAAAAGGCAGCCCTGACCAGGCATCCACTCTGTTTAACAACCCCCCGCTTCTCAAAGCCCAAGACTCATAAGGTGGCCTCAGACCTGCACCAGCCACTGCGGCCTCCGTTCCGGCCATGCCCCTTCATCTCTCTGGACACCAGCTGCCTGGACTTTTCTTAGTCCCTCAGATGTGCCAGGCTCTTTCCTGCCTCAGGGCGTCTGAGGCACAGTTTTCTCCACTCGTGCCCGACCTCCTCTCCCAACTCCTGAAACTCTCCAAGCCCAGAAGAGCGTGGGGCTTCAGGGTCCCTTCAGGGAAGCCCCGTGAGCCTGATCAACGTGCCCCCAGCAGCCTCTCTGCTCCCGGGTCCTTGCACATCCTCTTGGGTCCCGGGACCCCAGTGGTCTCATTGGCGCGAAGACAAGATGTTGGATGCACAGGTGCTAGATCTTTCCACTCTCCCTTCCCTCATTCAACTCCTGCCACGTCTGCCCCATCTCCTCAAGCCCCTGTTGGATAAAAACGGGTAAGACTTGGGAGGAGAAGGTACAGTTTCTATATATATCAAGGCTGCAAGCTATCATGAGATTTAAAAATGCATATAGGGAATTCCCTGGCGGTCCAGTGATTAGGACTCTGCACTTTTCACTGCCGAGGGCCCGGGTTTGATCCCTGGTTGGGGAACTAAGATCCCACAAGCCTTGAGGCGCGGCCAAAAAAAAAAAAAAAAGAAAAGATAAAAGAAAAATGCATATAATGACGAACGCTTGCACCAGAGCTGTCTGAGGCTCCCCACTGCTGTGTGTGGCTAAACATCTCCGTACTCCCTTCCTTCCACCTGACGAAGGCCTTTCTCAGAGTGTAATTAAATCTCATGTGCACTTGAGCCTTCACAAGAGAAAAAACCCAAAGCGTGCTACTGCATTATTAATACTGGACCAAGACAGCCTGAAAAAGTGTGGCTTTGCTGACCTGCTCAGGTTTCCCCCCGACCGGGTTTACTGAGATATTATAACACTGGGTAAGTTTAAGGTGCACAACGTGATGATTCGATCACATTGAAGTGTACGGTGCACGGTACACAGTGAGTGCACTGCGAAGTGATGACCGCAATAGGGTTAATTATCACCCCCATCATCTCACCTATTTACTTTTTTTTTTTTTTGGTGAGAACATTTAAGATCTTCTCTTTTGGCAACTTTCAAGTATATAATACAGTATTGTAAGCTTCAGTCACCATGCTGTGCATAGAGCCCCAGAACGTATTCGTCTTAATAGCTGGAAGTTTGTGCCCTTCGACCGACGTCTCCCCATTCCCCACCTGCGCGGCTCAGAACCACATTCTACTCTGTTTCTGAGTTCGGCTTTCTCAGATTGCACCCGTAAGTGGGATTGTCTGGCGCTTGTCTTTCTCTGACTTATCGCAGTTGGCCGGCCGGCTCCTTTGGGAATGGCCTTGCTCCCCGCTGGCCGGGAGGAGGTCCCCTCCGGGAGCCGTGGGAACTTCCCTGGGAGTTGTCATCCTCGGAGCTCACGGTGGGGGGAGGGCCTTTTGCTGTGACAGCCGCGGGGATGCAGCCCTCCGAGCTCTCTCTGCGGGCTGACAGCTGGGCTGATGGACAGACCCAGCTTTTCTCTCTGGATTCCCCGCTGCGTCTGTGCTGAGGCCACTTTTCCCACGAGCTGCCCCAGCCAGTGACACGGGGCGGGGCACAGGGCAGGAGCGCTCGCTCAGACCCTTTCCTGAGGGATCAGGGCTCCTTGGTGGACAAATTCCTTCAGGCACTCCCTTGGCCTGGCCCAGCTGCCTTAGAGTCACCTACAGTCTGAGCTCCCCACCTTCCCCACTCCATCCTCCTTCCTACTCTCTCTCACACACACACACACACACACACACGCACACACACGCACGCACGCACACGGGGTGAGGTCTGCATCGCTCCTTTCTCCTTTACCCTGGTGTTTCCCCCAGCACATCTCACACATCTAACCCATCTTGGTATCCACTTCAGTGGGAAGCTGAAGCAACACAAGTGGTGGCAGGAGGGGTCCCAGGAGACGAGGGGGGGTTGCGCACTGGCTGCCTCACTGCCCAGGGCGAGGAGGCGCCGTTCTGAGTGGTACGTGGGCCCCTGACACACCGTGGCAGCCCGGTCGCTAAAGATTTCATCAGTGGTGATCCAAGGAAAAGGTCCCGGTGGTGGAAATTATCCTTCCAACGTGAAGATGGGAAAACAATGTCTACCGAGTGGAGCTTTTGGTAACTGCTAAGCTGCCTTAAGGCCCCGCAGAGGGATAATAAATACTTATTACTATTATTATGCCCTTAATGAGCAGTTAAAGGCTGGGTGTGAGGCCTCTTGGTAAAGAGGCTTTTACCTCCTGCAGTAGAAGAACTGACACAGCTGAAGAGTGGATGGAGGACCTGATAGACTCAGAACTTCAGAGCTGTTTAAATACTCCGTCAAGGCAGGTCTGTCAGGCTGCTAAGGTCTTTGCCTTGGCTGGGAAAACATGACCCATGAGCATGTGATGGGGACATCTGGATGGATGCCTCTGAGGGTTGGCTCTGCAACCCTCAGAGCTTGTGGAAGTGGCCCCTCCCCAGTAAGATGGCCCTTCCCTGTGCTGAAAGACACTACAGAGGCCACGGTCCTGCAGGGCGGCAGGAGTCCCCTCAGGAGCTGCCCTCATCTCCTCTCCTGGCCGCCAGGCTGACAACTAGGGTTCAATTCCAGCATAATTTGGCTGTACATAGACTGTTCCTGATCAGGGAGGAAAATGATTATATTCCAAAGGTGTTGGGAGAATCAGCAAGCATGTGTGGGCAGGAGCCAGGGGAGTCTCTCTGGGATTGGATTTTGAGGGGCTTCATCAAAGAGGCTAGAATATAAGATTGGATAAGCAAGAATGCATCGATTTGGGGCACTTCATCAGACATGGGGTTTAACACCCTGGCAAGGCCTCCCGAGGAGGGGCAGACTCCTGCTGAGGTGGCCGTTAGAAGCCTGAAGCGTGGCAGCCAACACTGAGTGAGGTGAAAAGGCCTGAGTTGCCCTAACAGACGGTGAAGGAAGGAACAGAGACTGAGGGGAATGGCCACACTGGAAAGCTTATCCTATGTGAGGCCAAAGACCCACAAAGAGGTTCCAGACGGGGCCATCAGTAACACATGGGGGAGAGGGACCCAGCATCACCAGGAAGTTCAGCGGTGGCTTTCTGCTGCAGCCCAGGGTTGATGGTAAAAGGGATGGCACAGAGCAGGGCTCGTTAATATCCATTTCCCACCCCCATGAAGTAGTAAAGACTGGGTGGCAGTGCTTAGCTACCAGAAACTGGAGGCTACAATGATTTTACAGCAAGATGGGAGGGGGCTTGACCAGCAAGAATCATGGGGATGGTCATTAGAGCATGGTGACCCTTGAGGCCAAGTAGATGGGGAGCCAACAGGGGCACTGCTTAACATCTACAACCAGAGAAAGGCAAGACTGGAAGAGCGGAAAGCTAAGGGAACTTACCCAAATAAAGTCATGATCCTCTCCTCCGTTTCTGGACCAGAGTCTATTTTCAGGTCTGGAACCCATTACCTGATGAGTGGCCACGTCCTTAGGAAGAAGGACCCTGTAACACGGTGGCAAATGCGTACTGTGATGATCTCCCAGCCTCTCCCTGGAGGGACCTGTGGCCAGTAACTCAGGTGACTGTATACAGGAAGGACAATACCCAGGCATTTGGAGGCTATGGCAAATGCATTCTTTTCTATTCCAATTAGAAAAGAAGACGAGAAACAGTGCATTCACGTTGGATGGACAACAAATTCATTTACAGTTTTGCCTCAGGGCTATGTTAACTCTCCTGCCTTCTGTCATGATCTAGTCCAAAGAGAGCTGGATTGCCTGAACTGCCCATGGAACATCACACTGACCCATCAGTCACATTGATGGTATGCTGATCAGATAGGAGAGCAAGAGGTGACTAGTAAGCAGAGGCCTTGGTAAGACATACGCTCACTAGAGGTGGGAGATAAACCCTATGAAGATTTAGGGACCAACCACTTCAGTGACGTTTTCAGAGGTCCAGTGGTCAGGGGCATGCCCAGATGTCTCCTTCAAAATAAAAGACAAATTACTGTATCTTGCATTGTCCATCAGAAAGAAGAAAACTCAGTGCCTGATGGGCCTCTTTGGCTTCTGGAAGCAACACATTCCACACCTCCAGCCCATATACCAGGTGACATGAAAGTTTGTCAGCTTTGCGTGGGGTTGGGAGCAGGAAACAGTTTTGTAGCTGGCCCAGGCTGCTTGGCCCATAATATCCATCAGACCCTATGGTGTTGAAGGTGTCAGTGGTGAAAGAAGATGCAGGGTAGAGCTTATGGAGACCCCTCGAGTGGGAGAATCACAGCACAGACCCTTGAAATTTGGAACAAGGCCATGCTATGCAGTTGTTTTGGGAAGCAGTTCCTGGTATGTTACTGGGCCTTGATCATGGGGTGCCAAGTGACCATGCAGGACTGTCCATTACGGGTCCTATCATATGACTCATCAAGTCATAAAGTTGAATGGACCCACCATCAGTCCATTGTAAGATGGAAATGGTCCATCCAGAATCAAGCCTAAGCAGGGCCAGATGGCACAGGTGGGCTACATGAGCAGGTAGCCGGAACCCATATCACCACCAGTGTCATTACCCCAGCTCACACTTATGGCCTTAAGGGGTGGGTCCTATATGACCAGGAGGAAAAAAACCCAACCTTGGTTAATGGATGGGTTCATCGGTATGTGGGTACAAGCTGCAAATGTATGGTGGCTTCATTACAGCTACACTCAGGGGTGCCTTGAAAGACAGTGGAGAGGGAAAATCTTCCCAAGGTGTGGAACTGTGAGCAGTGGCCACCCACTTTAAGTGGAAGGAGAAACGGCCTAAGGTGAGACTATACATCACCCTGAGCAGTGGCCAATGCCTGGATGTCTGATCAGGGGCTTGAAATAAAAAGGATTGGAAGATGGGAGACAAGGAGGTCGGGGTTAGACCATGTGATGGACATATTGGGGGGGGCATGAAATGAGAAGTTATCATACATTATGTCCATCAGAAAGCATCACTAGGGAAAAGGCACTGAACAACCAAGTAGACAAAATGACTTAGCCAGTTGACATCGGTCAAACTTTGTTATTGACCCCCTGGAACTGGCATGATGGGGGCACAAATGGAGCGGCCATGCTGACAATGAGGGAGGCTACGTATTAATACATACCTAATATGGACTCTAAGTCCACTCTCTCTACTTCAGGCCCCTGGACGCCAATGCTGAGCCCCTGATATGGTAGTCTTCCTCAAAGGACAACCGCCAACCTCTTGGGAGCACGTCAACTACACTTGGCCCCTTCTGTTCTGGAAGGGCCATCAGTTCTTCCTCATCAGAGTAGATACCTATTCTTGGTGTGGGTTTGCCTTTCCTGCCCACAGAGCTTCAGCCAGCACCACTATCTGGGGGTCTCCTGAATGCCTTTTCCATGGGCACAGAATCCCACACAGCACGCTGTAAGGCCAGGGGATGCTCTTCACAGTGAACGAGGTGCAGGAGCGTGTCCTCGATCATGAGATGTTGGTCATATCGCATACTGCAGCAGCCAGGAACGCTGGCCTCGTGGAGCACCGAAGTGGCTACCAGTACAGCTGCAGCCCCAGCTTAGCAGTAACATTCGGAAAAGGAGAGGTGCCACCCTTCAGAGAGCAGTTCGGGCATGAAGTCAGAAATCTCTATTGTGGGACTGTGTCCCCAGTAAGAGTCCTTGGGGCTAGGAAACAAGTGGTGGAACAGAAGTGCACAAATGACCATGACCACCGATGACCCACTGGGGGACTGTGTGCTTCTCGTTCCCCAACTCTGGGCCCTGCAGGGCTGCAGGTCCTAGCCCAGAAAGGGGGTGCATTCTTGCTAGAGTGCACAGCAAGTCCCACTGAACTGCAAGGACTGTTGTGGCACTTTCGCCCTCGTGTCCAGTGCCCAGCACGTGAGGGGTCACGATCACGATCGTGGGGACCGGGAGGAACGTGTGTGGACCCCGGGTGACCGGTGTGGTCACCTCCTGCTCCCCGCCTCAGCGTGGCTCTTCGTAGACGCTGGCAGCCCCTGGGCTGTGCAGGCTGTGCTTGCCGGGAGTCAGCGCCCTCAGGCCAGGAGGTCTGGGTTACACCAGGGACACCCTAAGACCTGCTGAGGGGAAGGCTGAGGGTGAGGGGAACTGGGAACTGGTAGTGGAAGAGGGAGGGGGTGAGCCCCCGCCGTGGCCCCCAGATCAAGTGCAGTGACAGGAGCAGGAGAGTGACCACCAGCCTCCCTCCCTAGCAAGAGGCCCACGGAAACTGTGGAGGCGCTGCTGCCCAGACCCACGTGAAGAGGTAAAGTCGGTCCGTGAGGCGCGGGGCTGAACTGTGACAGCCGTGAACGTGAGTTGCCCAGACGCCCCGCTGCGACCGAGGCCCCAGCCGCTGTCCCGGCGGATCCGTCGCCGCATCTGCGCTGAGGCTGTTTCCAGCCACTGACGGAGCCCAGGGGGTACCAGGACATGAAGACATGGGCTCTTCTGACAGGCCGCCACTGCTCAGGGCTCCCCACCGCCCCGGCTGGAACTTCCTTAGATCTGTGCTGCGGCCCGAGTCTGTCGGCCCAGTCCTTCCTCCCCGCTTCCCAGGGCTCAGGCCACGCCGTGCTCTGCCGCCCTCCCCTCCCCCATCTCTTGCATCTCTAATCTCGCCTCCCCTCGGGTCGGCTTCTTGGAGGGTGTGAACTCACAGAGAGGCTCTTTAAAAAAACTTTTTAAAAAAATTAATTAATTCATTTATTTTTGGCTGCGTTGGGTCTTCGTTGCTGCACGCGGGCTTTCTCTAGTTGCGGCGAGCAGGGGCTTCTCTTGTTGTGGAGCACGGGCTCTAGGCGCGCAGGCTCAGTAGCTGTGGCTCATGGGCTCAGTAGTTGCGGCTCGTGGGCTCTAGAGCGCAGGCTCAGTAGTTGTGGCGCACGGGCTTAGTTGCTCCGCGGCATGTGGGATCTTCCCGGACCAGGGCCCGAACCCGTGTCCCCTGCACTGGCAGGCGGATTCTTAACCACTGTGCCACCAGGGAAGTCCCTAGAGAGGCTTTTTGGATTTAAAAGCTCTACTGCTGGGACGTTTCTCAAGGGGTTAAGGGTCTACAAAGAAGTTTAAAAATGTTTAGAACAAAAGGTAGCCTTTAAAACAAAATCAGCTATGAAAATGCAGCATATTGTTCTCATTTTTTTAATTTGCTCCAGATCGCTGAAGGAATCAGCGTGGATTGGGAATAGCGTGAAGCCTGGCGTTGAGGAGCCACCGGAGTAAAAGCCCCTCTTGGGGGCTCTCCTGTTTCCCCTGGCTCTGTTGCTGTTTCTCTTGATGAGCCGTGAACTAAATTTGTGCTCACGTTGTGCAGCTCCTGTGTTTTTCCCGTGAATGATTTGTGAAGAGGGGTAGGGATGGGACTTACTCAAGGATAAATGCCCTAACCCAGCCAACACAGGTGGTGGGTGAAGGCTCACTGTGGGAAGGACTTTGTTCTCAGGCAGTAGAGGTGATGGCTTCACGTGGATTTTCAAACAGCCCCTTCTGAGATGGAGCTGGAGGTGACAGCATCGAGGTCCTGGATGCTGGCTGCTCTGCTCGCGTCCAGACCCCCTCCGTGGAGTCTTTGCTTCCTCTGCTTGATATCCGTTTCCTATGATCAGCATCATAGGTGCTTTTGAAGGCTGCTACCACGTTTGTGCTGTCTTTTGGAATTAATCAAAACTTTAATCCTCTGCTCAAAAAGTTTCTTTTGAACTATGGAAATATCAACCCTGTCAGAAAATATTTCTGAAGGGAAAACTGAAAACAGCTTAAACTCCTCTCTCTAAAGTTTTTTCCGAGTGAGCAATGTTTTAAACTTAAAAACATTCCCGTGTAATTATGCCTCTGTGTGTATTCGTGCTTTTCTTCTGCTTGACTTCTATTCTGTTTATTCAGCAGTTAGGAGCCGTGCCATACAGGGCTCAGCTGATGGAAGACGTCCTCATGATGTGCTTAGAAAGCGAGAAAGGGGAGCCCAAGGGGAGAAGCCACGCGTGTGCTGTGTCCTCCCCAGCATGGCGCTTAAGGGGGAAGGGCATCATCTTTCTGAGAGACCCTCCACTCTCCCTTCCTTATTAAAGAAAACATTTAAAGACAGTGAGAAACGAACAAAAAACGATGTGAGATTTAGGAATCCATCCAACTTAAAATCAGCTGCTGCTGAGCAGACCGCACATGAAGAGACAAACGAGTGTAGGGTCAGAGAGACACTTTCCAGCCTTTTGGGAGCAGTGACCCCAGAGCTGTTCACTTGCCCGTTTTCCTCTCCACCCGCCTCAACAATATGACAACCAAGACCCGCTCTGAAGAGACTAACAGCTAATTTTTGGAGCATTTTGCAACACGTCTTGACAAGTGAGGTTCTCCACTATATCACAGAAGCAGAAGCCAGGAAAGTATCACAGTTTATCGTTCTTCAGTAAAAGAAATGGTTGCTCACATTTATTTTTTATTTTTTTTTTAACATCTTTATTGGAGTATAATTGCTTTACAATGGTGTGTTAGTTTCTGCTTTATAACAAAGTGAATCAGTTATACATATAAATATGTTCCCATATCTCTTCCCTCTTGCATCTCCCTCCCTCCCACCCTCCCTATCCCACCCCTCTAGGTGGTCACAAAGCACCGAGCTGATCTCCCTGTGCTATGCGGCTGCTTCCCACTAGCTATCTATTTTACGTTTGGTAGTGTATATATGTCTATGCCACTCTCTCACCCTGTCACATCTTACCCTTCCCCCTCCCCATATCCCCAAGTCCATTCTCTAGTAGGTCTGTGTCTTTATTCCCGTCTTGCCACTAAGTTCTTCATGACCTTTTTTCTTTTTTCCTTAGATTCCATATATATGTGTTAGCATACTGTATTTGTTTTTCTCTTTCTGACTTACTTCACTCTGTATGACAGACTCTAACTCCATCCACTTCACCACAAATACCTCCATTTCGTTTCTTTTTATGGCTGAGTAATATTCCATTGTATATGTGCCACACATTTAGAAATGTATTCTCGGGACTTCCCTGGTGTCGCTTCCACTGCAGGGGGCGTGGGTTTGATCCCTCCTTGGGGAACTAAGATCCCGCATGCCCTGAGGCTCAGCCAGAACAAAACAAAACAGAAAAACCCAAAAAACCCCCAAAACTACTAGAAATGTATTCTCTTGAATTTGAGCACATGCTACTAATGGGAGAACCTGAAACCAAAATATGACAAGACCACTCTCAAAGCAACTGGGCAACATACAGAGAAGGCACGTGACAGGCAGTCCCGGGCTGTGAGAGGTCCCGGGGGACAGGCGGGCACCGTGGTAACTGTAACGCCGAGTCTGTGTCCCCAGAACCAGAAGAGTGCTTGGCACATAGGACTGCATTTTTTGAATGAATAAAAAAGAAATGAAATTTCTAAATCAAGGTTTAACTCTGGAAAGCAGAAGCATCTGATAGTTGTTCGGGATTTGTCAGCATAAAATGTTACATAGTGAGTGTAACCAGAGATGTTAATTTTATATACAAGAGAATTACTAGAATTAAACAAATAGTTTAAGAAAAAGGCAGTCAAAACTGGGAAAGCTAAACATGGGTCGCTCCCTGAAGAACATCTGTTTGTACTGCAGAATTCAAGCTGCCAGAAGGCCGGAGGCTGTGTCCTTGGGATGCTGATGCTGTGTCCCATTATGGAACATGCAGTGGTGGCTGCACGGGAGTGAGCACCGCCAGGACAAGGCAGCTCTTCCCTCCCTCACAAAGAATGATCCTTTGGAAGGACCTGAGGACTCAAAGTCCTAGGACAGCACTGATCTTGGTGTACATGTGGCAGAGTTCACCTGGCCACTTTCACAGCGTCCTCATGGTCACTGATCTCACGCTGAGCTCCCTAGAACAGATGACAACACGATGCTCCTCAGCACAGGTTGACCTCATCTCGCTTAGCATTAATTCAGTCAATGGTTTGAGAAGAAAACTGACCAGGTATATTGGTTATCTGATAGACAGTGGTGATAGCTTTCACAGGAATTCATATATACACTACTACTATGTACTTGTAAGTAAGATACAAGTTAGTGACAGTATAGATAATTGAAATTCTCACATAGGATGATGTCTGTGAGTCTTTAACTTCAGATGTGACAAGGTTCCACCTTATAGCTGATAATTACTAAGAGGGCACCTAGCTGGCAACTTGTTTTGTGTTTCTGCTTTTCCCCTTATTTGTCTTTCTCATGGGTGTTTGTTCATCAGCTTTCCCCCCAAGGTATTAAAACAGATGTTTCCTCCCCTAAAGTTTCTTTTAAGATAAATTTATTAATTTATTTTAATATGTACTGTTTTAATACAATAAAGTACACTCACATAAATTGTGTAATTTTTATACAAAAATTCCCATTTTTAAATGAGTTTTGACAAACGGATACACCCATGTAACTTTGCCACAATCAAGATGTAAACACATCCATCACCCCAAAGGTTCCCTTGTGCCCTTTTCAGTGAATTCTATCCCATTGCTCTGTTTTCTGTCACTATAGATTAGCTTTGCTGTTTCTGTAATTTCACAATAATGAAATCATACAGAATGTACTCCTCTGTCTGGCTTCTTTCACTCAGCATAATGCATGTGAGATTCGTCTATGTTGTTGTATCAGTATTTGTTCCTTTTTAATCCTGAGTAGTGCTCCAATGTATATATAGACCACATCTGTTTATCCCTTCACCTACTGATGGGCATGTGGGTTGTCTGCAGTTTTGGGCTATAATGAGTAAACTTGCTATGTGGACTTCTGTTTTCATTTCTGTGGGCAAGTTACCCCAAAACCTTCCATGGCTCATTATTGCCTATTAAATTAAGCACACTCTCAATCATCCTCCACAGAATGGTCCAAATTAGCTTTCCTGTCTTTTCTTCCCAACCTGTACTCACCTTTCAGCCAAGCGAGGTTCCCTGCAGATCTCTGCACAGCCCCTGTAGCTTCTAGACTCCACTGGGGCTCACACTGTTTCCCGCACCTGGAATGTCTTCCCACCTCTGTCAGATTCCCGCTTACCATGAGTCCCATTTCAAATGCCTCCCTTTCATAAGTTGTCTCTGACTGAACCATTAGAAGTCATCTCTCCCATCACTGAACTTTGTACCCCTCTGTACAGCACTTGCCTTATAATTATAGTCGATTCTTGTTATTTATGGTAGTTGTGTTCTATAAAGTCTCCACAAACACTGTATTAGTGAATACTAAACTCCTACTCCTAGGGAAATACAGGGTTATGTTCCCATGAGCCTCTGGTCACAACGTTTTCATCAACCAAGTAATACATGACCTTGTTTCTATGTGTGTTTCATAGGTACTCTTGACTCATTGACTTTGACCTCCCCGGCAGCACCATGACTCACGCCTGAACGAGGCTTAACCTGACACACCGTCTCTTCTCCTTAGGCACATCCTGGGCTTCCTGAACTCAGGAACACTAGACAGCACTTCAGCACTATGCTTGGGGGTCATCGTAAACAGCAAAATCACCAATAAAAAGCACAAAAATGCAAAAACTATGGCACTAAATAGACCATAAAAAAGGACAGGTGTTTATAGTAGGACAGCTGAAACAAAAAGGCAGGGTCCTCACCTTGTCTGTCTGACCTGAGCCTGAGTGTCAGGAAACTCAAAATTTTCATCGGTCTGTGCATGTCCATGAATGACTATAGTGAGTAGACAAATTCACAAATTTTATGGAATTCCAAGAATAACAAGGACTGACTGTACTGATTTCCCTTTTGTAAGCTCTAAGGCGGTGACTGTATCTGCCATGTCATCTAACACAACGCTTGGCCTATGGGAGGAATGTGATATTGAGAAGCATATGGGGGAAAATGATAGAAAAATAAAGTTATACTAGGTCACCAAATTTATCGGGTAACAAAATTTGTTATGCACCTCAATGTGCCAGGCCCACATGGGGAGCAGGTATATAGTGGTGAACAGAACAAGAGACCCTGTCCTCACTCGCAGGAGTAAGACTAGGAAGGCTAGCGGAAGGAGGAGTAGCAAAAATTGAAATGGAAAATTTCTCCTCAGATGGAAAGAAGATTCCAGAGACTGAGAGCTGATCACTTACTATAGCTACCTTGGAATAAATAGCAATAAAAATCCATCTGCAAGCCCCTCAGGAGAGCCTGAAGGTAGCTCACTGTAGTGGTTAAAAGCATGACTGGAGTCAGACTGCTCGGTTTTTAATTTTGGTCCTATTAGCTGTGTGACCTTGGGAGAGTTACTTAACCTCTCTGCTTCACTTCTTCTTTTGTAAATGGGAATATCATATCCTCTACCTCTTTGGGTTGTTATGAGGATCGCATGAGTTAATATTTGTAAAGCATTTGGAACAGTGCGTAACGTAGTAAAAAGCAGGTGTTAATCATGTTTTGAAAATTACACAGTGCCCAATTCATCTGCCGAAGAAGCAAACCTTGTCAGATCAACGTGATTACCTTTTAAAGAGAAACAGGGAAGTGGAATATGAGGTAGATAATCTCCTGGGCATCTCATTATCAAGCCAGGAAAGGTGGTCTTGGGCTCTCAGGTGAACTGTGTAGTCTGAGGACGTGCCGAGTAGAGATGTTCCAAGATGTTATCAAGGACTGAGTCACGGTTGGTCCTGAGGCTAAGAATCCCCACCCCATTCTGCTCGTCTCCTGGTGAGTCACATACAAACCTACCGAGAAAATGCTCAGTACGTAGAAAAGGATTAATTTTGGATGGATGGTTAACACTGAAAGAGAAATTAAAGTTTAAATACTTTAAAACATTAGAAAAAAAAAGCTTCTATAAAAACAGCATAGGGAATTCCCTGGCAGTCAAGTGGTTAGGACTTTGTGCTTTCACTGCAGTGGCCTGGGTTCAATCCTTGGTTGGGGCACGTGGCACAGCCAAAAAAAACCCCAAAAAACAAAACAAAAAAACCACAACAGCATAAAGTCAGTAGCCGTGAAGTAAAAGCACTGATGGATTAAGAAAACAAAACGTAACAAAAGCAAAAACCGGAGTGAGTAACTGGGTAGCACAATCCTAAGGTCAACTGAGTCCATGAAATCACCCTGAAGAACATAGGCGGAGAGCTGTGTGACAAACGCCACAGGAGGAAACCTCCCACATGCCCCAAACGTGTAGCCAAAAGCACAGGACATACAAGTGCCAGAAAACAAGCATTAAGCCCATTTTCTTTCTTATTTTAATCAATCAATTAATTATTAATTAATTAAGTTTTGGCTGCATTGGGTCTTCGTTGCTGTACGCGGGCTTTCTCTAGTTGCGGCAAGCAGGGGTTGCTCTTCGTTGTGGTGCACGGGCTTCTCATTGCAGTGGCTTCTTGTCGCGGAGCACGGGCTCTAGGAGCGTGGGCTTCAGTAGTTGTGGCACGTGGGCTTCAGTAGTTGTGGCACACGGGCTGTAGGGCGCAGGCAAGCCACGCAAACATCTTTAGAAAAAGGCAAAATTAAAGCTCTAAAGTGAAATCAGATGTAACAGAATCAGGAGACTCAATTTCAAATGCCAAATTTCTGAATCTTCCAGAATATCCACAAAGGTCTCTAATTCTCCACCCTCTTCCAGAAATGCACGTAAGAGATTTGAAACATTTTCACTTAATTTCATTGTTAATTTACTTACCCCAATAGTACTGCACCTTATTTCAGTATTTCAAATGCAAAGCATTCCAGTTAATTCGTGATCTGGCCTGGGAACCTATCACTTATGATATTGGTCCTATGAGAAAATACATATCAAGTTCAAAATGGCTGTACCCACTGATTAACTTGGAATTAAATGTTAGAAATTAACTTGGTCCTCAAGAATCATTACCACCATCAACAATTATTGACTTCTTGCACATAAGTACATAAGGGTATTTACTGTGAGGACACAAAGGGGGTGTGTAACAATACCTGCCCTGTCAGGATGTAAATGGAGAGGTCAAAGTAGCAGTGAATGCCAAATGGGCAGAAAATATAGCAAGTGCCATGAGAAGGTGCAGTTTGGAAAGTTCTCACAACCTTGACCCTTGACCTGATGCTTGAAAGGTTAAACTTAAGTAGAGACAGGGGCAATGGGATGGACAAAAGTACATTGGGGTGATGTGGGGTGGTGCAAGATCTCTTCAGGGAAGTGATGAGGCCAATTTAGCTGGAAGAGTATTCTGTTGGAAAGTAACAAACCATCCTGAAAAGACGACAGAATTGTACAAGTTAAGCCCAGTCAGCAATGGGGAAACAGTAGAGGTTTCTGAAGAGAGCATGGAGATGATGTTCTCTCTTTAATCTAGCTGCAGGTGCAAGGTGAGAGGAAGAAGCCAGAGGCAGAACCAATTAGATCACAGTGCAAAAGGCACTGAGCCTACTAGGAACTAATGGGTGGTTTCATAGGTGGGAGGGAGCTTTTTTCTTTTTCCTTTTTAAAAAAATTTTATTTATTTATTTATTTTTGGCTGCTTTTGGGTCTTCGTTGCTGCACGTGGGCTTTTCTCTGGTTGCGACGAGCAGGGGCTACTCTTCGTTGTAGTGTGCAGGCTTCTCATTGCAGTGGCTTCTCTTGTGGAGCACGGGCTCTAGGCGCGCAGGCTTCAGTAGTTGTGGCACACGGGCTTCAGTAGTTGTGGCTCGCGGGCTCTAGAGCCCAGGCTCAGTAGTTGTGGCACATGGGCTTAGTTGTTCCGCGGCATGTGGGATCTTCCCGGACCAGGGCTCGAACCCGTGTCCCCTGCATTGGCAGGCGGATTCTTAACCACTGCACCACCACGGAAGCCCAGCTTTCTTCTTTTTAAACTCTCTGGAAAGCATTGCCACGTTGAAGATACCACAGTATTTATTCACTATGCTATGAGGATCAATAAGCATTTTTGGAATGTAGATTGGTAAGTTGTAGTGGTTTTACTATGTAAGTCGTCCCTTGGTATTCACGGGGGATTGGTTCCAGGACCACCCCCAAGATATTCAAAATCCAAGGATGTTCAAGTACCTTATATAAAAAGGTGTAGTATTTTTTATGCTTTAAATGATCTCTAGACTACTTATAATACCTAATACAATGTAAATAGCTGCTGGTGCACAGCAAATTCAAGTTTTGCTTTTTGGAGGTTTTTGGAATTTTTTTCCCGAGTATTTTTTTCCCAACATTTATTTATTTATTTGGCTGCGTTGGGTCTTAGTTGTGGCACACAGGATCTTCCTTGTGGCATGCGGGATCTTTCGTTGCAGTGCGTGGGCTCATTGCGGTGCGTGGGTTTCTCTCTAGTTGTGGCACATGGGCTCCAGAGTGCGTGGGCTCAGTAGTTGCAGCGTGTGAGCTTAGTTGCCCTGCGGCATGTGGGATCTTAGTTCCCTGATCAGGGATCGAACCGTGGCTTTGGAAGGAGGATTCTCAACCACTGGACCACCAGGGAAGTCCCTTCCTGAGTATTTTTTATCTGTGGTTGCTTAAATCCAAAGATGTAGAACCTGCAGATATGGAGGGCCGAATGCAGTTGGGATCAGAGGAAAGATGTACTTCTGCCCTCAGAAGAGGGGAAAAAAAAAAAAAAAAGAGGTAAAAGAAGGGGATCTGTAAACAGAGGCTAGAACGAAGTGGACCTTGGGTCAATTTTAGGCTTAAAACAAATATGCAGATGTGCAAACACTGGACTAAGTCCTTTGAAGAAAGTGTTTATTTTCCTAGAGAAATAATTTGCTATTCTGCATCATAAAACGTACATTCTTTAGAGAGCTGGACATGCAAGAGAAATATAAACACACTTGATCTTCAGGTCAGCTTTGTAACCTTTGCAAAGCAATCAACCTTTTGACTTTAAAAGAGGGTAAGAATTACAGTGACTGAAATACCAAATTCTGATGGACTGAGATGTCCCTAGACCAATTCAGAGAAATAAATAGTAAACTTACCATTCTGTTCATTAATACTGTTGAGAAAAATGCCTCAAAACCCATTCATACAGAAACATAACCCACTGTTTTAGGATAATCCGGTTCCTAGAGAGAAAAGAGGTTAGCTCAGATAGTTTCACATTAAGCCCCTCAACACCTCTGTGAGGAGGGTTTAACATTAATATAATTATCTTCCTTTAACAAGGCAAGGAAAGAAAAACAAGGGACTATCCCAGGGTTACAGAGTAAATCTAGGGAGATGCCCGAATTGGATCCCAACTGTCCTGACTCTTAAGATTTGAGGGGTCTATCTGGGGAATAAGGTGGCACAGTATTAAAAATGCAACTGCTTTCATAACCTTCTTAAATAACTAGGTAAATTAATGAACTATTGTACTGTAACATGGCAATTCTATTTTTGAACTTGTAATACAGGAAAAAATTTATAGTTGCAAAGACAATGCATTACCAAGCATTTTTAATGACTAACTACACTCCCTTAAAAAAACAACAAGAACAACAACAAAAAACACCAAACAGCCTACTACATATTGAGGGGGGCGGAAATCCAATTTAACAAATATAAAGCTACAAAATTGTACTTTCTTTAGAGGAAGTCGTTTCTCTCAGTTGCCTAATTGTATTTTCAGATGGAAACAATAAAAATTAAAATGCAGCCCTGAGTCATTTCATCTTCAAGTAAAATGGATACAATTATAGTTTCTAAAAACTAGAACCAAAAAAAAAAAATATGTTCACTTGTCACGGAGAAATATAAGTATTTTGTAATATTATATAGGAAACTATGCTAGTACCTGGCACGCAGATATCAAATCTGGAATGGCCTTTGGTGCCATTTAATATTATTTTCTAAGGCAACACAGTCAACTTCAATTACTCACAGACTGACGATTATATCTCATACCATTTACTTAAACTTATCATTGTTCACTATAATTTCCCATCAACATTAAACCGGGATAGAGGAAACTGATGAAATGTCAGTTAACCTTGCTATTTATACATGCTTTGATTAAAATATAAGTTAAAAGTTAATAGCTAATATAGTTTTGAGCTATCATAGATATGAGTTTATGTACAATTTCATTCTCCAATATAAAGTCAATTAATATTACACTGTAGTTTGGCCCTGCTTGTCATTTAAAAAAATGGAAGTTGTAAAAGAAAAATAAATTTTTATATTTTTTCCACAAAAATTCTCAATACAACGTGCATCTTTGTATAACATACTAGTTATATAGTAGATACTGGCCAACATTTTGTTAAAAATAAAAGTTTTCCTGAGAAGTCCAGTTTACATGAACCGCTAACTGCCCACCTCCCCTTTCAATATAAAGAATGTCAGCACCCAAGGATGATCAGCAATGAGAAACGAAGTCCATCTTTCCATCTGAGGCTCTTAGTACCTGTAATTCTATTTTAGCGCAATATTTCCTGAAGGTAGTCTCCAGACCACCAACATATCCAGACCTCATATTCCCTGGCAAAGAATATTTATGTCCTACTAGGTTTCAAAGACCAGTCAAGGCAAGGCAGAGCCTTCTGTAAGTTATGTCACAACAAGATCAGCAAGGGCTACTCTGCTCTTTTCAAGCTCAGAAAAACTGAGTCATAATTTTTTGAAAACTCAATGTAAAGGTTCTCTTCAAGAGAAGCACCACCATCCTCAGCACTTCCACATAATACGAGAGAGCAAATATTAACTAAACGGCTACTCAGGCTAAATGGCCCAAGAAATCACACTTTCAACAACGGGGTAAAGTTTAAAAACCCCAAAAGAAATAAAAGAAAAAGCTATAATAAACTCTGAAAAAAGCAATATTCATTTTTCTGCCTTAGCTTAAACATGATTGCTTTCATTCATTAGTTAAAAAGAAGCCTGGGGAAATTGATACAAATAATCCAAGAAATGCAGTGGAATGCCATGATGTCATGAGAAGACTCTAGAGAATGAGTTTTCTCTGGTTTATATTAACTATCAAATGTTCTGCTAGGGCATAAATCATCTCCTGTCCCACAAACTTTAAAAACAAGTCACAAAATCCACATTAGAATATAAGTTTTTTAATTTTTATAAATAACTTATCCGTTACAAAGATAGTTTTTACCCAGCTAAATCACAAAACCATCAACTCAAGATATCCAAATTACGTTTTATTAATAAAACAAGTAAAAACTGATTTATCAATCTTCACATAGAACTGCAGATGAAGCTGAAAAACAAGGCCTATTTTTAAAACAAAATGCATCAAAGGTAAGGGCTTTGAGTTTATTGTCTAATTAACTAGGATTGTCATAGTTCTTCCCATATACAAGATGCAAAGCCTGGAAGTTAAGGCTTTGACATTCATATAGAATCACCTGTAATAATCCCGTTTATTTAAAAATATTCATTTGCAAACATTTACAGTGGGTGACAGTCTACATTACCTCCTATCTTTTGCTACATTTCAGCACTTCCCTTAGCCCCATTCTAAGCACTGATATATAATTCCATAATTGTTTTTTAAAATGCATACTGTTATTTCTTTTTCTTGATTTCATTTAGTTATATACATTCCTGATCATCTGAATATTTATTTTCCTTATAAAAATATATCATCAAAATAAAGAGATGCTTGAGGTTGCTTCAGTGTTCAAGTTTGCTTGTTTTTCTTTTTTCCAGCTCTTCTTCAGTTGTCCTAAATATGACTAGCCTTGTTTTATAAATATACATGATACTGCCACCAAGTCAGGTTTAGAAACGGACTGCCCCAACAGTAAAGCATTTAAACTTCTCTCCGAAAAAAGGGCTGTAGGTACTGCTGCTGTTGCTGGTTTTGAAACTGTACTTTCCCAATAGTAATCTCTTGTGAGAGTTCTGTGGGACACGAGGCAGATAAAGCAAGCTTAACCTTGTTGCTGTCAGTGGGTTAAAAATATCTTTTGTTTTAAGCTTCCCTGTGGAAGATAAAACACTGTGTTGTGTTACCCACTGCTAAAGTCAGTATATAGTGTGACCTATAGACGTTAAGTCTTGTAATATTTTCTGCAATTCACTGTGCAGCATCTGTATGTCTTCACAGAACATCGGCACTCACGAGGGCAAAGTACAGAATAAGTAGAGGAAAGTTATTTTGTGCATAGTTTCATTTCATTAATGCTTTTTTTATTTTAAGGCATTGCTTCTCTCAGGTAAGGCTTAAAAAGGGACATGATCGTGCTTAATCACTAAAAGGAAAAAAGAAAATTAGTTAACAAAAGACTATTACACTATACATATAGAAATACAAGAAAATAATAAGGAAGAAAAGAAATCACTTAAAGCAGACTTGAGAGATCTGTACAGTAGGAAAAGCTTTGGGATATTTCACTCCATGTTTGTACAGACAATGCGTGCTGCTTTTCTTTTCATCTTTAGACCTTAGATGCTGGCTTCACAGAGTGGAGACGTTTTCAGGGAAGACAAAGACAAGGCCAAGAGTACCACAGATTTGTGAAGTTCTTCCCCTATCCATTGGCACTATATGGCAGCAAACAGTTTTTAAATAGTTAAACCTTGTTCCTTTTCTTCATGTTTGTAGTGTTTCACCGAAAGCTTTAAAAAAAAAAAAAAAAAGCCATTGTTCTATTCCTTCCTCCTGTCAAAATTCAGTAGTGACATGAGGGGAAAAGGTACTGGGAACACCTAGGTATTAATATATTGAGAATTATCCTTAATGGGCTACTGGTAACACTGTACATGGTTAGGCAGTGGGCAACCAAGTCTTTCAGCAGATTACCTTCATGTGATGAATTTCAACTGCCCATGATATTAGACTGAGGTATTATTAGCTCTGTGGGTTGACATTTAACATTAGCACAACACCATCTTGTCACACCTTCAATTTGACAAAATCCTATGTAGCAGTGAAACTTTTCCCCTGATGACAGACTAGTTTCTTGAACTTCAGATGTGGTTTTAGGGAAGATATAGGGCCTCTTGGCTCAGAAATGCCTTGGCATCTCACACTGTTCACAACGGATTAAGGCTGGATGGTTCAAAAAAGTACAGGCAGTACAATTCCACTGAGCCCCCTCATCATCTTCTGTGTCTTGAGTCTTTGGTGTTTTGATGGTGGACCTTTGATCTGTAAGGAAGCAAAAATCACAAAGTCATAAATTACTGGCAACTTTAAACAGTATTTGTACTGCACAGCATGAAACAGCTTGTTAAACAAGTGAAGCATCTAGCTGAAACTGACACACATGCTTGATCCTCACAACCTGTCTCTATCAGGCTGGCACTTCTCTGCTGGGGAAGAGCAACATGTAAATGACATAACCACCTCAATATCTCCTCAAAGGGGAAAAGAGCATCATTTCCCCCAATTTATAGCAGGAGAAAAGGGAAATCAATTCATATGGTAACTAATAGCCAAGATTACCATAATGTCACCTAAGAAGGTGAAAAGGTGTCCAACTACAATGCAATACTGCTAGTGCATTTATGTCTGATTAAAGTTTGAGTTTCATTTCTCACTGAAGTAGTATTTATATTTTTGTTTTCTACCAGGAATGGAAGTTTTTGTTAAATGTTCTCTATCTGAACAACACAAATAAAATATAAAGATGAACTAATTTCTAAAATCTTATTTAACTAAATATCGACAATAGACCTCGGAGGAGTAAATCAGTAGAAAATTTTACCAGACTTTATTTCTCACTTTATTTTAAAATCATATTTATTATGGAACACCAGAAAGACTATTAGATTAAGAGTTGTGAGAATGGAGTTCTACTCCTGGCTCTGCTACTAACTCCTAATTTCTTTGCTCTGTGATCTTAGATAATAAATCATGTATCCTCTACATCTAATCTTTCTTACTTATAAAATAAAGTCACTGCAGCTTTATGAGACCAATGTTCTAGAATGTTTGAATGTACAGAGGTATCTTAAATATAAGGAATAATTATATTCCTTCATGGTTGTGTCTAAGATGAAATTACGTTTATGAAACTACTTTTTTGGGGGAGGGAGGTACTATTATAATTTTAGAATAGTATCCCTACAAATTATTGTGGGGACGTTTCAAGTAAAAGGAGCATGCATTGTTGGATCTCTCCAGTCAAGGTTTATAATTTGTAGTTTCCAAACTATGTTAAAACAATGTATATTAACTTGAAAATTCTACCTGCTC
Source organism: Eubalaena glacialis (assembly GCF_028564815.1). Lineage (NCBI taxonomy): Eukaryota > Metazoa > Chordata > Mammalia > Artiodactyla > Balaenidae > Eubalaena > Eubalaena glacialis. Next base: position 16,519,246 of record NC_083727.1, read on the forward strand.
CACGGAGTTGGTAACTAAATGATACCTTTTCTGCTATTTTAAAAGACAAACTATTGTATATAGTAGATGAAAATATCAAGTTTCTATAACAAATTTAAAATAATTAAGTAATGTTTGGTACTTTGTACCCCTTTAGCAGCACTTTACTGTCTGGCGTTAAACATTTTATTGCAAAATTCCCACTTTAAGCATTGGTCAGAAGTTTTTAGGCATCACCACAATTTCTGGCACATGCATGAGCAGCATGGAAGTACTATTTATACAGTAATTTTCTTTAAATTGAATAACTTTAAAACAAATATCTATTTAAGGTTTACCTAAGTAAAAATATTTGAAAAATCAAGGGTCTGACAGTACTAATTAGTACCCCCTAAAACACATTAAAATAAATACAGTTAAAAAAAGTTTGACTTTTTACCATCTACAATTATTTCACACTCCATACTTAGGAACCATTTTATAGCATAATTGTTTTAATCTGGGGATAATCCAGTCTACTTACTAGAATTTTGGTCTCACCGAGGTTAGAAAACATTCCTACCTGGCACATTTTCAGTAAAACCTTGTCTTTCCTTTTTGTTTAACTACAAAGGTTTTTTAGGAAGGCTATTCAATCTATATTAACACTTCAATCTATTATTAAGTGCCAGAATCTTCTTCATTATTTAAGTAATATCTAAGGTATCAATAGAGGACTTAAATTTTTTTAAAATGGAAAAATCTCCAATGGTTTTCTTACATCTGCACAATCTCTTTTGGTACTTAGAATTATGACTCTTATTTATGAGTGTTATTTGGAAACTAAGTAACCACCAGAATTGAAAAAAGAGGAAGTTAGGTTGCACAGGATGACTTGTGATTGCCACACTTCATTTTAGCTGTTAAAAAACCGTGCATTGTCTGTTGGTGGGAATGTAAATTGATACAGCCACTATGGAGAACAGTATGGAGGTTCCTTAAAAAACTAAAAATAGAACTACCATACGACCCAGCAATCCCACTACTGCACATATACCCTGAGAAAACCATAATTCAAAAAGAGTCATGGGATGGGGCTCTTTGGTGGGGCTAATGGCAGACTCTGGGAGGGCTCACGTCAAGGAGTACTTCCCAGAACTTCTGCTGCCAGTGTCCTTGTCCCAGTGGTGAGCCACAGCCACCCCCGACTCTGCAGGAGACCCTCCAACACTAGCAGATAAAGAAACAGAGGCTAAAGACCCGTTAGCAGGAAAGTCAGCACTGGAACTCAGGACTTTTGACTGCAGAGACCACCCACACACTTCCACGTCTTCTGTCTCTCTCAAGGCCCAGCCCTGTCTTCCGAAGAGAGACCGGGTGCTGATAGGGTCTTGGTGCTCTGGCCGGGTGTCAGGCCTGAGCCTCTGAGGTGGGAGAGCCGAGTTCAGGACACTGGACCACCAGAGGCCTCCCAGCCCCATGTAATATCAAACGGCAAAAGCAAGGAAAAACACGCCAAGACACATATTAATCAAACTGTCAAAAATTAAAAACAAAGAAAAAATATTAAAAGCAGCAGGGAAAAGTAACAATTAACATACAAGGGAATCCCCATAAGGTTAGCAGCTGATCTTTCAGCAGAAACTCTGCAAGCCAGAAGGGAGTGGCAGGACATACTTAAACTGATGAAAGGGGAAAACCTACAACCAAGATTACTCTACCCAGCAAGGATCTCATCCAGATTCGACGGAGAAATTAAAACCTTTACAGACAAGCAAAAGCTAAGAGAATTCAGCACCACCAAGCCAGCTCTACAACAAATGCTAAAGGAACTTCTCTAGGCAGGAAACACCAGAGAAGGAAAAGACTTAAAATAACAAACCAAGAAGAATTAAGAAAATGGTAATAGGAACATACATATTGATAACTACCTTAAATGTAAATGGATTAAATGCTCCAACCAAAAGACACAGACTGGCTGAATGCATACAAAAACAAGACCGGTATATATGCTGTCTACAAGAGCCCCACTTCAGACCTAAGGACACATACAGACTGAAAGTGAGGGGATGGAAAAAGATATTCCATGCAAATGGAAATCAAAAGAAAGCTGGAGTAGCAATTCTTATAGCAGACAAAATAGACTTTAAAATAAAGACTATTACAAAAGACAAAGAAGGACACTACATAAGGATCAAGGGATCAATCCAAGAAGAAGATATAACAATTGTAAATATTCATGCACCCAACATAGGAGCACCTTAACATAAGGCAAATGTTAACAGCCACAAAAGGGGAAATCGACAGTAACACAGTCATAGTCGGGGACTTTAACACCTCACTTTCACCAATGGACAGATCATCCAAAATGAAAATAAATAAGGAAACACAAGCTTTAAATGATACATCAAACAAGATGGACTTAATTGATATTTATAGGACATTCCATCCAAAAACAGCAGATTACACTTTCTTCTCAAGTGCTCATGGAACATTCTCCAGGATAGATCATATCTTGGGTCACAAATCAAGCCTTGGTGAATTTAAGAAAATTGAAATCGTATCAAGTATCTTTTCTGACCACAACACTATGAGACTAGATATCAATTACAGGAAAAAATCTGTAAAAAATACAAACACATGGAGGCTAAACAATACACTACTAAATAACCAAGAGATCACTGAAGAAATCAAAGAAGAAATCAAAAAATACCTAGGAACAAATGACAATGAAAACATGACGACCCAAAACCTATGGGATGCAGCAAAAGCAGTTCTAAGAGGGAAGTTTATCGAAATACAATGCTACCTCAAGAAACAAGAAATATCTCAAATAAACAACCTAACCTTACACCTAAAGCAATTAGAGAAAGAACAAAAAACCCCCAAAGTTAGCAGAAGGAAAGAAATCATAAAGATCAGAGCAGAAATAAATGAGAAAGATATGCAGGAAACGATAGCAAAGATCAATAAAACTAAAAGCTGGTTCTTTGAGAAGATAAACAAAATTGATAAACCATTAGCCAGACTCATCAAGAAAAAAAGGGAGAAGACTCAAATCAATAGAATTAGAAATGAAAAAGGAGAAGTAACAACTGACACTGCAGAAACACAAAGGATCATGAGAGATTACTACAAGCAACGCTATGCCAATAAAATGGACAACCTGGAAGAAATGGACAAATTCTTAGAAAAGCACAACCTTCCAAGACTGAACCAGGAAGAAACAGAAAATATAAACAGACCAATCACAGGCACTGAAATTGAAACTGTGATTAAAAATCTTCCAACAAAAGCCCAGGACCAGATGGCTTCACAGGCGAATTCAAATCAAACATTTAGAGAAGAGCTAACACCTATCCTGCTCAAACTCTTCCAAAATATAGCAGAGGGAGGAACACTCCCAAACTCATTCCACGAGGCCACCACCACCCTGCTACTAAAACCAGACAAAGATGCCACAAAAAAAAAAGAAAACTACAGGCCAATATAACTGATGAACATAGATGCAAAAATCCTCAGCAAAATACTGGCAAACAGAATCCAAGAGCACATTAAAAGGATCATACACCACGATCAAGCGGGGTTTACCCCAGGAATGCAAGGATTCTTCAATATACACAAATCAATCAATGTGATAAACCATATTAACAAATTAAAGGAGAAAAACCATATGATCATCTCAATAGATGCAGAAAAAGCTTTTGACAAAATTCAACACCCATTTATGACAAAAACCCTCCAGAAAGTAGGCAGAGAGGGAACTTACCTCAACATAATAAAGGCCATATATGACAAACCCACAGCCAACATCATTCTCAATGGTGAAAAACTGAAACCATTTCCACAAAGATCAGGAACAAGACAAGGTTGCCCACTCTCACCACTATTATTCAACATAGTTTTGGAAGTTTTAGCCATAGCAATCAGAGAAGAAAAAGAAATAAAAGGAATCCAAATCGGAAAAGAAGAAGTAAAATTGTCATTGTTTGAAGATGACATGATACTATACATAGAGAATCCTAAAGATGCTACCAGAAAAATACTAGAGCTAATCAATGAATTTGGTAAAGTAGCAGGATACAAAATTAATGCACAGAAATCTCTTGCATTTCTGTATACTAATGATGAAAAATCTGAAAGAGAAATTAAGGAAACACCCCCATTTAGCATTGCAACAAAAAGAATAAAATACCTAGGAATAAACCTACCTAAGGAGACAAAAGACCTGAATGCAGAAATCTAAGACACTGAAGAAAGAAACTAAAGATGATACAAACAGATGGAGAGATATACCATGTTCTTGGACTGGAAGAATCAACATTGTGAAAATGACTATACTACCCAAAGCAATCTACAGATTCAATGCAATCCCTATCAAACTACATATGGCATTTTTCACAGAACTAGAACAAAAAATTTCACAATTTGTATGGAAACACAAAAGACCCCGAATAGCCAAAGCAATCTTGAGAAAGAAAAACGGAGCTGGAGGAATCAGGCTCCCTGACTTCAGACTATACTACAAAGTGACAGTAAACAAGAGAGTACGGTACTGGCACAAAAGCAGAAATATAGATCAATGGAACAGGAAAGAAAGCCCAGAGATAAACCCGCGCACCTATGGTCACCTTATCTTTGATAAAGGAGGCAAGGATATACAATGGAGAAAAGACAGCCTCTTCAATAAGTGGTGCTGGGAAAACTGGACAGCTACACGTAAAAGAATGAAATTAGAACACTCCCTAACACCATACACAAAAATAAACTCAAAATGAATTAAAGACCTAAATATAAGGTCAGACACTATAAAACCCTTAGAGGGAAATACAGGCAGAACGCTCCATGACATAAATCACAGCAAGATCCGTTTTGACCCACCTCCTAGAGAAACGGAAATAAAAACAAAAATAAACAAATGGGACCTATTGAAACTTAAAAGCTTTTGCACAGCAAAGGAAAACATAAACAAGACAAAAATGGGCAGAAGACCTAAATAGACATTTCTCCAAAGAAGATATACAGATTGCCAACAAACACATGAAAGGATGCTCAACATCACTAATCATTAGAGAAAGGCAAATCAAAACTACAAAGAGGTATCCCCTCACACCGGTCAGAATGGCCATCATCAAAAAATCTACAAAAAATAAATGCTGGAGAGGGTGTGGAGAAAGGGAAACCCTCTTGCACTGTTGGTGGGAATGTAAATTGATACAGCCAGTATGGAGAACAGTATGGAGGTTCCTCAAAAAACTAAAAATAGAACTACCATACAACCCAACCCAGCAATCCCACTACTGGGCATATACCCTGAGAAAACCGTAATTCAAAAAGAGTCATGTACCACAATGTTCACTGCAGCTCTATTTACAATAGCCAGGACATGGAAGCAACCTAAGTGTTCATCGACAGATGAATGGATAAAGAAGATGTGGCACATATATACAATGGAATATTACTCAGCCCTAAAAAGAAACGAAATTGAGTTATTTATAGTGAGGTGGATGGACCTAGAGACTGTCATACAGAATGAAGTTAAGTCAGAAAGAGAAAAACAAATACCGTACGCTAACACATATATATGGGATCTAAAAAAAAAGGAAAAATGGTTATGAAGAACCTAGGGGCAGGACAGGAATAAAGACGCGCAGACGTAGAGAATGGACTTGAGGACACGGGGAGGGGGAAGGGTAAGCTGGGGCAAAGTGAGAGAGTGGCATGGACATATATACACTACCAAATGTAAAATAGATAGCTAGTGGGAAGCAGCTGCATAGCACAGGGAGATCAGCTCGGTGCTTTGTGACCACCTAGAGGGGTGGGATAGGGAGGGTGAAAGGGAGACGCAAGAGGGAGGAGATATGGGGATGTATGTATATGTATAGTTGATTCACTTTGTTATACAGCAGAAACTAACACACCATTGTAAAGCAATTATACTCCAATAAAGCTGTTAAAAAAACAAACAAAAAAACCCCCTGCATTGCGAAGCAGAACTGATTTCAAGAACTAAGTAAACCTCTATAAGTGAAACTAGTACCCCCTATTTTAGCTTTAAGGCAAAAATGACTGATTCTTTATTTCTCCAAAAGTAGCCAGTACACAAGCTTCTATCTTTTGTGCAAAGGTTTTTTTTTGTTTGTTTGTTTTTTAATTAATTAACTTATTTATTTATTTTTGGCTGTGTTGGGTCTTCGTTTCTGTGCAAGGGCTTTCTCTAGTTGCGGCAAGCGGGGGCCACCGTGCAAAGGTTTTAAGTACTGGAGTTTTTCTTTTTCTTTTCTTACTTTTTATCACGGGAGAACAGTGAAATAAACCCTCATGCACTTATCCTGCTTCTACAACTCTCAAGACGAATCTTATTTCATCTATATTCCACCTCCCTCCTAACCTCAACATATAAATACTGGATTATGTCGAAACAAAACAGGATCTTTTTATATGAAAATTTTAGTTTTTGAAAGAGAGTAAAAAGATTGTATTAAGGCAACTCATTTAGAGTCTAAAATACCCACTTTGCTTATTTTAAGAAGCTAGGCTATACCACTGTTTTCTTTATTCCTTTATTCAATTAACATCCAAATAGCATCCAATGTCTGAACACTGGCTTCCCCATGTACTATGCCAAATACTCTAATCTCACTTTTGCTCCTTTGTAGTAAGAGTTCATTACGTTCCAGCTAACGATATTTAAAAACATTTAAATTAAAAAATATGAAGATAAAGCTAGGCCTAATTAAATTATACTTGAACAAAAACGAATGGACAGCACAGGATACTGAATGAGACTACAAAAATTCTTGTAACAAACTAAAAAACTAGTAACATACTTGGTTCTTTCTTATTCCCATTTCTATATGTTTTTTAATGCCTGGAGTAAAAAAACCCACACAAATGTTCCGACATTTCTTAGTTTGGTGTCTATATAGTCTGTGAATATCAGTGATGTAAAAATGATAGTAGGTAATTATTTTAAAAAACCATTCGTCTGAAATTCAGAGTATTTTGATTACAGAGAACTATGCGTAAACTAAATAGGACAGAATACTCATGAAAAATAAACTTTCCTAAGGTGTCTTCCTTAATGTTTGTCTAAAATTTCAAAGAATGCAAGTTTCTGCACCTGGTGATTTTTTTTTTTTGGCCAAGATTTGCTATTTTGGGAGTATATAATGAATCATAAGGACATGCATATTACTTTTCAAGAGCTAAGTACATTACATTTTTGCACCCTCCCCAATTCCCAGCATATAAGTGAAAATAAATATTTTCCGAATGAATCCATCCAAGAATGCCAAAGTTTGAAGCACTTCTAGAGTGGAAGGTTTTCCAAAACCTTGCTTTTCAAAATGCAACAGTTCTCACACTTACTGGACACACTAACCTTTGGGTTTTGGTGGCACAGGACCTACAAATCCAATATTGTCATAAAAGTTATGAATAGCGCTGGGATTAAAATGTGGTCCTGAAATACATAAAAAGTAAGTATATCAATGCTTATAGCTCAAAAATATTAAAAAAATTGTTTAAAAAACCAAATATTTTCTTTCTAAAAAATATCACAGTATAAATAGAAGAAATACTTTTTGCACCTCTAATGTCAAATTACATGTCAGGATTTCAAAAACAGCTGAGATAGGTATAATATAGTACCCATAACAGAGGTCTAAGTGGTAAATTGGGGAAGAAGGCAAAATAATGCCAGTAAGACAGACAGTAACAGAATTAGAACTAGACCCCTGTTCTATGTGACAAGATAACTTAAAATTTAACAATTTAAAATACAATTTTAACATGGTCTTAAGCAACTACATAGCTTGGCTTCAAGTAAGTATAAAAACCTTGTACTAATGTAATACAATGCTTCAGATTTTAAACAAAAGGAACAAGTTCAAGAATTATAGTTTCTAGACTGGCACTAACTTCCTTTTTCTCTCCAAAGTTAAATTATGGCATTTTCAATGAATGTTTCAAGATAAACAGCTTACTTACTAAAATAAAACAAATCATCTTTCAATTTAATGGATTTTGGCACATACTAAGAAGTATGATTAAGGGCTTATTTTTTGGCTTCTTCCCTTTCCTGTCTTTTCCGTTTTATACATTTCTATTATTTCTAAACTTTAGAATTAGGTTTAAGTTATAAATATTCCTTTTAGTTGTCTATGGAACTGAATTGTAAACATTCTTTTGTTCTACAATAAGCAGTTATTGCTCGTCAATAATAGCTCAAGTATAATAAACTATCATTGTCCTAAAAATATATAAACCGTATTTTTATTTTCTTCTGTATTTTAGCAATTAAGAAAGTACCATTAGGGTGGCGGTGCCTTTTAAATTATGTTCTTAAAAGCATAATTCTTGAAAGGGAAAAAGAAAAAAGGTATATGAGGTTCGTACATTTTAATCTCAATAAATATTGTAACAGATTATACTAATACATAACAGCAATACTTTTGACAATACAGCCAGACACACTAATCACTGTCTTCCCTTAACACATGACTAAAGGGGATTTGAAGGCTATACAATGTATCAAATTACTCCTCAACCAAATACATAACTTTGGGGGGGAGTGGAGAGTGAGCAAAAACAAAAATCCAAGTAGCACTATATGGCTCCAAAGTCAAATCGGAAACAGTAAGATTACAATTGATAAGTCTGTTTTTAGCCGTGGGAAAAGAGTTGGTAAAAATGAATTTCAGCTGAGTATGCATTGAACTTTACCTCGGGCTTGAAAAAGATCAATTTCTTTGGTTAAGCAGTCAATGTCAATCTGGAGTTGTCTATTACAACTTCTCAACTGCTGCATTTCTTCGAGCTGAAAAATAATTCCAAGTGAGAAGGATCTACATTGAACTCTTGTGTTATTAGCTAAGAAAGAGTGAAGTTTTGCAGGGGGAGGTAAGGACAGAGAAAGAAGTATGAATTAAGAGCATTTCTAGAAAACAAGATCAAGCTTTTATACTTAGGACAGATTGCCTATTCTCATGCTCAAGCATAGCACTCACAACAGTTAGAGAAAGAAAGACTTACTGAAGGTATTTGGGATATGGAATTTGATCTTTTCAGACGCCTTCGAGTTAGATTATTTTCCATTTCATTGACCTCAGATTTTAGTTTATCCAGCTTTTTCTTTTGAATCTCAAGTTCTCTTTGAAGTCGTTCCATTCTGGCCTTCTGATGTACCAAAAGAGCTGCAATACATATTAGTAAATATGAGGACCCACCCAGTTTAGTCAATTAACCTTTAAACAGCCTTGGGAAAAAAAACCAAATGACTACTTCTGTGACAAACAAGAGGCTGCCAAGAATCCCAAAGATAACAATAACACAAAATATTGTGAGTTAAACGTTTAAAATTTCAAAATTTTTTACTTGAAAATTATTTTAATTATTTAAGCATACAAATGTCACTCATTTTTTTGGGGGGGGAGGTTTTAATAAGGCCAATGACAGCATTTTTGCCTATAACCACTCAAAAGGTCTAGCAGAGTCAATTAACCTACTTACTATTTAGTTCAAATTTGACCCCTTGAAAGGATAAGCCCCTCTACTCCAAAAAGTCTGACATGTTTGGACTATACATAAGGTATCCTAATATAGACATGTTATAGATATTTTAGAAGGGAACATGAGTTAGGTTAAATCCATTTTGATGTATACAACAAATAAAACTGATTTCAATTCGCATGAATGTTAACATTAAATTCCTCAAACTGCAAATTAAAAACAATACCATTCAGATAAATCAAACACATTTTCTTATACTGCAATTACATTTTGTGAAAATATTTTCCTAAGATTTCCTAAGGAAAGAAAATAAGCAATCAATCTTGTCGCATGAATGATGAATTGCTTGGGAAACCTTATTAAACCATAAAAATTGGTGTATGTTCTTGCCATCTCTGGACAATGTGAGCTTCACTTCTTAGGACACTGGACTGGTAGTGAAGATACCTGAATAGACTTCTATTAAAAGGCAGCTTGGGATGATTCTACCATGAGAAAACAGGCAGATTTGGGAAAATACAATAAATAACCTCTAAAAATGAAAAACAGTAATAAAATGAAAAAGTCAAGTTGATTAAACAGATTAGATTAATGCTAAACAGTCATCATCAATCAAACTCAAATTTCCATGAATCTAAAAAATAAGGAAAAGGCTATATACATTCAGGCCGTTCAATCCGGTAGTGTATTCTAGAATCAGAATTAGGGTGTGAGGTGCGGGAGGCTAGTTAGGCTCAAGTACTTAAAAATTACCTTTAAACAATAGATAATTTTTCCCAACAAAAATTTGACACTAATATAATCCACAGGTATTTCCTCTGTAATTCTCCTTTCTTACTTATTGGAAGAAAAGAATATTAGGGCATTATGTTTCAAGTTTTAAAAACCATTACTGATTCTTGGTACCCTCTCTCCCATTTTAATACATATTCTAAGAACACAGGGCAGTGTTTTTGGAGGTACACATGTTCCTGGTAGAAAACTCACTGTGTCTTTGTACATCCATACTTACCCCAAGCTTGTTTTGTCAGGCTTTTATTAATTTGGTTTATTTTATTTGAATTGCAGACTTTTATCCCTCTATTTCCAAAATATAAGAATTCTGCATTAGGGTTTATTTTATTCTCTTAAAAGAAGATGAGGAGTGGGCTGTTAATTTTTGAGTGGGATAATAAGAGGAGAAAGATGGAGGCATGAAGTGGGAATGAAGGGCAAGGCAAAGGAGAACTAGGAGTACATAATACACTTTTCTTTATTTCTAAACCCTGACCACCTACCAACATGTCTCAAGTGGCATTAGACATTTATTCAAATTAATGATTACTTAAAAGCAGTATTTCTTAAAATTAATGGAGATTTTCTCCCTAAAAGTTTTTTCCTAAATATGTAAAAAAAAAAAAAAAAAAACCACATTTATTTATTTATTTATTTAATTTTTGGCTGCACTGGGTCTTCGTTGCTGCGCACAGGCTTTCTCTAGTTGCGGTGAGCGGGGGCTACTCTTCTAAAACTCATTTACTTAGTAGTTCTAATGATATGTGAAAATTTATATTTGTGCTGAATTAGAAAATAAGATATACATTTGTTATACTATTTAATATTATATATGGAGAGGGGATAAGAACAGATTTTCTAAGAAATTGAAACCCAACCTATATCACACTCTGAGTGGTCAAAATTCATACCACGAGGGCAGGGAGAGAACCTCAAAGTAAGGAGTTACAACAATTAAATACAAAGAATCAATCATATTAGAGAGGACTTCCATTTAAAGATGATTGAGCATTGTATTTACATAATCTTCTGCCTCCTGAAACCCCATGAAAATGACAGAGGAATAAAACTGATAGAATCCAACAATGATAAAAAATAGGAAGAAGGCAAGAAATGGACGAGAGATTTCAACAAGTTTCTGGAGAATGAAAGTAGATGAAGTGGCATAGATTTATGAAGGAGAAAGCTACAGTCTCATACACAAGTACTGTACTGCAAAGAGGCAGCTAACCTGCCTGCAGAAACCTAAAGAGGCTCCAGACTTTGGAGAATGAAGGTTAACAACAGAAGGCAGAAGTGAGGAGTGGGCCAGAAAAGGGGGTTAATTGGATGTCTCTTTATGGAACAGCTGATCTCTCCCCATCCTGTGGAATGGCAGGTAGCTGTATGCTTATTCTTAAGGCTCCTTCAAACACACATTTCTCAAGCTGGTTCCCATACACAAAGAATGCTAGGTGGTGATAGTGGAGTGTTCTCTTGCAGCAGAAGGCTCTTCACTTATTCCTCACAAAGCAAAGTCTGCCAAGTGACAAGTCTCACTTTCTTACACAGGGCTTTTAGCCCTCATAGTCCTTCATTCTTAAATATGAAGCAACAGCCAAGGATCACCACACATTTGAGGAACATCTGACATGTGAAAGACCTAGATAAACAAAGAGAAAGACTAAACCCAGACTAAGTGAATATAATTGAGTAGGGAGATGAGAGAACTCAACTTCTAATGAACATCATTAAGAGAGTTCAGACAAGAGCATCCATAAAACAGCAATCTGCTATGAAAAAGGAATTGGAGAACTAGCTCTTAGAAGTTAAAAACATTACTGCTGAAATGAACATTTCATACATGGACTGAAAGAAAATTTAAGGAAATCTCAACTACAAAACAGAAGGACAAGGAGGTGGGATATACTGAAAATATGACAATGAGAAATAAATAGAAAATTGGTCCAGGACGTTAAATAGCTGATTAAAATAAGTTCTGGAAAGAGGCAATAAGAAACTGGAAATCAGGAGACTTCCTGGTCTGAAGGGAGATGCTAGCCTTCAAACTGAAGGGGTCCAATGAATGTAGAAAAATGGACGATTAAAAAAAAAAAAAGACCTATACCTAGGTACATTACTGTAGTCTATACAGAGTAGTTATACATAGAATATATGTGTGTGTGTATATATATATATACACACACAAGTATGTATACCTTGATAAAATTAAAATAATATCCAATTATATACAAGTAGTTAAACCATAATAAGGCACAGGTAAAGACTATGCTGCAGCTTCATTTGTAATATTTGCATTGTAATAATATTTTAATTATTCAGCCAAACCACATTAATTTTCCCTATTCTGGAATCCTAAATTATTTAAATAGTAATGGAGCTGAAACTACTTTTTGTACTAGTTCAAAGGGCATTAAGTAAATTACTACCATGAGTGAAGTGTGAAGGAAGGAAACAAAGGGAATAAACTACGTCAAGAGCTTACATATTATTACTTTGTATTTATAAATCATTTCACACTAAAGGGGAATCTTTTTTTGTTAGATGAGTTCATTTCATTTTTCACTTGGAAAAATTCAGCATTTTAGATTTTTCATGATAAAGTACATTTCTCAATTAAACTGCAATCTCCTTGAGGGTAAACATTTTTGTATCATCTTGTATCTACTTTTAACCGTGAAAATTGTAGGTACTTGATAAATACCTATTAAATGTAAAATAACAACAATAATTTGACTTTTAATGGATAGTAAAATGAAATAGAAATGTCCAGGAAATACTGATAAAACAAAAATTGGACATTTATTTTAAAGTCTCCTTGAATGTGTACTTCTAATATTTTTTACTTAGCAAAATTTTAATAATTTTAAAATATGGCAAGACTTTTTTAGGTTGCTGGCACTGCAGAAAGATGGCTCTTTTATATGCTAGTTCTACTAAAGAAATAAGGGTTATATTTAACTTTTCAATCATACAACGATTTCTTTAGTTTTCCAAACTTAACTATCTACCTTGTCCTTTTAAATAGATAAAAAGGGCTTCCCTGGTGGCGCAGTGGTTGAGAATCTGCCTGCTAATGCAGGGGACACGGGTTCGAGCTCTGGTCTGGGAAGATCCCACATGCCACGGAGCAACTGGGCCCGTGAGCCACAATTACTGAGCCTGCGTGTCTGGAGCCTGTGCTCTGCAACAAGAGAGGCTGCGATACTGAGAGGCCCGTGCACCGCGATGAAGAATGGCCCCTGCTTGCCACAACTAGAGAAAGCCCTCGCACTGAAACGAAGACCCAACACAGCCATAAATAAATAAAAATAAATTAATTAAATAGACAAAAAAGGAGGAGGAATAACAGGTAGAGAAAAAATACTCCGTACGTTTTAAATCTTCTTTCAGTCAAAATTAAATTTTAGGGGCTTCCCTGGTGGCGCAGTGGTTGGGAGTCTGCCTGTCGGTGCGCGGGACGCAGGTTCGAGCCCTGCGCTGGGAGGATCCCACATGCCGCGGAGCGACTGGGCCCGTGAGCCACAACTGCTGGGCCTGTGCGTCTGGAGCCTGTGCTCCGCAATGGGAGAGGCCGCGACGGTGAGAGGCCCGTGCACCGCGATGAGGAGTGGCCCCCGCTCGCCGCAGCTGGAGGGGGCCCCCACACAGAAGCGAGGACCCAACACAGCCAAAAATAAATAAATAAATTTATTAAAAAAAAATTAAATTTTAATGGATAAAGGTAATTTAGGCATGCAACGCCCCCTGGTGGTTGTTAAAACAACTGACAATTAGTTACTTAAAATACATACTAAGGCTCTTAAAACCGCTTCTATAGGCATACTAGATATTTCACACAGCAATCTCCGAAAACTTAGTCTTTACCGAACTTTCGTCAGCTTCCAATAAACAATGGAGACAATTAGTTACTCAACTTTATTTGTAAATAGAAAAACTCACCTGAAGTTTCAGACAGTGTTAGCTTTACTAATTTTAGGCATTCTATAAGTGTAAATGACATCTAATTTCTCCAGAAGTTAAAAAAAAATAAGAGAATTGAATGGGCATATTAAAAAAAAGATGACTTTGCCATTGGAAAACGTACCAGGCATTTATGGATACAAAGATTTTAGGCTTATTTAAAAAAAAAAGGGATAGAGTGAAGGGGATAAACTTTATCACTGGAAACATAAGACACTTATTTCTAGTGTCTTTAAAATTTTTGTCTGTCAGGGCAATTTTAAATGCCTAAGTGTGGTACCATGTGGCCTAAGTCATTGTACCTAAAAAGGCACAATGTCACCTTCTAAAATAAATCAAGATTTTTCTGGACTGTAAGTGCTGACAGCAGGGATATTTAGATGTTTTATATTCCACCGTATAATTACAATCACTTATTTGGTGACTCAGTCACAAGATTCAGAGATAGCAATTACTCTTTAAAATAAAGCATGCTGATGTTTTCATCTATTTTGCCACTTTTAAGGACAGCTTGAAATCAGATCTTGCAACAGTGTTGCAACTGGGCGTGTAATCTGGGCAACACATTTTACAACAAAACCATGAAAATAATGCTTAACCTCTGTAATTATTTTTAAGAAATTTAAATTATTTATATATTAGTATTAATAATAGATGAGTATGGGACCCCTGCTAGACAACTTTGTTGTCATTTATTTGCATATAATTAAGATGCCGCATGTACTCTTACAGCATTATGATACAGATACTGTCTAAAAGCTTTGTTTTAGAGAAAAAGAAAACTGGGGCCTACAGACACCTAAAGAGCCTCAAAGAAATACAACTGGATGAACCATAATAGGAACTGGGAATGTTTATAGCTAAGAAAGGTTTACACTTTAAAAGGGGATATGGTAGTTATTTTCAAGTTTTTGAAGGGATGCCATATGAAAGAGAAATAAGGCCAGTTCAATATGATTTCAAGGAGTATCACTGTAACTAAGGAGAAGATACACACAAGATTTCTGTTCTTTTCTCAAAATCTTGGAATGGAGAAGGGCTTTCTAAACATAAACAGAAGCCAGAGGAAAAAAAGATTAAAAAGTTTGAATGTATAAAAATAAAAAAATTTATAAAACAACAAAAAAATTTATTGACCAAGTTAAAAGTAACAACATATTAGAAAAAACAGACTAGGCACAAAACTAGCAAGTTCACAAAATAAGAAATAAAAATGGTTTAAAAATTGATACATGAAAAGATGCTCAACCTCACTCATATTCGAAGATGCAAATTTAAAAACACCAAAACAATATATTTTTACCTATCAGACAAAGATGTATTTTTTTCAATCACCTACATAGTGATGGGTGGGAGAAAGAAAGAGGAAAAGGACATTCTTATAAATATTACTAAAAATGTTCCCCATTTATAAATATGGGAGTATAAACTGGTAGGATCTCTTTAGAGAGAGTCTCAAAATTAAAATTGGCAACATGTACTAAGGCAGTCATCAGTCCTTCACCAAATATTTCTGCCTCTCTGCTTTCCAGGTATGTGGTAGAACTGCGCGTCTCCATTCTCTCTGAATTAGGGGTGGCTATGTGGACTTGTTTTTTCTAAAGAGTAACAGGTGTCGGAGCAGAAGCCTAAGGAGTCAGAGCTGATTTGCTGTATGTCCTTTGCCCTGCCTCAACAATCACGGAAGCACGGAGATGGAGCTTCTCTTAACCTGGGTACCTAAGTGAGGATGATGTAGAAGAGCCCACCAGCTAATCTATTTGGCAAGTGAACTAGAAATAAACCTTTGTTGTTTAAAGACACAGTTTCTTACAGCAGCATAACCAAGCCTAAATGATACATCTATCAAGATTAAAAATACACATATCCTTTGACACAGCAGTTTTCCACTCCTGGGAATCTCTTCTGCCAACATACTTGGGTGTGGGCAAAATTTGTATGCACAAAATTTTTACTGCAGCAGTTTGTAAAAATAAGACCCTAAGATCTGTCAAAAAAAGGACTGATTAGAGATTATGGTACAAAATACTATGCAGTCATTTTTAAAAGAAGCAGATCTGCAATGCCTGACATGGAATACTCTCAAAGAGATAAAAACAAAAACACTGATAAAGACAGAGAGTAAAATACTATGTTTCATTTGTATAAAAAAAGGTATAAATATATATATGCTTCATATACAATTTCAATTTCTAGAAGAACACAAAATGAACTGTTTGTGACCAGCTACTGGTTGTCTCCGGGGAGGGGAACTTTCCATCATAAACCCTTTTTGGTCTGTTTGCATTTTTTAAAAAAATCAAGTATATTTAGAAAAATATTTTGGTGTAATCCCTATAGAATCCTAGCTGACTTCTTTGTAGAAGGTGACAAGCTGATTCTAAATTATATATGGAATAGCAGGAGACCTCAAAGAGCCAATCTAAAAAAAGAACAAAGTAGAACTTACCTGCCCCAATTTCAAAACTTACTACAAAGTAACAATAATCAGTGTAGTAATGGCATAAGGATAGCCGTACAGATAATAAAAAAAAAAACTGAAAGTCCAGAAATAAACCCATGTGTTTACAGTCAACTCATTTTCTACAAAGGTCCCAAGACCATTCAATGAGAAAAGAAGAGTCTTTTCAACAAATGGTGCTGGACTGCTATATTTAAAATAGAGAACCAACAAGGACCTACTGTATAGCACAGGGAACTCTGTTCAGTATTCTGTAACAACCTAAACAGGAAAAGAATTTGAAAAAGAGTAGATACAAGTATACGTATAGCTGAGTCACTTTGCCGTGCACCTGAAACTAACACAACATGGTTAATCAACTCTACTCCAGTATAAAAAAGAAAAAAAAAAAAAGGCCACCTATGGTACAGAAGAGAACTTTGCAGCAACAACACAACAACAGCCCAAATGGTGATGGGACATCTGGACTGCCACATGCACAAGAATGAAACTGGACCCTTATCTCATACCATTACACAGAAATTAACTCAAAATAGATGAAAGACCAAAATTTAAGCTCTAAAACAATAAAATTCTCAGGAGAAAACACAGGGGTAAATCCTGATGACCCTGTATTTGGCAAATGATTCTTAGATATGACAGCAAAAATATAAATAATGAAAGGAAAAACATAACTTGGACTTCAGCAAAATTAAAAACTTGTGCTTCAAGGACACTATCAAAGTGACAGGATAACTTACAGAATGGGAGAAAATAGCTGCAAATCACATAAGGGACTTATATCTAGAATATACAGAGAACCCATACAACTCAGTAATAAAAACAAATAACCCAATTAAAGAATAGGCAAAGGAAATAAACAGGCATTTCTCCAAAGAAAATATACAAATGGCCAGTAAGTACATGAAATGATCCTCGACATCAGCCATCAGAGAAATGTAAATCAAAACCACAATGAGATACCACTTTACAGCCACTAGGATGGCAAGAATCAAAGAAAAAAGCAACTGTGGTGAAGGATGTGGAGAAATCAAAACCCTCGCACATTGTTGGTGGGAATGCAAAATGGTGCAGCCACTGTGGAAAACAGTTCATTCCTCAAATGGCTAAACACAGAGCTACCACAGGACCCAACAATTCTACTCTTACGTGTATACCTACACATATGTATATACATATGTCCACACAAAAACTTGTACACAGATGTTCACAGCAGCATTATTTACAATAGGCAAAAGCTGGAAACAACCTAAATGTCCATTAACTGATGAATGAATAAACAAAATGTAGTATATCTATACAATGGCATAATGGGCCATAAAGAGGAATGAAGTCCTAACACATGTTACAAGGTGGATGAGCTTTTAAAACATTATGCTAAGTGAAAAAAGCTAGTCACAAAAGACTGCATATTATGTAGTTCCTCTTATATGAAGTGTCCAGAATATGTAAGTCTACAGCGACAGAAGGTAGATTAGTGACTACTTAGGGCTGAGGGTGGAGGTGATGGGATAGGAGGTGACAGATGAAGGGTATGGAGCTTCTTTTTGAAGTGATGAAAATGTTCTAATATTGGTTGTGGTGTTGGTTACACACATGTGACTATACTAAAAATCACTGACTTGTACACTGTAAATGACTGATGAACTTTATCTCAGTAAATGTTAAAATAATGACTAAGACTTTTTTAAAGTAAATTAAAAGAATGAAATATTCATACATGCTAAAATAAAATGATCTTAAGAGATGTTAAGCAAAAAATGTATATAATATATCCCTAAAGAGTATGTTTATGTTATACATACTGTAGAGTATGTATATATTCTATAATGCCACATATATGTATGTATACCCATATACATATATTGCATTCCCATTAAAAAAAAGTGTGAGTGTGAGACACAGAGAGAGAGAGAGAGAGAGTAATTACAAAGGGAAGGAGGATCAAGAACTGCTAATGGAGATTACCTCTGATAATTAAACGGTGGGATGGCTGGGGGAAGGGACAGGTCAGGGGTCAAAAGGAGACATTTTTATTGTATCTTCCCTTTTTCGGGTTAAATTTCTTTTACCATATGGATATGTTATTTTCATTAATACTTGTAAAAAATTCAGTTTAACATAGGAAATAACTTGCTAGTAGGCAGAACTCTTCAGAAATGGAACGTGCTGCCTTAGGAGGCAATTTGTCCCTCAGAAAGCACGCAGTACACAATGGGTTTACGCTTGACAGGGGTCCTGCAGGACCAACTGCTGGATGGGTAAGTGGGCTGGATAACGTTTGTTGCAGAGTTCTAGATGAAACAAGTCTCTTCCAGCCTTGAGATTTATTCCAAATTAAAAAGGTAGGTAGTCTTAAGACCGGGAAGAACCTACGAGAAGTAGGCCAGATTCGAAAGGAAAAAAATTCTTTAAGTGATTTGAAGTCAAGCTTAATTACTGAGTTAATTTAATGTGACCTCAATGTCAACATAGTGAGTCAACGTTCGAAAAGAGGCATTTCCAATCAGCAGGTGAATAAAAGTCAAAGTGCAAATTTTAAAATTTAATTTCTAGTTCTTTTTGAAAAGAATATCTAGCCCCCTCAATTTTTGTCATGATTAGCATTTTTATTAAATCTCATTAAATAGAAAGGTGTTGTGATTTGGAGGGAAGTACTGCTGAAAAAAATGACAAGGAATGAGAAAGTCCAAGAAGCTAATTTCGTCTCATACATTTTCTTATTTGTATTTCTATTTTAGGTTTAAAGTCATAGCTGCTGTTTGACAATGTAATGGGACCATAAATGTAACTGGAAAAAAAAGTATTAAAGTATCATTAAAAATGCTTATTACTTTAGCTAGATCAATGCCATAGACGCTTTCTGTAGCGATAACGGAGAAGAAGAAATCATTTTTGGCAGCAATGTTAGTTTGGTAAGAGCCTCTGGCAACTGTAACAAAACACAGACCACAGGCCACTGCCCCCAACCCCCCACCATGAAAACTGGTTTGAATGAGTGGAGCATTTGTTCTCCACACCTACAGAAGTTTCCAGTGTTACAAAAAGCATACTTTTATGAACAGGGGGAGGACACCAGAAAGTCTCAGAAGACAGTGAATGATTAAGGACTCAAGTATAATTTACTTCCTTTACAGGGGGTGATGGTGATAGACTTGGTGCTGAGATGAGCAGGGTCGCGAAAGAATTCTCATTAACTGTCCTCTTTTTTCATTCTATAGCAGAGGGCGTATGAAACAATAGATCTTTAAAAAACAAATTCTCATTTTTGAAATTTTTATTGTAGTATATTTATATTTCAAATGTTAAATGATAAATAAATGAAAAATAATGCGTTTTGTTTACCACATTTATTTAGGCATGTTCTCGCCTCAATTTGAGAAAAATATTTTCCAATGATTCTAGTACCTGGCTTAACTTGCTTTTCTACTCTGAAACAGTATGATTCAGGAGCTTTAGAAAGACCAATTTCACTGCAGGAGGCAGGGATATTTCTTTTCTCTTTATTACCCATACCACACAAATTAGAGTTCAGAAAAGATCCTTACTTAAAGATCAGTATTATTCGGGTCACCTCATTTAGTGCTGTGTAAACTGTAAAGCACTACACATGTATAAGTTAACATCGCAAGAGATGCATTTTGCTGGAAAGAACAGTCCTTTGATTTGACTGGAACCAAGTCAATGAAACACTAGATCAAGATTTTGACACTGGATGATACATAAATCTTGGTCAACACCAGTTCCACACTAAACAGAAGGAAATGAGATAAGAGGCTGCAGAACATCACCCATCCCAATACAGTGTGCACATGCAGATAACACAAGGGTACACAGCCATACGAATGTTAGGAAATTCCTTACATGTGTAGGTATGCTTAAAGAAAGTGATCACGGTTGTTACAGCTGTCTGGAGGTTGTTCAGTAAAGACAAATAATTTGAGTGGCCCATTCTGGGGAAACCTGTGTTTTTTTGGTAGGCTTTGAGCTCTCAAAACAGAGCCCTTATTCATTAGCAAAGTTTTTTTTTACCTTCAGGTGTCTTTATAAGGTCTTCCGGGACTTCCCTGGTGGTCCAGTGGTTAAGACCCCGCGCTTCCACGGCAGGGGGTGCAGGTTCGATCCCTGGTCGGGAAACTAAGATCCCGCATGCCACGCAGCGTGGCCAAAAATAAAAGAAAAAAATAAAAAGGTGCTTCCTACATCTACCAAGGGTATTACTTTATTGTTTCAAGTTATTTCAAATTATATCTATATATTATCTATATTGTGATTTCTTTTGTGATAGCTGCCTGTTTTTATTTATTTTTATTGAGTGACCTTCTAGCTCCATGCTTCTCAAACTGAGGCATACACAGCCCCTACAGTGGTGCACCAGGGGTTATATGAAGGTACAAGATAAACCTGAAGCATCTTTCCAGAGGGTTTATTTTGAAAATCTGGAAAGACAGTGCCGTGGGCCCTGTGAACTGCCTACGTGAGAACCCTGACCCTGCTTCTTGTCCTGTGGCTAGGTATTTAACCTATGTGTTCCTAAGCATTTTAAGCTGAAAACAGGAATACTACTAGTGCCTATTTTATAGTTGGTTGTGAGAAATAAATGGGCTTTCAGAACAATGCCTAGCACATTATAAGCTTTCAACAGGTACTAGCTGTTATATATCTTAATATTAGATTATTCATTTCCCTGTTGAGCAAATACAAGCAATGATGGAGAGACAGGAAATGCTGGGGAGGGGGGGTGGATTCAGATAGGGAGATCAGGGATCGTCTCACTGAAAAGGTAGACTTCTGAGTAAAGACTTGAAGGGAGTGAGGGAGTTAACTGTGGAGTCAGGGAGAAGAGAATTTCAGACAGAGGGAATAGCAAGTACAAAGGCCCTAAGGTATGCCTTCTACGTTTAAAGAATAGTAGCATGAAGGCCAGCAGGGCTGGAACAGAGTGAGTGAGGTGGTAAGTAAAAGGAAAAGAGATGGGGGAGAGGCAGTGGATCGCTGAATGAAATAGGTAGTGATCATGTGCAGAGGAGTCATATGATCTGACTTATGTTTTTAAAACTGTATCCCAGTGGATGCTGAGTTAAAACAAGACCATAAGTAGGCAAGGGTGAAAGCAGGTAGGCTACTGCAATAATTCATCTAAGAGATGACAGTAGCTCAGGCCAGAGTGGTGACAATGAACGGGGGTGGTAAGAAAAAAGAATTCTTGATATACTTTGAAGGTTAGAGTTGACAGGATTTATCGTCAAATTAGATGTGAAACGTGAAAGAAGGAAGGAGTCAGTGGTATTTCTGAAGTTTCTGGCCTGATTAAGCTGCCATTAATGGAGATAGGAAGAGTAAGTTGGGGGCAATGTCAGAAGTTGTTTCAGACATAGTAAACTTGGGATGCCTAGTAAACATTCAAATGGAGATGTTAAGTAGGCAGTTAATTAAACTGCTTGAAATTCAGGAAATCAGTCCAGGTTAGAGTTACAAATTTGGGAGCTATTAGCATAGAATAATATTTAAAGTTATGAGGCTGATTGAGATCATCTAGGGAATGGTAAAGACAGAAAAGAGAGAAGGCCCAAGGATTGAACTTTGAGGCTTTGATCTCACTTCTTTGAACAAAGAAGTGGGAGAACAAAGAGGTGAAAGGTCAGAGAGATGAGGGAGAACCACCAAAGAATAAAAGGAGAGGTGGAATCCTAGTGTATTATCATATAGTAAGTCAAATGAACAAAATGTTTCACAGAGAAGAAGGTGCTTGACTGTGGCAAACGCTACTGATACAGATCAAGGAAGACAAGGGCTGAAAGACTACTGGGTTTAGTAATGATGCTGTCACTGATGACCTTGACAGGAGCAGTTGTGGCTGACTGCAGTGGGAAAAACCCTGACTAGAGAAGACTCAAGAGAGAATGGGAGAGAAGTTGGAGTTAGCACATTTAAGCAACACTTTATTTTCACACTCCAGTTAGTATACGAGTATCTCACATCTACTTTAAGCAAAAATTCCCCTTATCAAGTTATCTTCATAAAAAAAATTACTCTCGGGGGGGGGGTTGGTAGGAGGAGGAGAGACACAGGTGAGGGAGATTAAGAGGTATAAACTTTCAGTTATGAAATTTTGAGTC
Source organism: Eubalaena glacialis (assembly GCF_028564815.1). Classification (NCBI taxonomy): domain Eukaryota; kingdom Metazoa; phylum Chordata; class Mammalia; order Artiodactyla; family Balaenidae; genus Eubalaena; species Eubalaena glacialis. Next base: position 16,542,037 of record NC_083727.1, read on the forward strand.
ACAAGCATAAAATGTACAGCATGGGGAATATACTCAATAATTATGTAATATTTTTGTATGGTGGCAGATGACAACTAATCATCGTGATCACTTTGAAATATACAGAAATATTGAGTCACTATGATGTGTACCAGGAACTAATACAGTGTTGTAGGTCAATTATACTTCAAAAACAAACAAAGAGACATCAGATTTGTGGCTATCAGAGGTGGGGGGGGCGGAATTAGATGAAAGCCGTCAAAGGTACAAACTTCTAGTTATAAGACAAATAAATACTAGGGATGTAATACACAACACAGTAAAGATAATTAACACTGTTGTACGTTGTAAATGAAAGCTGTTAGGCATAAATCCTAAGAGGGACTTCCCTGGTGTTCCAGTGGTTAAGAATCTGCCTTACAATGCAGGGGATGCGGGTTCGATCCCTGGTCGGGGAACCAGGATCCCACATGCCGCAGGGCCACTAAGCCCACGTGCCGCAACTACGGAGCCCACCCGCTCTGGAGCCCGCACACCACAACTACTGAGCCCACCCGCTACAACTACTGAGCCTGTGCGGTCTGGAGCCCGCCCGCCAAAACTAGAGAGAAGCCTGCACGTCGCAACAAAGAGCCCATGCACCACAAAGAAAGATCTCGCGTGCCGCAACTAAGACACGATGCAGCCAAAAAAAAAAAATATTAAAAAAAAATTTAAAAAAAAGAATAAATCCTAAGAGTTCTCAATCAGAAGGAAAAAATATTTTTAAAATCTATTTCTTTAATATTGTATCTATATGAGATGATGGATGCTCAGTAAACCTACTGTGGTCATCATTTCATGATGTACATATGCAAATCAAATCATTATGTTGTACACCTTAAGCTTATACAATGCTATATGTCAATTGTATAGCAATAAAACTGGAAGAAAAAAATTACTCTCCATTTAAGAATCAGTAACTATCCAAACATAGGAAATCTACTATTTTGATGGAAGGAGAGTAGAAGAAAGGACTTTGGGGGAAGAACAGGAATTAAGTATCAGTGGAAAAAAATACTGTTATATTAAAAATAATTTACTGCCGAAACTAAACAAAAATGGTTCCAGTTTAGTCACAGATATATGGAAAATAAAGTCTCAGCGCAGTTTCTAGTGAAATCAGAATCACCCATGGAGCTTTAAAACACACACGAGCACCCATGCCCACGAGCACCCATGCCCACGTGCACCCAGGCTTCACCATTAAGAAGCTCTAATTGAGCAAGTGTGGACTGAGTCTGGGCATTTTTATGTTTTGAAAGCTTCGTAGGTGATTACAGAATTTGAAAGCACCACAGCCTAGCTTGGGCTGTGAATCACTAGAATATAATTGTTTAAAACGTAAAATAAACCAAAACAATCAGGCTCCTCTAAGAAACTCAGCAGTAAAATCACTACTTTTAGAAATTCTAAAAAGGACAAGTGGTACTAGTAGTAGTAGGAGGCTACATGCTGCATGGGGGTGATGATGTAGTATTTTCCAATCTATAATACTTGGAACAATTCACTGGCGATATAAAGATGATTGAGATACATCCTTACTCTAAAGGACTCCAGCTAATTTACAAAACCTGCGTCAATATTCAAGACAAACATCCTCTCCTTTTTTATCTGAATGAATTTAACAGTTTCCTAAGGAAGATTAAATAACTTAAGGGGTCAGATAAAATGTGATATGATAGAAATTATCTCTAATTGAATTAATATAGATATAATTTAGCATTACGCCAATATTAACTAGTCTATTCCAGAAAAGGACAATCAAGTGAGATAGATTTAAAACTAATGTTCTCATTCACAATTCCAAACAAAAAGAAAGGTTGCACAAACTGATGTTTAAGGGAGACTGAAAGAAACAAGTATCAGGAATAGGATTCAAATTTCTCTTTGAGATATTCAAGAATTCACAGCAATTTAGACTTTGTTGTAAAATAAGACAAATAATGTTGCATTAGAAAAATGAAGAACAGAGAATTCTTCTGGTCAAAGAAGGCAGATTTACTATATAAGTTCACTAATCTCTTATTAAAATGTGTTTTTATGAATTTTTATTTGAAGAAAATTTAAAGGGAAAATCTGCATCACTGCAGGTGACAGAGTTACTGAAAAGAAAGTTTTATAAACGTTAAGAAAACAAACAAATCAAGAGTTGATTATTCTGAAGATCTGATAAGGCTATCATTCAGGCTTCAAGTTATAGATAAAACTGACATTCAAAATTTATATGAATACTCTCAAAGGTTCTTAAGATAGTATTATTTCAGGCAACATTTAAAAGATAAAATGATAGTGATATCCACTTCTGCAGTGAAATCAAATGTACACCACTTAAGCCCAGAATGGAAAATGATCCCATTGCCAATATTATTATTACCTTGTGTGTAGGCAGCATCATCAGATCCCATACTCAACTTCCGTGCTTCACTTATTCTATCCACATGTGCTAAAGCAGGGTCCGTGAGGTGCTGAATATTCTCTGTTTCTACATAATGATCAGGATGGTTCAGAAGATTTGTAAGTTCAAAGGTAGGGGACACCACCCCTGGTGAAACTGCAGGGGGTTTATTGGGAGAAACTGTAATTTTGAAAGTATATTTTGTATTCGGTTGAGTGACCACCACTCGAGGAGAAGTTGCAGAGTTATTGCCTATTGCTCGACTTTTGGGAGGGTGGTGATGAATAAAGGCAGGCCCCATGCTCACTTGCCCGGACATATTCCTGGAGGCAGCAGATGCTCCAGAGTTTGTGGATATGAAGAGAGTGGGCTGATTCCGCATGACCTGCTCATCTCCTGTGGTGGCATTAGCTGAAATATAGACCTTAGGTTGACTACGGGACATCACCTCATCGGTATTTGGGGGACTGGCAGCTATGTAAACAGTGGGCTGATTTCTGTTTAAGGTCTGGCTGTTGACCGAAGAGGAACTGCTGGAGGTTCGAGGTCCAGAAGAACGCAGTTTTGAAGAACTGCTTCTTTGCGGGGGTTCAAGTTTGATTTCAATCTGGTTTTTCCGAGGTCCTGTTGAAATATTCTGAATGTTATATTGGCTATGGGTAGAAGACTGTGAGCTACCAGACGAATGAATTGTTGGTGGTTGTGGAGTAGTAGGTGAACTGATGGGCATGTAGACATGAGAGGTCTGGTGGCCTTGCTGATTTGGCTGCTGGGCTGAGGTATGTGGCAGAGGATTAGATGCAGGATATGTAGTCCAGGGACCAGCTTGTGAAGGTTGATAAACTTGTTGAGGGTTCATGGGATTAAACTGAGATACCCAGCCAGAATGCTGTTGTGTCTGTCGAGTTGTACCACTAGGAGTTGTAATGTAGGGCCTAATATAGATAGAATTTCCCTGTGGACTGTTAAGTACAGGTGGAGGTACACCATGTATGTGCAAAGATGTAGGAGTATTACGACCAGTCTGGATATTTGGGGCTAAAGTTACCATAATGGGATTAAATCTTGGAGTTTGTTGAGAAAGGTTAGATGTTCCTTTGCTGCCTAAGTGAAATCCAAGATGTGGTGCTGAATTTGAAGCACCAGATGTACTGGACATTCCAAAAACATTAAAGCCTTGAGGAACTTGAGCTGGTGCTGTCTGTGGCTCCTGCTGAAATAGTTCATTATTGGACTGACCACCTTGAAGTTGTCCATCACTAATGCTGTGCGTTAGAGTCCTACTTCCATTCATTCTATTTCCTTCTCTTCCATGGTGGTAAACATTCTGTGACTGCAAGTCCAAGTTGAGAGAAGTCATGTGATTGCGTAGACCAGAAATTCCAGAATCATCCGAAAAATTCAAGTCTCCTTCACCGTAAAGATACCTTGTACTCTCCTGAGAGAGAACTGCACAGCAGGCATCCAGGTTATTATTATTCTATAAAACAAAATAAAAACAGCTTGTGTTAACAACCAGAAGCCAACGCATATACTCTCATCACTACTAAAATATTACATGATTAACAAGAGATTAGTTAATACAATTATAACAGATACACTTGAGCTCTTTTACTTGAGAAGAAATAATATTTATGCAAATAGTTGAATTAAAAATCCTCACTACTAATGTAATGGAAAAGTTCTCTAACTAGCAATAGCTAAAAGTGAACCAAGTCATTATTCTGTTTTAGGAGTTATTTTATAGTAAAATGGATTCATGCAAATATAGTAAAATTACAACTTAATTAAAAATGCAGTTTGAATTCTAAACAAAATATAAGCATTTAACTTAAGCATGTAATACTGTATAATTAATATTTTGCATATTCATGTGCTATGTAATTCTTTTAAACCAATGACCTTTTAAAAACTATTATTTGTGGTATTTAAATTAAAAAGTTCTAAAATTCATAACAAAGGCATTACAATTCCTTATGTGCTTCCTCTTGTGTTAAAAACAAACAAACCACATACATATACATATGTAATGTAAGGTCAAGGTAGCCTCCAGAGTAACTGAGTTCACATCTTTGCCTTTAGACAGCATCATATAATTCTACTCCAGAGAAATGAAAAACAAAACAAAACAAAAAAACAATTAGACTGTTTCTAAAGAATTCTCAAAAGAAACTAACCACTACTTGTAAATTATCCATAAAAATATTTACTGAACACCTACGATATGTACATCATTCTGTTTGAGACTGTGGAAGACTTAAATGATGTATAAAACCAGACTTTTCCCTAGAAGAGCCTGCAACTCAATTAGGGAGACAAACCATGGATTTATGAAAAGGTAACATTATTAAAACATGAATATATGTCAAACAATAAGTGGTACTGAAGTTCAACAGAGAGTTAATACCATAGGCTACTGTAGAAAGGACTGTGTTAATGAGGGAGGTATAATCTCATGGGTTTCACAGTATAGGTAGGACTTGGATAGGAAAAAAGGCATTCCTGGTGAAGGGAATGGCATGACTAAAGACAGACATAAATGTGATAGTAAGGAAAAGTATGTTCTAAACAAGGTGACTGGAGCAGATCTGGCTGGAGTTAAAGGTTTGTATTGGAAATTTTGTGGAACAAATTGTTAGAAAAGCAGATTGGGATTAAATAATTGGGGCTTGTTAAAAATGAGTTATACTAGAGTTTGGGCTTTAATACAGGCAATGGGGAGAGCCACTGAACATTCATTAACAGAGAAGTGAAGACACAAACGGTTTTTGGGGAAGATAAAGAACTCCACTGATACTTAAGATGAAGAGGAAAGGGAAAACTTTTTGACAAGAAGATCGGTTAGAAGATATGAAATAATGACTGATGGTGGAAACAAATTATGAAAGACTACAAATAAAGTCAACACAATTTGGCTATAAGGGAGAACGAGAATTCAAAGAGAACTGGAAGACAAAGAGCCTGACAGAAAGGGGACAGTTTTAGACATAAAGAGGATGAATATAGCCAAGTTAAAATGTCTACAGGTGGTTTGACATGAGATAAAATCTTATTAGAGAAAATGGAACTAAAAGGCATCTCAAAGTCTTGTTAAGAAATGGTAGTCCACAGTTTGACCAGATAATACGAAAGAAAAGATTAGTGAGCAACGTTTGACTTTTTTTCTTCCCCAGACCAACGCTTCAAATCTCTCATGCTATAAAAATCCTTTTATCCTACACATAACTCTGAATTGATATATACTAGTTTTTCAAAGAAAATTTAAAAATTCATCACAATCTTTATCAATTGATTACTCCTTATCTTTTGCCAAACCTAATTGGTGCTTTTTGCTTCAAGCTAAGTTTATTGCTATTCTTAGTAAATTCTTCTCCCTCCTAAGCCAAAGCTCACAAAGACCTCTTCTTCTCATCTCCTTTGCCGACATTCCCAAATTAAAATGTGTATTCCCTACTAAATCCAATCCCACACTTCCTTTTTAAAAGCTGATACTGCTATTTAAAAAGTCTTCTTCTCTAATTCTCTTGAGCTCTCAAAAATCCTTTCAATTCTTTATAATCTCTCATTATTTAATATGTCCTAGTCCCAGCTATGCCATAACTCATGTGCCCTTAGGTTTTTTACTCTCTACAGACATTAGTTTATCAGCAAAACATAAAAGAACTTACAGGGATTTTACAAGGCTACAATAGGATAAAAGGAAACGTACTTTTTATTAAACATTTTATTTTAGAAAATTTTAAACATGTATGAAAATAGAGAGTAAATATGACAAACTCTCCTATATTCATCATCCATCTTTAAAAATATCAATATATGGCAAATCTTTCTTCATCCAATGTGTACGCCCCAGCTGCTCCCTTCATCAAGCTAGATCAAGCCTGACATTATTTCATTTCCATCTGTAAATACTTCAATATGTATCTTAAAACATAACCACAATGCCATTATCATACCCTAAAATAATCAACACTTAAGATTGCATAATATCCAAATAGTGTTAAAGTCCCTTGATTGTCTCATAAGTATCTTTTTAGTTAGTTTAAATCAGGATCTAAGCAAGGTCCACATATTTCATTTGGTTGATATGCCTCTTAGATTCCTTATAATAATAATTAATCCTCCCCTCTTTCTCAAATTTTCTAAGTCATTTATTTTTTGAAAAATGATCATTTGTCCAGCAGATTTCCCATCTGGATTAGCTGATTGCACCCTGTGGTATCAATATTTTCTGTATTTCACTGTGAACTAGAAGGTACAACTAGAGGTGTGCGCAGGTTCATGTACAAATTGTTAGCAAGTCCCTGAATGGGCTTTATTTCATAGTGTATCACACAGGAGGCACAATAATATATCTGCCTGTCTTTTTGTGATCTTAAGGCTGATTGGTAGGTTCTGATGTTGTCACGGCTTGATCCAGCTAATGATTTTTATCAGCCAATGATAATCACCGTTTAGAAACTTTATCTCATTAGGGGTTGCAAAATGGTGCTGTTGGTGATATTCCAAATGTTTTAGCTACAATTCTTCCTCATAGAACTTGATTTCTTTAACTATTTACTTACTCTTTGCGCAGAAGAGGCAGGATAAATAAGTTCTCTTTACTGGTTTTTAGAATAATGAATTGGTGCCCTAGCAACTTCCAAAGGTGACACTTATTTTCAGTATCATTATAAACTCCTGTATCTTTAACATTTTGATATGTGTCAACTGATTGTGGTCATTATATCCTATCTTCAGCCTAGCGGGAATGACTCCAAGTTGGCTCCTGTGTACAAATGACATGAGCCCATTAGTCTTTCATAGCTTCCTTGCTTTCTAATATGACAAGATGTCTAAGATCATCTTGTATACTTCTTATCCCAGACCTGGGACCAGCTGTTTCTCAAAGAAGCCCTGGCTACTTTTAGTGGGAAACTGTATAGGACTCCCTTTAAGTGTATCAAAAGAGATGGGATGAGTTTTTAAAAGGTTGAAAAATCACTGCTTTTTTGTATAATACAAATCTGCATTCTTTTCAAAACCACAAAAGAGTCTGAATCATTATTTTCAGTTCATCTTTCATTTCCCCCCAAGCTTCTTGCACAGAGACATTACAGACAATATCAAAGTATACACTATAATCATCCTTCTCAAACTCTGATTCATTCACTCTTTCAACCGATATTTACTGAGCATCCCATTAGGATGTAGAAAGGAATATAATCGCTGCTCTTAAGGATCTCACAGTCCAGTGGAGGAGATTAATGTGTATGCAAATAAATATAATGTACAATGGTAGGTGTTTTAATAGAAATATGAACAAGGATTATGGGTGGAGGGCACCTGAGAAGGTTTCAATTAAGGATATGGTAAGTAACACAACACATTACTTTGAAAAGAAATAGCAATTTTAAACTTACAGATTTAATCATCATATTAAAAGAATTAAAAACTAGTGAAAATTTCAGTTAAAAAAATTAAAGTGTCAACTATGCAATATTTTTACACTATTCTAAGTTATGATTTAATTACCAAATTTTAAAGATATGAATTACATCCACTGATAACATAGCTATCTTAGAGAATTCCATAGCACAAGGAAATGATGTGAGTAGTTCCAAAAAGAGGGGGCTGAACAGTAAACAAAGTCAGGAAGAGAACAGAGGATAGATATTTCTGTTCTCCTCCTAAGAACATGTATACAAAGTGGTAGTGTGACATGATCCTTTAGCTACTAATTTTCAATATTCTATATACTTTTTTTTTCATCTAGAAAAGTTCTGAACCAGTATATTATAGGGAGGATCTCTCCAGAGAAAAGACAGCCTACCCAACTGAGAAAGGGAGAGCGGCTCCCAAAAGAAAGGCTGTCACCAAATAAGAGGTGTTTATACTACATTTAGAGGTAGCTTATTTGCTGTTACAGTTTAAAAGTAACTCTAAATTTGGGAAAACTTACACCTCAGTTGTATCCCCAGAGGAGCCCTCCCCATTCCTTGCTTGTCACATTTTTGTTATCAGCTAAAAGGGACATTATTCGAATGATTAGCAACTCAATTTAAAAAGAGTTGGGCGTTGGGAAGCATGTCATACGAGGCTTGTTTTTGTAAAACCAGATTAACACAGTGAAGGTTGATACTACTGGGTGCCCAAAAGAAATTCTAAATCATCTATTTTCTATTTTTTGGTAAAGTTGAAAACATGTTTACTTATTTTATTTTTTTAAAAACTAGGTAATTCATTTACAAAGATCAAAACAATATTAAAAGATACACGCTGAGAAGTCTCACTCCCATCTGGCCTATTCCTCCTTGCCCACCATGGGTAACCATCTTTTATTAACTTTGTTTTTAATCCTTCCAGTATTTCCTTATGCAAACAGGGGCAAACATACATACATGTGAATATTTATTTATAGATGTATTTACATACATCTATATATACTGCTCTACATTTTTTTTTAACTTAATATATCCTGAAGATCATACTGTAAGAGTTTCTCTCTCCTCCCTCCCTCCCCTCCCCCTCCATGTTCTGGACAGTTCTTTCAGTAGCAAATCTTACACAATCTTATTGAAGAACCTATAGTATTTTTGAATTTTTCAATGACTCACTGAACATTCTCAGTATAGTCTTATCAGAAAATGCTATTTGAAAAATTAGGAAGAGGTACCTGAGTTCTAGGGAAAGATACCTTCCCCTCACTATCTCTGCTCCTTCCCATACTTTCTTGAGCTTCTGACTCCATTTTTATTACCCTTTTTTCCTCTTTCATTTCACTGCACATCTGATATCAACAAATATGGGCTATTGATTCATTCACCAAATATTCATTATGGGCCTTCCACTATTATTACTGTTATTCGTATTGGTTGCTAACATTTATTGAGCACTCATTATGAATCAGGTATCCTACTAGTTGTTTTCCTGCATTATCACATTTAACTCTCTGTGAACTTTCTTTATTCCCATTGTACCCCTGAGGAAAATGAGGGTCAGAAAGGTTAATTCAATTGCTGCTAATAACTGTCAAATCTTGAACTCAAGTCTCTTTATCAGCAAAATATATGCTATTTGTTATTATTTAAATTTTTAAATTTATTTCCCCCTAGCTTTAACTGAGGTATGATTGATAAATAAAAATTGTATATATTTGGGTTGTACATGATTTTTTTTAAAGGTATACAATGTGATGATTTAATATACATATACATTGTGCAATGGTTACTACAATTAACACATCCACCACTTCACATAGTCAACTCTTCTTTCCTTCCTTCCTCCATCCCTCCCCCCACCCCCCCACCCTGGCTTCTTTCTTTCTTTTTTGGTGGTAAGCATACTTAAGATCTGTTCTTTTAGCACATTTCAAATATACAATACAGTATTATTAACTCAAAACATATGCTCTTAAACAATATACCACAGAAAGAGCCAGACATGTTTGGAGAATTCCAATCAGTTGAGGATGATTATAGCATAGGGTGTGAGGGAGGGAGGACTGGGTAAGAGATCATGCCGCAGAAGAAGGCAGGATTTTAGATCACAGACCTAGTATGTCCTAGTCAAGATATATAAACTTTACTCTGAAGGGTATGGGGAACAACCATGAGGTTTTTAAACAGGTAAATATATAATAAAATCTGCATTTAAAAAGACATTTTTAGCAGAGGTGAGGAGGATAGATAGGAGAAACCAAAGCTGGGTTAGACTAAAGGTGGGTAGACCAATTAAATGTACAGATAAAAGATGATAGGGTGTGAACAAAATGTAGTCACTTGATATCAAGTACAGATATTGAGCCTTTAAAGTTTCATATAATTTCAAACTTTAAAAATCATTCATCAAGAATAAGTATGTCTGAAACCAAATCACTTTTTTATATCTCCATTTTAACAAGCTGAAAAATAGTTCTTGATAGAAAGATTTCCAGTTTAATCAAATGAGAAGGTACACTATCACTAAATATTTAGAATTACGGATTTCTAAAATTGTACATACTAAGAAAAATGTAAAAATTTATTAGATAGTGGTATTAATTGGAAAACTTACAGATTAAATTAAAAGATATAAAAAGAAACTTTTTTTTTCTTTATAATTGGGACTTCAGGCATTGTCTAGTCAAATTTCCTCATTTTACAGATAAGAAAACTAAAGTACAAAAGAAGGCACATTACTTGTCAAATATGTTTAGGTTGCCCATTTAGGATTAGATCCCAAGTTTCCTGATTCCTTATTTAATGATTTTCTCACTTTCATATGAAGACCTGGAATTTTTAAAAGTTCTGGCAAAATGGGGAAAGGGGGGAGTGAAGCAAGCTCATAGTAAGTGTGGACCATGTATCAATGCTTTATATTGAGATCTCATTTAATCCTCATATCTACTTTACAAGGTAGGTATTATCCATATGACAGATGGGGTACAGAGAGCCTAATAACTTGCTAAAGGCCACATGACTATCAGACACCAAAGCTCATCTCTCCAGCATAGTACACTAATGCCAAAGAAGATAAAAGAGTTTTCTTTCAGTGTTTAAAAAAATACCAAGTTTGTATTAATAAATTCAGAAATCATTGAACACTGACCTGTAACATGCACCTGGATACAACAACTTCAGGTACTTCAGGGAATTTTTGTCGCAGGTCATGTAAAACCTGAAAATCAATTTGGTGGCTTCCTTGGGCCATTCGTATATTGCCTGATCAGGACTATTTGTACAGTAGGCAATTCTAGGCCTTAGTGGAAACAGTACTCATCTCTTCTGTCCAAGCATTTTCTGTGAAAGAAAGAAAAAAAACTTTAATGAGAACTGTTATAGAATGAATATTGTTGTGGATTTAAAATTTCAATACAAAAGGGTATGTGCTTTAGTACCTAACATTTAATATAAACTATAAAAATATTATTTAGTCCTACGATGCTTCCCATATAGTTATACTGCCTTTTCAGTTTATAACTACTGATGGCAAACTTTAAAATGTTCTAATTCCTATGTATTTGTATGCTTTATAATGGCTGTGCCAAAAGGCATTCAAATGAAACTGTCAAGGTGGTTTTAAAAGGGAAAACTGAAAAATGCGTTATAATGGCTGTGCCAAAAGGCATTCAAATAAGAAACTGTCAAGGTTGTTTTAAAAGGGAAAACTGAGTAACTTTACTGATTTTCTTCTTAATGATCAGAGGACAGCCTAAAGTAAGTAATCTTGTTTATTCTACTTAAAATTTTTAAAGTTTGGATCCTGAAAAAGTTTGGTCCTACAAATAGCTTTGCCTGCTTTGTCTAAAACTGATCTGTAAATCAAAACATTTGATATTTTGCCTTAATTTTCAGATATACTTAATCTTTAAATGTGTAATCAATTCATTCTCAGGGGCTTAGCAGCATTTTATTCCCTCTGTTTCTATAAAATCAGTATTTTAAAAATACTAACGCTTGGGCCCCAACCCCAGAGGTTCTGATTTAATTGGTTGGGAGCAGCATGAGTGTATGGATATTTAAAAGCTCCCCAAGTGATTCTGACGTACGGCCCAAGTTGAGAATCACCTAACTTATTTATATTCCTAATATTCCTAATGTAAACCGTGTTTAATCTTGAAAGCCTCTTTGGGATATAAATAGTATAAAGTATATTAAACCTAAATAACATATTAAAATATTTAAAATCATTCCATTTGCATAATAATTAAAATACATTTCATTTTAGTATAAATTTGACAATAAGACAATCTCTTTAAAACAAATTTCTTATCTGTAGTATTTCTCTTTTCCATAAGCTTAAATACAAGTCTGTAAACTCTATGAATATAGTAATTAGGTCTCTTTTGTCCATTATTACACACCTAGCGCTTTGTAGACAGTTTTCAGCATAACAGGAGATATTAAAACACTTTTGAGTAAATTTAGTTATGATAGGACTCCCGAATCCTCAACACAATAAAAGCTCATTGAGATATCATGTTTGGTAAAGACTCTCAAGCTTTTTATTATCATTTGGTTAATTTTTCCTTAATTCTTTTGTCTGTGTGACTTCAGCTTAGTTACATCTCATAGGTAAAAGCACTGCCAAACCAAGTTATTTGCATTACACATTTCTCAAATCTATTTCTAAAACACACACACACACACAAACACACACAATTTTTAGCACTCAATGTAGTGTTTCTAGAAATGGGTTGCAGGAGAAAAGGAAAGTACTGGAAATTAGTAAAGATATTTAAACACAACAATAAGGGGTAATAAACAGGCTACAGTACTGCTCATCTTGAGAAAGCCTCCTTGACTTCACTCCAGCTATCAGCTCATTTATCTGCCCATTCCCTCTTTTGGGCTAAACTCCTTGAAAGGGTGGTTTATACTTTGTCTTCATTTCCTTCCTCTTATCACTTTTAAATCTACCCCAGTCAGGTTTTCATAGTTTTTCTCCACTGAAACTTCACTTATCAAAGCTGTCCTGGATCTTCAGGTTGTCAAACTTAACAGTCACTCCTCAGGCCTCATCTCACCAGACCTCTCTGTAGCTTATGAACTAGTCAACCACTCCCTCATTCTTTAAACAATTTCTTCACTTGGCTTCTGAGATTTATACTCTTCTGGATTTCCTCCTACCCACTAGCAGCTCCTTCTCAGTTTTCTTTGTCAGATCCTCTTCCCTTTCGGAACATCTAAATGTTGGTGAGTTATGGAGTTCAGATCTAGGGTTTCTTTTCAATTACACCTACATTCCTCTTCAAGGTAATCTCATCCAAACACACTACTTTAAAGAGAGGCTTTGCAAATCTGTATGTCCAACTCCAAGGGAGCTCTCTCTCCCTTGAGTTCCAGACTAATATAACCAGCTGCCTGCCTCACATATCCTTTTGGATATCTAAAATTCACTTCAAACTTACTATGTCCAAAATTGAACTCTCAATTTTCCCCCATCCAAACCAAATCTTTCCCAGTCTCTTTCATCTCCGTGAAAGAGAGATGGTACCACCAGTCATTCAGTTGGTCCTTCTCACATGCCATATCTAATCCATTATAAAGTTTTGTTGGCTGTTATCTGCAAAAGAATATTCTGAATCTGACCACTTCTCCCCACCTCTATTACTGCTCTTGTCCAAGCCACCATCATAGTTCACCTAGACTACTACTGCGAAGGTCTCCTAACTGGTCTCCTCCCTGCCTTAACTCTTTGCTCTACCCCCACCTCCCACTCTTTTGAACAGAGTGATCTTTGTGAAAAGTAAATCAGAACAATCATTTCCCTGGCGCAAAATCCTACACAAGGCCCCTGGCTAACTACCACCCGTGGGACTTTGTCTCCTACCACCATCTTTATTCCCTCAGTTCCAAACTAAGTTCCCTCACACTGGTTACTTTCCAAAGAGAAGCCAATCTCATTCCTCCCTTAGGGCTTTTAGACTCCTTGCTCCTTCTGCCTGGAACACTTTTCACTCAGATACTTGCATGGCTCTCTCTCTTACTTCATTAACACCTCTGATCAAATGTCACTTCCTCAGAGACTGCTTCCTTGACCAATCTCTCTATCTAAGATAATGCCACACTTGTTTCCCTTCCCTCCCTATCACATCCTCATACCTTGCTTTTACTTCATAGCATTTATCAATATCTGACATACCTACCTACCCACCTGCCTATCCCTAAAGCGTTAGCTCCATAGGATTAAGAACTTTGAAGTTCACTGCTGTATCCCCAGGATCTCAGTCAAAGATGTAACATTTGTTGGATGAAATAAAGGTTTTACTGTATGGTTTCTTCATATTTTTTGCTTCTAAAATGCATTTCAAATAATCTAGATTGGAAATTTATATACATAATTTGAGGGAGAGGCAAATAAATAAATTCTCAGTCTAATTCAGGACAACCTTTCTTATTTAAAAGTGGATGAATCATGAAAATAAATTTCAACTTATTCTATTGTTAAAACATATACAGAAATTTCTAAAGTTCTTTGAAAAACTCTTATCACACTTGCTTGCTTTTCTAATAAAGACTATCAAGTACACTAACAAGAAAATTGTTCAAATGTACAACTGTATTTTAGGGATTCCACTTCCTGTAATGCCTAAGTAGCTCCTACTGGACGAATTCTCTCATGAGCAACTTCTATAACTAGACAACATATAAAGAGATTGAAGGCAGAAATAGCAAAGGGGGAGTGGTGGTGCTGGGGGTGGGGAGGTGAAGGAAGTCAGTACGTAGAAGAAGTGGACAGCACAGGGTGATTTTCCATTTTTTAAATGGCTTTTAGCCAGAGAGCAGGCCTCAGTTGGTTTGCTCAGCTAAAACCCAAACAAGTAAATCTGTAGTCTCACTCACTTAATGAACCAAAGGATAGGTCATGTTGTGGCATGACCACAACAGCTGAAAATCTAGCCAGTAAATCATAGAAAGGAGAGAAGCACCAAATTCTGTGTATAAATTCTGCACGTATCTCTGATCCCCAAACTACACATATGCGAGAGATTCCAAATAGCCAGGCTAAGGCTAAAATAACAGAACTGACATTTCAGTTTGAAGTTTGAGTTCAGCCAAGTTAACTGCCTACTGAAACAAACAAGTAAGGAAGCAAACCACCAACCAAACATCAATACCCACTAGAGGAACACAATAGACTCCAGAGTCTCTACAATGTGTCATTCACAATGTCCAAGTTATAAACTAAAATTATTACACATAAGAAAGAGGAAAAACTGACCCATTCTCAAGAGAAAGGCAACTAAGGGAGACCAAGCCCAAGATGACCCAGATGCTAGAATTAGCACATAAGGATTTTAAAGCAGCTATTTTAACTATGTTCAAGAATGTAAAGGCAAATATACTTGGATTTCTCAGCCAAAAAAAAAAAAAGAAAAAAGAAACTATTAAAAAAATGCAAATTCAAGAAGTGAAAAATTTCTGAAATAAAAAAATTCACTGGCTAGATTTAACCACAGATCAGAAATGACAGAAGAAAGAGTCAGTGAACTTGAAGACAAAGCAATAGAAATCATTCTAACCTGAAGAGTGGAGGAAAAAAAAAATGGTTGAGGTAGGGAGATGAACAGACCCTCAGGGACCTGTGAGAAAGAATCAATAACTCTAATATAATATACCTGTAAGTGGAAACCCAGAAGAAAAGGGGAGAGAGAATGGGGTAGAAAAAAGTATTTAATGAAACAGTGGCTAAAAATTTCCCCAAGTTAGTAAATGATATAAATTTACACATCAAGAAGATCTTGACTGGCTCCCCGGCCATCTTGGAGGTTGCTCTTGGTTGGGCGCCATCCTGCACCTAAGGCAGGAAGGTGGTGGTCATAAAGAAGACAAAAAAGTTGCCTAAGTCAATCAACTCTAGACTCCAGATCAACTCAAGATTCCAACTCCTTATGAAAAGTGGAAAGTACATGCTGGGGTACATGCAGGCTCTGAAAATAAGACAAGGCAAAGTGAAACCTGTCATCCTCACCAACAACTGCTCAGGTTGAGGAAATCTGAAACAGAGTATTATGCCATGTTGGCCAAAACTGGTATCCATATACAGTGGCAATAATGTTGAATTGGGCACAGCATGTGGGAAATACCAAAGAATATGCACAATGGCTATCAATGATCCAGGTGATTCTGATATCATTAGAAGCATGCCAAAACAGATTGGTGAAAAGTAAATCATGCAAAATTCTTCTATAATAAAACTGGCCAGAGCCTGTTTTAAAAACAACAAACAAACAAAAAGATCTTGATCAAGAAGATCAGCAAACCCTCAACAGGAAAAGCCAAAGAAAACCACACAGCAGCCTAACAGTAGAAGTGCTGAAAACCAAAGAAAAAGAAAATCTTGAAAGGAGCCAAAGAAATGAAATATAGGGAAACAACAATTCAAATGAATGCCGACTTCTCATAAAAAACAGTGGAGTCCAGAAGATACTGAAATGACAAAATTTAAGTGCTGAAAGGGAAAATAAACAATCAACCCACATTCTGCAACCAGCAAAAGTAAACTTTAAGGACAAGGCAAGATAACTATTTTTAAATGTAGCCTTTGTGGGTGAGTGAATAAGTTTTACAACTAAACACATTACTGAAACAAACAGGTATTTATTTAATTATGAAAGGAAAACCAAGAAATACTTTACAACTTAATCTGGAAAATTATTTCTAATAATAAATAGAAATATATTTTCTATGGTTAAGATGCAAAATGACTGCTCTTCTGAGAAAATAAAGAAATCATACTTTATAGGTATGCTTCTAACAGTAGGTGCAAAATTTTGGCACCTAACCTGCCACCAGCTCAAATGATCTAGGAGGAATAATTTCTTAAGGATTCTAAATAGTAGCAGAGTATACACAGTACTACAAAACTCAACCGTAAATATATTGGCAAGATTTACAAAATGTGCCATGTTCTTTCCTTTCTTAGAGTATGTAAGCAATTTATTTCTGACCTCTCAATATTATGACAGTGCAGAGTACTAAGTATCGGTTAATGGCTCACTCAGACTTCATGTTATGATAATTATCAAGTCTTCATTTTCACTATTGTTTACCATGGTAAATTCTTCCAGGACTGTAAGAGTATAACACAAATAACAGTTTAACTGTACTCACAAGAAGAGACCACAGTCTTCAGATTAAAAAACAACGATAAAGCAAAGCAACAGGACTTATAGGTCTGATCAAAATTTGAGCATTTATGAGGTAACTGGATATTTAAAATTGGCCTATCATCATCATCCACAACCCACGAATTTAAGGAGTGCCTAGTATGTAGCAGATACCATGTTGGAGATACAAGTATTAGAGTCTATACCCTTGCTCTCCAGGTCACAGACATTCCTGGATTAAAGGCACATCAAAACAAGCTCATAATTTAGGTAACTATTTTAACTTGCCCACTATTTTATCTTCTGTCTGCCTCCTGCTACCAGATCTGCTGCCTGCTATCTCAGTCTACCTTGTTGCTGACACAGTAATCTTTTTCATCCCTTTCACATCATTCAAAAACAGACTGGAAGGGAGTACATGAGGAAAAACTATAGAGAGCAGCAGCAAGAAAAAGGTAGAGGCCACATCGTGAAGTGCCTTTTGGGCCATTAAAATTTGGAGGTTTTAGCTTCAGGGTAATGGGAAGCCACTGAAAGATTTAAACTCAGAGGCAGGAAAGGTGACATGATCAAGAAATCCTGCATGTATGAAGAATGGCTATAGTACAGAGAAAAGGGGCAAAAGAATATATGAGAAGACCAGTTAGAAAAATGCTGTAGTCTAGCCATGAAATAGTTAATAGCTTGTAACTGCAGAGATAGCAATGGACAGTGAGTAGAAGGAAAATCTTCAGGGATATTTAGGAAGTAAAATTTAATAGAACTTTGAGATGGATTAGATATTGGGGTAAAGAAGGAGGTATAAAGGTTGCTTTCTTATTTGCTCAGATGGTGGTCCCATCTATAAACTGGGGAACAACAGAAAAGGTCCAAGAAAACAAAGGGGTAGATTCTAAGTTTAGTTTTGAACATACTGAGTCTAGGGTACCTTTAAAACCTCAAAACAGTGATATCACAGAGGGAGTTGGGATATATGGACCTGGAGCTCAGAGGAGAGGTCTAGGCTGCAGATGAACTTTTGAGAGGCATCTATGGTGCTGGCATTAACTAAAATCTGAGCATAGATGAGACAATCCTACCATATAATTTAAGAACACTCAAAGAAAAATATTCTTGGTTATATTATGTATAAAACATTATACAGTCATTATTAATTTTTTCCCTAAAGGCCAACATTCCTTCCAGCCCAAACACTAAACATTATATACAAAAATTGATTTTAAAATATCTTAACTTTTTGTTCTGGGACTATTTTAAGGACATACCCTATAATGAAAAATTAAATAAAAATTTAAAGAAGAAAACACGTACATAGTTTTTTAAAAGCCAAATAGTACTACAAAGTTTATCGAGAAACCAGCAATTTCCCTGTCTCATGCCTCTCCACTTTTATCCTATTCCATATTCCACTGTCAACACTGAGCTGTTTCTCCACATTCCTACAAAGATGATTATAGGGTTATTTCTTGATTTTTCAATTTTATACATTTTCTATGGATTTCCTACTGTGGAAAATGAAGAGTTAGCTTTATAACTTAGTTCCCATCCCATAATATAACCATGCTTCTTCACTCCTATGTCCATCTGCCCAATACTTATTTCACAATTTTTTGCTTCAATCCATATTCAGTATTTATATTACTTTTTCCTGTAAATACTGTTAGCCTAGCCACTTAATCTATTATGAGGGGTGGATTATATCGCCAAGGTCCCTCCCCTACTAGCATTTTGGTAAGAAAAGTGTGTGTGTTGTTAATGAAAAAACTGTAGAATATTAACCATATGTGACCAAAAGCTGGCTTTCCATCAAGTCCAAGAAAACAGCAAAGGTCTCGCAATTCTAACCCCAGGAGAAATGGGGAGAAATGAGAGGGGAGGGGATAGGGGTAAACACTACTATCCTACTATTGAAATTATAGATTTAGATGAGATGTATTACTTTTAAACAAACCTTGATAAGAGATTAAAAAACAAACAAAACCCCCAAACTATGACTATACAGATATGTAAAAGATTAAAGTTGACTGCTCCTGTCCAGGAGGTACCATACAAAATAAATGATGGAGCAAAGCAAAATTCCCAGAGATCCAACTTTTAAAAAGAAAGGAGTGGACTTCCCTGGTGGTGCAGTGGTTAAGAATCCATCTGCCAATGCAGGGGATATGGGTTCGATCCCTGGTCCAGGAAGATCCCACATGCCACAGAGCAACTAAGCCTGTGCGCCACAACTACTGAACCTGTGCTCTAGAGCCTGCAAGCCACAACTACTGAGCCCTCATGCCACAACTACTGAAACACGCGTGCCTAGAGCCTGTGCTCTGCAACAAGAGAAGCCGCCGCAGTGAGAAGCCTGTGCACCACAACAAAGAGTAGCCCCTGCTCACCACAACTAGAGAAAGCCCACGCACAGCAACGAAGACCCAATGCAGCCATAAATAAATAAGTAAATAAATAAATAAATTTTTATAACTTTTTTTTTTTAATTTATTTATTTATGGCTGTGTTGGGTCTTCGTTTCTGTGCGAGGGCTTTCTCTAGTTGCGGCAAGTGGGGCCACTCTTCATCGCGGTGCGCGGGCCTCTCATTATCGCGGCCTCTCTTGTTGCGGAGCACAGGCTCCAGACGCGCAGGCTCAGTAGTTGTGGCTCACGGGCCTAGTTGCTCCATGGCATGTGGGATCTTCCCAGACCAAGGCTTGAACCCGTGTCCCCTGCATTGGCAGGCAGATTCTCAACCACTGCGCCACCAGGGAAGCCCCAAAATTTATAAAAAAATAAATAAAAAAGAAAGAGTAACTGGTAATGTATTTTATATAAACTACTTAGATTTACGTAATTTAAACTTGACAAAGTGTTGGCCTTTATTATTAAAGTCTTATTAAAAAAAGAAATCAATGAATAAATTAAATGTAACTCTCAGATAAGCTTAAAACTTTCCTAAGCAGTAGAATTTCAAGAAACAAACTCTACTTTAACCATCTGTTTCTAAAATTTTCTGGCGAAAGAACATATTAATAATTAAAAACAGAAATAACACTGCTAAATATTTCACCCTCAATTTCTACATTAGTGGGCATTGTTTCATTTAATAAGATGAGACAATTAAACGGCTGGTTAAGTATAAATTCTAGGATTCTATAATTTGTGCTCATTTATTTATGAAATTTAATCTGTCACTTACTTGCAGTGTCTTCTTGGGCAAATCATTAAACTCCTCTGTGTCTCAGTTTCTTCACCTACAAAATGGTGATGACAGAGTAGCTACCTCACATGATTTTGAGAATTAAATGAGTAATACACATAAGATAATAAAAAGGAACACAGAGCAAGCAAACAAGTAAATAAAATAGCTTATGTAAATGGTAGCCATTAACACTATCATTTCTTCCTTGTAAAATGAAGGAAACTCCAAGAATTTACAGGGTTAGTGATAACACAGTGAAAATTAATGGTATTACACTTGCCTGGCCTGTAGCAGAAACTACAAACACTAGTAGTAATAATTATTTATTCTAAATATCATGAATTTCCACAAAGTACAAAGGAACAAAACCTTAGCAAACACAGCTGCAGGCCACTCTGGCTGCAGAATATTGAAGGAGTTGACTGAGCCTTTGAGGCCTTCCTTTCCCATGTATATGGGACAAATAATTTGTTTTAATTGGGTAACTCAGATAAAGCTACCTGAAAACCAAATATTAGGTTGCATATAAGTGCCAGATAAGTGATATAAACTGTGCTATAGGTGTTTAAAGGGTTCTCTGGGCTGAGGGAGGGTGTGGGAGGGTCTTGAATCATGGGTACTTAAATAAGAAGGTTAAAGTATGAAGCAAGGCAACCAAATACTGGGCAGGTTCTGGAGACAATGAGTCAGTCACCTGTCTGGCTAAACAAAGGAGGGACAGGAGGAAAGGGAATTATGAAGAAGGAGTTTGGGGTCGTGAGTATCTACAAGAGAAGATGAGAAAGGCCAATGAAGGCTGCAAGTGTACAGTGGCCTTTATTATAGAAGATCTTGAGTTAACACTAACGGTTTAGTATTATTATGTAAACTGGTATACATATTTTATCTTTGCCCAGTTTGTACATGGTTGAGTTTTGCTGGAACAAATTTAATTATTATAACAAAAAATATATAGTTCATGTTGAAATATCACAGAGAAACAGGATGAAATATATAAAACTAAAATTCACTTCTCAACTGCACTGGGATTCTCCTTTAGCTTATGGACAAGAAGGAGGTCTTTCCACTTTAACCATATATACCATCCTAAAATTTAACTCTGATTTCCATAGTGACTTCCAGAGATGATAATTTTTTCTATAAACAATGGAATCTTGAGTTGGATAGAACCCTAGGAAATTGTCTTGTAAAAGTATATATATTTAAGAGGTTAGAGAAAAGCCTTGCTGCCCAGTAGACTCTTTTTACCAGACTTCCTCTTCCATTCATCTATCCAATTTTACCTCTTAAAACTAACCCTTGACAACAAACAGAAATTTTTACACAAGTAATGTTAGTTTCAAAGTGGAGAGACTACCTTGTTCACTGCTGCTGTACCCTAAATACTTAGAAAGTGTAAGGCAAGTAGTAGATGTTCAAAAAATATTGTTGCAATAAATCTCTAAATACAGATCAGAATACATCTAGATTAAAGACTACTATAAAAAATGGTAGCTATCCCTCCAAACTAAAGTGTTTGCCTTACCCTAGGCTATGTCAGTGCTGCTGTAATACTTGTTTTGAAACTGTAAATTTGTTTCAATGCAATTGATATGTTAGGGAACAATTTGAACACTAAATGAATTTTGCTGTGATTTCATCTGCCAGAAACACTAGGTGAATGCAGAAAACCATACTCAGCTGAAACAAGCTGCATGTGAATACACTAAATGTGAATGTGAACACACCTCAAACATCTGCCAGCTACCTCAGCTCACTGCATCTTCGTGGAATCAGCCACACCCATCCACAACTTGTGTTCAACTTCCCTTGTGATTTCAGAAAACCCTTCTTCAACCACTTCACAATAACAAGCTTCCACAACTATGTGGAAACTTCTTTTACAAGGCAAACTTCAGGAGGGTTTAAAAGCAAAGTACAATATTTATTTGTATAAATATTGTACAAGTATTTACATATTACATATTTCTTAGCCATTTAACATGTGTAAAACTATACTACCATGTTTTTTAAGGTTCCTGTCTTTCTAAATGTTCACTGATGACATTTTGAGTGTTGTACCCCAATTCCATGTTTCCCGTAAGTCTTGTAGGGTTTTGTTTTTTTATTTTTTGACTGTATTATTTTCCATAGTATGGTGTTTTTTAGGAACACATATGTCAAATTGCAACAGAACTGTTTGTACTGCAAAGCCCCTGACCTCAACAACGGTTACTCAATTCCCAGGATGTCTAATTGGAAGGTAGAATGTTTCAACTTAACATATTTGGTTGTCAATACGATGTTAACAGTTTCTTAATACTAACTTTAACTTGTGTCTCTCTGTGGACTGGCTGACAGGATCAGACTGTGCAGTGAGTTAGCTATAACTTCTTTAAAGTTAAAGCAAGTTTTGAAACTTTTTGGCCTCAATGAAGATTTCAGAATTCAACTTAAAAAAAAAAAAGTATTACCTTCCTAATTATATACACTATTTTAAATACCTTTTTCATTATTGGTGTAGTATGTAAGTATCTCATCAAATGCCAAGTAGGTAATAGTTGATGCACTTCACATCTGATTAACTTTAAAAGAATTTACAAATGTCATTAATTGAATATGAAAAATCTCAAAATTAATTTAAACAGCAAATTTTTAGAACTGTATTTCTTGGAGCATGATATTACATCTTTATTAAGGCAAAGCAAACTCGCTGCCCCCCAAATTCTATAATGTCAAATTATTTTCCTAAGATTTAAAATGTAAGAATTATAGCTATGGCAATTAAAAATCTAAAATTCAAATACTACCATCATTTACAATTAAAAACAGGATAAGTATAATTCACCTGTAGCATAAACTGTAGCATAAAACAGCTGTAATACTGAATCATTTTACATAGATATTTGCAAAAATAAAATAACAGAAACACACCAAGTTAGTCACCTAAATGCTACTTACTTTAAGTTACTTATCATGTTGAGATTTAGTGTTAGTTAAAAGCTTAAAGGGAACAAAGGATTATGTTACCAGAAAATGTATTTCTCAATTTTATAAGCCTACAGTAATTTATTTTCTAAAGAAAAACAGTAAATATTAATAACTGAAGTAACATAATGATCCACATTACCTCCTCTTAAAAAACACTTCCCAATTTTCTCATTTAATACACTGCCTCAAGTTCATTGAATGTTGACCATTTCTTATGGTTAAAAGGCTTACCAGTTATAAGTTCCTCTAAAAGGAATGTGCAAGTCAGCCACACTTGGCAATTTATGTATTGTGGTTTTGTGGTGAGTGCTACCATTTTCTAAGGATCAAGAAAAGTGCAATAAATCTAAGGCAGAATGGTTATAATCCATCAAAACATATTATATAACTAACTACCTTGTGTGTATTTTCCAATTCATACCCCATTATTATCTTTCAATACATTAGGGCTTTAAGATGGAAACAAAGTTACCTCTGAGTGTGCCCCTTTTAATGTAATTTTTGGCTAATGCATCCTGTATGCAAATATCTTTAAAAGAAAACATGATATAAATATGTGATATGATAATAAGCTCCTATTTATGGGTAAAAGGGAAAAAAAGAGGAGAAGAGGAAATGAAAGCACTTGAAAGAACCAGTTTACATCTTACATCAACCATAAACATTTGGAATGAACTAACAGTCTCAGTGATATGTGAAAATTATAATAATTTGGTTAAAATATTAATCTAGAATGGCATTTTAAGATGAAGATTCAGAGAAAGTTCTAAGAAGTTTCACCAACTGATCTCCATGCAGTTTCAACCCCTTCCTTGACCCCTGTTTTTTCTGTTCATCTCATCTAACTTTGCCCATCTTCTTTCTACTGTCATGGCCCTTAGCTGACTTCTCCCCAGCATAGACTGCTGGCCAGATGCTAGGTATGTGTGTGTGTTACGGCACTGAGAGTGTGATGATTAACTTCATGAGTTAGACACAGTATAAATGCACAGTTATTCTCGATCTCCAAAACCTTTAATAACTAACAAATAGTTAAATCAGTAATTTTAAAATCATATACATACACTTGATTGGTAATTGACAACTGTGGTGAATCATGAGACTGCTAAGCCTGCTAATGGAGAAAGTACATAAAGATCTATGTGCAAAGGAAAACATTTAAAAGAAAGATTTCATTACTATAACAGTATTCAGAATCTTCAAAAGAAATTATAGTGTATTTAAAATGAGTGGTTAAAACAGTGAAACAATATTAAATTGAATCAACTCTCTAAAATAAAATAATTTTGTTTTTTGTTAAGTTATGTGCCAGTCTTTCAAATCTAACACTACAAAACTGTTGAAAAGTTGGCTATTAATCTTGTTATAGTTATGGGGAATAAATTTTATATTAGATGGTCAAGAATAATCTCAAAACTGTACAGAAACTTCTATCTCAGCAGATTTATTACATATAAATCTATTTCACAATTCTCCAATTATAGATACCCTTAGAGAATACTCAATATTTTTAATTGTATAATATAGTTGAATAAAGAACCAGAAATCTCATTATACAATACTTATCCATAAATCTAGAGACTTCCATAATAAGAAATATGAACTGCAAAAATATATGAAAGTGATCATCTACTTAACATTTTGATTTATGAAATGACACGTTTTCTAATGTATTATTGTTATATATTATACTTGCATATGTACTATATAGTATACGTATTTTGCTTACTCAATAAACATTTGTTGAGTGTCTACTACTCACTCTATATGATAATGGGTGCTGAAAATATTAAAATTAATAAAAGCACAGTTGCCTCCACTCAAGAAATTTACATTTTAGTAGGGGAAGACAATACATCAACAAGTAAATATAATAACTGAATTGTAACTGAGTTGTGCTGCAGTATACATGGGAAACAAAGAAGGGACCCATCAAGTCTGAGGGAAGTGGAGGATTTAAGGAAACGATTAATTAAAGAAGGCAACACCGAGACAGTGGAAGCAAGAAGAACTACAATCCTGCAGCCTGTGGAACAAAAACCACATTCACAGAAAGATGGACAAGATGAAAAGGCAGAGGGCTATGTAACAGATGAAGGAACAAGATAAAACCCCATAAAAACAACTAAATGAAGGGGAGATAGGCAACTTTTCAGAAAAAGAATTCAGAATAATGATAGTGAAGATGATCCAGGACCTCGGAAAAAGAATGGAGGCAAAGATTGAGAAGATGCAAGAAATGTTTAACAAAGACCTAGAAGAATTAAAGAACAAACACCTAGAAGAATTAAAGAACAAACAAACAGAGATAAACAATACAATAACTGAAATGAAAAATACACTAGAAGGAATCAAGATCAGAATAACTGAGGCAGAAGAACGGATAAGTGACCTGGAAGACAGAATGGTGGAATTCGCTGCCGTGGAACAGAATAAAGAAAAAAGAATGAAAAGAAATGAAGACAGCCTAAGAGACCTCTGGGACAACATTAAACGCAACAACATTCACATTATAGGGGTCCCAGAAGGAGAAGAGAGAGAGAAAGGACCTGAGAAAATATTTGAAGAGATTACAGTCAAAAAATTCCCTAACATGGGAAAGGAAATAGCCACCCAAGTCCAGGAAGCGCAGAGAGTCCCAGGCAGGATAAACCCACGGAGAAACACGCCGAGACACAGAGCAATCAAATTGACAAAAATTAAAGACAAAGAAAAATTATTGAAAGCAACAAGGGAAAAATGACAAATAACATACAAGGGAACTCCCATAAGGTTAATAGCTGATTCCTCAGCAGAAACTCCACAAGCCAGAAGGGAGTGGCATGATATATTTAAAGTGATGAAAGGGAAGAACCTACAACCAAGATTACTCTACCCCGCAAGGATCTCATTCAGATTCGATGGAGAAATCAAAAGCTTTACAGACAAGCAAAAGCTAAGAGAATTCAGCACCACCAAACCAGCTCTACAACAAATGCGAAAGGAACTTCTCTAAGTGGGAAACACAAGAGAAGTAAAGGACCTACAAAAACAAACCCATAACAATTAAGAAAATGGTAATAGGAACATACATATCAATAATTACCTTAAACGTGAATGGATTAAATGCTCCAACCAAAAGACACAGGCTTGCTGAATGGATACAAAAACAAGACCCATATATATGCCGTCTACAAGAGAACCACTTCAGACCTAGGGACATATACAGACTGAAAGTGAGGGGATGGAAAAAGCTATTCCATGCAAATGGAAATCAAAAGAAAGCTGGAGTAGCAATACTCGTATCAGATAAAATAGACTTTAAAATAAAGAATGTTACAAGAGACAAGGAAGGACACTACATAATGACCAAGGGATCAATCCAAAAAGAAGATATAACAATTGTAAATATATAAGCACCCAACATAGGAGCACCTCAATACATAAGGCAACTGCTAAGAGCTATGAAAGAGGAAACCGAGAGTAACACAAAAATAGTGGGGGACTTTAACACCTCACTTACACCAATGGACAGATCATGCAGACAGAAAATTAATAAGGAAACAGAAGCTTTAAATGACACAATAGATCAGATAGATTTAATTGACATTTATAGGACATTCCATCCAAAAACAGCAGATTACACTTCCTTCTCAAGTGCACAAGGAACATTCTCCAGGATAGATCACGTCTTGGGTCACAGATCAAACCTCAGTAAATTTAAGAAAGTTGAAATCATATCAAGCATCTTTTCTGACCACAACGCTATGAGATTAGAAATCAATCACAGGGAAAAAAAAATGTAAAAAACATAAACACATGAAGGCTAAACAGTATGTTATTAAATAACTAAGAAATCACTGAAGAAATCAAAGAGGAAATCAAAAAATACCTAGAGACAAATGACAACAAAAACACGATGATCCAAAAACCTATGGGATGCAGCAAAAGCAGTTCTAAGAGGGAAGTTTATAGCTATACAAGCCTACCTCAAGAAACAAGAAAAATCTCAAATAAACAACCTAACCTTACACCTAAAGGAACTAGAGAAAGAAGAACAAACAAAACCCAAAGTTAGCAGAAGGAAAGAAATCATAAAGATCAGAGCAGAAATAAATGAAATAGAAACAAAGAAAATAATAGCAAAGATCAATAAAACTAAAAGCTGGTTCTTTGAGAAGATAAACAAAATTGATAAACCATTAGCCAGACTCATCAAGAAAAAGAGGGAGAGGACTCAAATCAATAGAATTAGAAATGAAACAGGACAAGTAACAACTGACACTGCAGAAACACAAAAGGATCATGAGAGATTACTACAAGCAACTCTATGCCAATAAAATGGACAACCTGGAAGAAATGGACAAATTCTTAGAAAAGCACAACCTTCCAAGACTGAATCAGGAAGAAACAGAAAATATAAACAGACCAATCACAGGCACTGAAATTGAGACTGTGATTAAAAATCTTCCAACAAACAAACGTCCAGGACCAGATGGCTTCACAGGCGAATTCAAATCAAACATTTAGAGAAGAGCTAACACCTATCCTGCTCAAACTCTTCCAAAATAGAGCAGAGGGAGGAACACTCCCAAACTCATTCTATGAGGCCACCATCACCCTGATACCAAAACCAGACAAAGATACTACAAAAAAGGAAAATTACAGACCAGTATCACTGATGAATATAGATGCAAAATTCCTCAACAAAATACTAGCAAACAGAATCCAACAACACATTAAAAGGATCATACACCATGATCAAGTGGGATTTATCCTAGGGATGCAAGGATTCTTCAATATACACAAATCAATCAATGTGATACACCATATTAACAAATTGAAGAATAAAAACCATATGATCATCTCAATAGATGCAGAAAAAGCTTTTGACAAAATTCAACACCCACTTATGACAAAAACTCTCCAGAAAGTGGGCACAGAGGGAACCTACCTCAACATAATAAAGGCCATATATAACAAACCCACCACAAACATCATTCTCAATGGTGAAAAACTGAAAGCATTTCCTCTAAGATCAGGAACAAGACAAGGATGTCCACTCTTGCCACTATTATTCAACATGGTTTTGGAAGTCCTAGCCACGGCAATCAGAGGAGGAAAAGAAAAAAAAGGAATACAAATTGGAAAAGAAGAAGTAAAACTGTCACTGTTTGCAGATGACATGACACTATACACAGAGAATCCTAAATATGCCACCAGAAAACTACTAGAGCTAAACAATGAATTTGGTAAAGTTGCAGGATACAAAATTAATGCACAGAAATCTCTTGCATTCCTATACACAAATGATGAAAAATCTGAAAGAGAAATTAAGGAAACACTCCCATTTACCATTGCAACAAAAAGAATAAAATAACTAGGAATAAACCTACCTAAGGAGACAGAAAACCTGTATGCAGAAAACTATAAGACACTGCTGAAAGAAATTAAAGATGATACAAACAGATGGAGAGATATACCATGTTCATGCACTGGAAGAATCAACATTGTGAAAATGACTATACTACCCAAAGCAATCTACAGATTCAATGCAATCCCTATCAAATTACCAATGGCATTTTTTACGGAACTAGAACAAAAAATCTTAAAATTTGTATGGAGACACAAAAGACACTGAATAGCCAAAGCAGTCTTGAGGGAAAAATATGGAGCTGGAGGAATCTGACTCCCTGACTTCAGACTATACTATAAAGCTACAGTAATCAAGACAATATGGTAGTGGCACAAAAACAGAAATACAGATCAATGGAACAGGATAGAAAGCCCAGAGATAAACCCACACACCTATGGTCAATTAATCTATGACAAAGGAGGCAAGGATATACAATGGAGAAAAGACAGTCTCTTCAATAAGTGGTGCTGGGAAAACTGGACAGCTACATGTAAAAGAACAAAATTAGAACACTCCCTAACACCATACACAAAAATAAACTCAAAATGGATTAGAGACCTAAATGTAAGACTGGACACTATAAAACTCTTAGAGGAAAACATAGGAAGAACACTCTTTGACACAAATCACAGCAAGATCTTTTTTGATCCACCTCATAGAGTAATGGAAATAAAAACAAAAATAAACAAATGGGACCTATTGATACTTAAAAGCTTTTGCACAGCCAAGGAAACCATAAACAAGACGAAAAGACAACCCTCAGAATGCGAGAAAATATTTGCAAATGAATCAACGGACAAAGGATTAATCTCCAAAATATATAAACAGCTCATGCAGCTCAACATTAAAAAAACAAACAACCCAATCAAAAAATGGGCAGAAGACCTAAATAGACATTTCTCCAAAGAAGACATACAGATGGCCAAGAAGCACATGAAAAGGTGCTCAACATCACTAATTATCAGAGAAATGCAAATCAAAACTACAATGAGGTATCACCTCATACCAGTTAGAATGGTCATCATCAGAAAATCTAGAAACAACAAATGCTGGAGAGGGTGTGGAGAAAAAGGAACCCTCTTGCACTGTTGGTGGGAATGTAAATTGATACAGCCACTATGGAGAACAGTATGGAGGTTCCTTAAAAAACTAAAAATAGAACTACCATATGACCCAGCAATCCCACTACTGGGCATATACCCAGAGAAAACCATAATTCAGAAAGACACATGCACCCCAATGTTCACTGCAGTACTATTTACAATAGTCAGGACATGGAAGCAACCTAAATGCCCATCGACAGATGACTGGATAAAGAAGATGTAGTACGTATATACAATGGAGTATTACTCAGCCATAAAAAGGAACAAAATTGTGTCATTTGTAGAGACATGGATGGACCCAGAGACTGTCACACAGAGTGAAGTAAGTCAGAAAGAGAAAAACAAATATCGTATACTAATGCATATATGTGGAACCTAGAAATATGGTACAGATGAACTGGTTTGCAGGGCAGAAATAGAGACACAGATGTAGAGAACAAACTTATGGACACCAAGGGGGGAAAGTGGCAGGGAGGGGGGTGGTGGTGGGATGAATTGGGAGATTGGGATTGACATATATACACTTATATGTATAAAATGGATAACTAATAAGAACCTGCTGTATAAAAAAATAAATAAAATTCAAAAAAAAAAAGAATGATGACATGAAAAACAAAATGATCACAAGATTATAATTTAAAAAAAAATAAAATAAAGAAGGCAACACCTAAGCTGGCTTTTGGAAGATAAAAATGTGTTCGCTAGATGGTCAGGCAAGAGGGAAAGAATATTTCAAACATAAGTAGTTGTCTGGGAAAAGAGTTTAAATGTATGGCAAGTTTGGGAAACCACAAGTAGCTGGTTAATGTTAAAGTGCAGGGAGTGAGACTAACAGGGAGAAAGTGTGATAAAGGATGAGGCTGAAGAAGTAGGGTAGGCACGGGCATATCATGGATGATCTTAATTGCTTTCCTCTGCACCATATGTGCTGAATCCCACAAGTCAGCAAGAACAACATGCCTCTCACTTTCCAGATTCAGATAATTTATCTCTGAAGTTCCAAGCCCTGCCTGGTTCTGTGACATTCCACCAAGTCCCAGAGGTGGGCATGCATTCATTCAGCAACATTCACTCTGTGCCATTTAGCGGTGTATAAGCTGCAGTACAGATCAGGAGGAAGTGCCTAAAACTTAGGAATTAAGGAGAGGCAGGAGAAACTTCACAAAGAATGTAGTGCTTGAACTTAGCCATTACGGATGAATCATAAAAGTCTTGCAGGATATCACTGACTACTGTTTGTGTTTCAGGAAAGACCATGAAAGAATAAATTTGAAGAATTATAGCTGTAGTGTAGAAGGGAAGTGAGATAAGGCTAAAAAGGTGGAAAGTTTTCAGGGAAAAATGTACAGATTCTAGATAATGTAAAAGATCTAAGAAAATTCTACTGGCCTGGAACTTTCTCATAAATATGATCTACTTCTTGGTTCACCTTGATATCTGGGATCCATTCCACAAACACTGCCCACTATAAGCCTGGTCATGTGCTCTAAACATGCAAAGATGAATAAAATATAGTCCCTGCTTCTGAGATTATAAATTAGTAGAATTCAGATTTATATTGGACTTCTTATAGCATATATTTGTTATCTAACTTCATCCTCCCCACATGTGAAGCAGAGAAGACAACTGGTAAACCATTTTTTTTTTTCTTTTTAACTGAAGAGAATCATGGAAAGACGTATTAAGAGATGTATCTACAGTTCCAACTAAGTCAGTAGCAGAGCAGTATTCTAGGCCAGCAGTTCTCAACTGTGGTGTCACTACCCAGTGCTAGCGCAATCAGTTGTAAATGAAATTTGTTGCTGATCATTAAGTACCAGAGCTCTATAACAATATAAAGTATCTAACCTATGGACAAACACATGTGTTTAAAGAGGAGCATATAAGGATGTCACTTCAGTGTATATTACTAAAAGAACAACCTGAATGACCATTGAGGAATGAATAAATAAATTACTGCATAGCAATACTAAAGAACATCATACAACTTTTTTTTTAAGTGGAGTAAGATATCCAAGTAATTATATGCAAAGACCTATAAGACATTACTGAATGAAAAAAGATGCAAAACCCATGTATAATGATACCCTTTGTGTTAAAAAAAAAAAAGGATACAAAAAAATTTTTAAACAGATTATTTTTATATGAACGCACAGGAAATGCTCTGAAAGGATACACACTAATGAGAGTCGGCTGGGTAAAAGGACACATGGATGGAAGATGGACCAAGGAGATTTAGTCATCTCTGTTATGTTTTAATTTTTTATAAGAATATATATTCATGTATTACTTGTATAATTAAGCATAAACAATTGAGCTTAAAACAGAATATTTTCCCTATTAAGTTATTTCCTACATATTTCCCCATAACACTACTTGTATTCTGATATGTGGGTAGGAGAGTAAGAGCAGAATAGAAAGAATTATTTGAAAGCACCTGAACTGAGCCAACTCAATGTACTTTCAAATAACTCAAAGCCTATGTTATCAATGCTGAAACTGTTACCGATACAGTTAGCAACTGCAACAACGCTCTATCATCAGGAGTCCTGACAGACGAGATTTAAACGTCCATACATAAAGGTGGACAAGAGCACTCTCCTCTGAACTTATAGCATAATCACTCTGGTTTAGCACTCACTACAGGCTGGGCTCTGTGCTGAACGCTGTTAACCTGTATTATTTCAATTACTTCTTACAACATTCCTGTAAGGATTAAATGAGAAACTGCAGGTAAAACTCTTCACACATAATGCCCAATCACATAACAATAAGTGTTGTCCTTTATAGGTGTTACTACTGCCTAATCTCTAACCTTATCAAGTTTCAGCCCTCACTGTACAGCAGTCAGCTTTTCAAAAGCCTCACTGACTTAAGTGTGCCAATGCTAAGAAATCTGCAATGGATTCTCATTACCTACTGAACTAAAGCCAAACTCCTTCATCAGACATTTGAAAGCATGTGTGACACAGCTCCATCACCCATCATATTCTTCTGTACCCTACTATTCTGTAGGCACATTGGAGTGCTCACAATTTTTAGAATATATTATATACTTTGACTTCCATAACTTAGGAATACTCTCGTCACTCTCGCTAAAGAGTTCTATCTACTCTTCAAGGTTCTGTAGAAATATTACCTTCTCTACAAAGTTGATTCTCTCTGGCACTCTCAAGTACATTGTTTGCACCTCTATTATGATACTTTTTTTGTATTACTTGTTTGTAAGCTGACTGAAAGCAAGTTTTGTTTATTTTTACATCCCTACTGTGCCTAGCACAGTGTTTTATACACAATTTGCATTTAATAATGGAGAAAACTTTCACCATTACTCTTAGCCCCAGTGATAACCAGTACAACTTGAAATTCAGAAGCAATTCTAATTTCCCCTTCAATTCACCTACCAGTGGTAATGACCCTATAGTAACTCTGGTAGTAACTCTTTCCAGTCCTAATTCAACACTCAGTGAGATATAATTATTTCCATACCAAACAAATGAAGTGGCACATAATCAGTGACCTAATGCTGACAAGATTGGCTGACATTAAATTCATTATGCATTAACACTGGAGGAAGGAATACAAAGCATAAGCTAGAATATTAGAATCATCTTTTAAAATCACAATTGGGATATAAAATTCCTCTGTTCAATTTTGGGTAATCTCTAACCTAACTGAATTGAACTTTAAAATCAAAGGATGTGTAAGGTCATCTACCCATTTAGTAAATAAAGTCACCTTTTATGGATTAATTATTTCTACATCTATACAACTTGGTAAAAGCAGTAAATGTCCTTAAAAGCTAACTGACCTCAGCCCTCTGACCATTCGTAAGTGGTTTTTTCTCGGTTAAAGTCTAAGGTAGCAAGAAACCTTAGTTTTTAGTTTTGTTGTTAAATTTCACGACATTCCAACTACTAATGACTTTGGTTTCTTTTGAGCAATCAAGTAAAAACATAGCAAATACTAGTTACATACTTACATTTAAAATATAATTAAATTCTTCAGGCGAAAGTATTACATAATATATTACTTGATTCTATCCAGGAATCTTACTTCTTCCAATTTTTGAAAACCATTTTAACTCTTTATGTGAAGGCATTCGTAGTATAGAATAGTTGAGGATCTCAGGACAGAGAACTGGTTTCATTTAATTCTCTAAACTACTTGTACCATATGTGAACTTCTTAAAGGAAGACAGTTTTGTTGTTACTGTTTACTTTTCAATGAAGACGAGAGTACTTTTTGGAGATTTACAGGGCTTAACTCAATAGCATGTCAAATTTATTTTTCTTAAATTGTTTTTGCATTAGTTTGCTACTACTAGCAAACAAGTTAAATTAGAAATATTCAGGCAAAGGTACATTAAAGTCAATACTAGCTGCATGTTATCTAGGTGTTAGGGATGTTACCAAACTTTAAAGCAAGATGACCACAAGTTTTGAAAGTAAAGTTTTGGTTATTATAGATTTCATAGTAAGGCAGTTACATGGCTAAGCTTGGCTGGTACCATGGACTTTAGCATACCTGGAAATAGAAAAATTCAAATGGTAGCTGTTCTTGATTGGCCCATTGCCATTTTTGCAGCTTACAAATTTTTAATTAAGTAACTGCAGTGAGCTCATCTCTACTGGATACTTCTTTTCCAGGGCAGGTCCAGGAACTGGGTCTGGAGCCTTGAAAGCAGAAGAGAAACTTGAGTAAACTAGAGGTAGGCAGAACAAGAAACGTGACCAGATAACATTGAGATCTAATAGCAGTGAGGTAGTCCCCAATGTCTCTCACATGAAATATTTTTAAGTGGAAAAGAATCTCTTATTAAATTACAAGTTACCAGAAGATGCTATCTGCATTAGTTCAGTCATTGTCTTAATCTACACAACTCCACTCTGAACTCCCAATTCTAGAAACTAAAACAGTAGCCTTTATGAAATCTCTATTGGCTTTTAGCAATAGACTGTCCAATATGGGACCACAGAGTATAAAAGAACGAGAAAAACAACAATAAATTCATTTTCATTGGTAAAATTGGAATTGTAAAGTCCTCATTTTCAGGTCACTTTTCTCTTTTGCTATCTTATTTCCAGTCATCTTCTAATTGTTCCCCTAAATTCCTACAATCAATTCTCAGAGGTTTCTTAAGAAATGCTTTAGATATATCCAAGCAATGAACTGAATTTCAAGTTCCAATTTTTAAAAATACTTCGTAATTCTTAAAGAGGGAGGCAAAGAACAGCTCATAAGATGTGGTTTTTAACCACACTGGAAATTCTTTTTTCCATTACCAAAACAGATTCAATGATTTTTTTTTTTTTTTTTTTTGGTTAGGTCCACATTATTTAAAAAAACACACACACGCAAAACTTGCAACTACAAAGGTTACAGAAATGGTAGGCTATTAAAAATGTTAGACTGTTGTACTAATTAGATTACTAGGGCCTGGAAATGATGTCCTTATGTTTGGTGAGCTGATACCCTTAGAAGTCTCTCTCTAAGAAACGAATCAATCCCACAGCAGTCAAAATAAACTGAACTCTCTGCTGCTGTCAAATGATGGCAGATTGTGAGAATTGTAACAGGACAAAAAAGTAGTGAAGACAAGGATTCAAAGAACTTAACTCCCTGCATTTCTAGTAACTAGAAACACAACAAAGCAAAATAAAATGAAAGTAGTTTTTAAGAAAAATGTCAATTTTCCACCTTTTGTGATGGCATGTTGCAGGTGAAAATATTCAGGTAGAGAAAGATCTAGGTTCAAATCTGGTTCCAGTATAAACTAAAACTTTGCAGAAGTTTCCGGTCTATTAAATGGGATGCCATCCCCCACCTCACTGGATTGTCATGAGGATTAGCACCTAACGACCTGGCACACAGTAGGTATTCAATACATTTTTCTGCATAATGGAACACTATTTTTTGGTTCTAAACATATGAGTATACTTAAGCTTTCATTTTCATAAATGCTAAAGCAACAGCTGTGTAACAAGCTTTAGGTTTAAATAACTCAACTGTGTCACATCCTAAGAGATATAACTGATTTATCAACACTGATTTCAGAACAAAGCAAATGTAAGAACGCTCAGTTCTGAGAATTGATGATAAATAAAAATATAACAATTTACATTTAGGATATAAAGAGAATTAGTGGTAAACAAGTAAGTAGACATGTAATTCTTCCTCCTCCAAGTAAAGGAGAAAATACTTTTGTCAACAGGTTAAAAGGTTATAGATCTGGGATACAGTGCCTTTTAAAAAACAAAAGGAATCAATATATGATCTAACTAGGTCTTTAAGTCAGGAAATGCTTTAAGGGCAAAGAAAAACCTTACATTTGAGCAATAATTTTCCTCTTACTGATAGAACAGTGGGTTCCACACAAAATTATTATTTACCAAATATGGTTCAAAGATCAGATTACACCTTCCCTGGCATTACCAAGTAATAGAACATATCGCAGGCCACAAGGAATTTTAAAAAGAAAAAGAAAAAAAAAATTTCCTTAAAGTTACTCGAAATGTATTCACTGCTACAACTTTATTTCAAATAGTTTTTAAAAGTTAACATGGAAAGAGTCTTACTCAAAAGAGATTGCAATTTACTTAGAGATGATAAGATTAAACTAAATTTTGCCAGAAGGCAAAAAAAAAAAAAAAGTATTTAAAAATGAGGATTCCTATTCATTAACCCATATGGATAGACTTTCAGTTTAAAGACATCAAGAAAAACACTTTTATAGACAAACCATTAATTTTTGTTTTTATTTTATAACTACTATCATATTGAAATCTCATTACTCAAATAATGTTTCAGTTGATTCTTTTGGATTTTCCAGATATAAAATGTCATCTACAAATAAACGTGCCTCCTCCCTTTCAATAATTGCACCTCCTATTTTGTTTTTTGGTCTAATTATATTGGTCAGCATTCCCAAGACAATGTTATGTAACAGTAATGCTGGCCAGACCTTTTTTGATTCATGACTTTTAAAAAGGAATTTAGTATTTCACTAAATACTAAAATAGGAATTCTAGTATTTTACCATTTCTAGTAACAAAATGCTGGCTTCCGGTCTGAGATATATAAAATCTTGGCTATGTTCATTCGTTCTTGTTTCACTAAGCATTCTTATTAGAAATAAATGTTGATTTCCCTTTTTTTTGATATCCCTCAAGATATTCATACCCCCCGTGACCTACTAATAAGACTTAATTTGATTTATCATTATATTCCTAGAGTGAATATTACTCAGTTATAGTATTATTCTGTTAATGTAATGCTAGATTCCATTTGAGTTTTATTAAGCATTTTTTGCACCAACTTTTGTGAGACTGATGTGCAATCTTTTATGTTCATATTTTATGTTACGTGGCTTTGTAAAAAGAACCAGGAAGCTTACCTTTTCTTCTCTGTGTTCTGAAATACACAGCTAATTATCTGGTGCTTTTTGCAGGAAAGAGTCTCATATCAGTTAAGACCAGCATTTTCATTTGTGGCTCCAGATCCTATCCCTTTCTTTCACATTTCCACAACACCCTTTCTTTTCAATCTCTCACTTCAACCTATGAACCTGTTTAAGTCTTCACCATCTTAAACACATCCATGAACACATTTGTACCACAAAAACTTTCCTTCCCAGTTAAGTCTTGTTCAGCAAGTATTTATTCACAAAGCTATTTATTAAAACTGCTACTCTATTCAAGGCACTGCGAAGGAACAGCAATTCCTGCCCTCTATTCCTAATCTAGTAAGGAACACAACCATGCATACAAAAAACTGCAATAGCAATGCAAAGAATAAACAAGCTATGCTAGGCCATCGCTCTCTTACCATCTGCGCCTTGCCAAACTTCTCTACTGAGTAGTTATGCTATGGTCTCAAATTTGTTTTAATCTGCCTTCAAGTTTCGTCCCTTGGTAAGTTTTATTCAAATCACCAAATCCAATAACCTCTTCGGGAGTCTTACCCACCATTTTGCAAAAACTTTGCGGCTTGTTTCATATTTTTTTAATAAATCCAATTAGATCTTCAAATGTATTGTTAAATTTTGTTTTTTAAAAGGAAGTTCATAGTATATTTTATTCTTTAAAAATTTATTTATTTATGGCTGCGTTGGGTCTTCATTTCTGCACGCCGCCTTTCTCTAGCTGCGGTGAGCTGGGGCTACTCTTCGTTGCGGTGCGTGGGCTTCCCATTGCGGTGGTTTCTCTTGTTGTGGAGCATGGGCTCTAGGCGCACGGGCTTCAGTACCTGTGGCATACGGGCTCAGTAGTTGTGGCTTGCGGGCTCTAGAGCGCAGGCTCAGCAATTGTGGCGCACGGGCTTAGCTGCTCTGTGGCATGTGGGATCTTCCCGGACCAGGGTTCGAACCCGTGTCCTGTGCACTGGCAGGTGGAGTCTTAACCACTGCACCACCAGGGAAGTTCCCATAGAATATTTTAAGTTTTACTAGGCACTTTTAATTCACCATATCATTTGATGCTCATGAAAAACCACCCAGTAAGGCTAGGTAATTATTACTCTCATTTGCAAGGTTCAGAAAAATACACCAATTTACTGATTATCAAAACTCCAATAAGCAGCAGAGTTAGGGCCAGAGATGTATTTGTGGCTTTCTAACTCCAGGTCCAGGGTTCCCGCCTCTATATTTTATTAATTTGATTGATTAATTACTAACTTGAATACTTACTGATCATTCTCTTCTTTAAAACTTTTCTGGTCAACACTGCATATTCTTCTAGCGACCTAGGTTCCTTATTTTGGTACTTCTTAATGTTTGTCAAAAGGATGTATAAGTAAAAACTATGACATTTATTCTCTCACTTCTTGCTCTGGCATCTCATCTACAGTTACAGCATCATCTAGGGAGAAGCTCCTTTAAATTGTAGTTTAAGCTTTCTGTTCTACTTGATGAAACGTAAGCATTCAGAATCATAGAATTTGATGTTGAAAGGATCTTAGAGATTATTTAGTCCAACATCTTTATTTAACAGAAGAAAAATACAAAATTCAACTCACACAAGTCAGTAGCAGAATTTGAATAAAAGTAGCAGAATTTGAACAAAAGTTTAAGACAAAATTTGCCTTTTTAAACTTATGAATCATAAAACAAATATATACATATACAGTAAACAGAAACTAAAATTTCAAGAGTAATTACTGGCCCCTGTTTCATTTTTGTTAAAGATACTTATCCATATTTCTAATATGACAATATTAATGTATAAGTCCATTTATCAAAGTAATTTTTTAAAAAAAATCATGGAATGGCAATAAAGTTAAAACCTACTCAATTCTATATATTCATGCATTAATTATCTATCGTCCAGATTTTTAGAGTGAACTGGGAATCAAAATCACACCACTACCTAGCCTAATGCTTCCCACCTAGGATGATAATCATGACCTAGTCTACAAGGCAGGAACAGTTACCACTAGACTGTTTGCTGAACACCACTTAGAACAGTGCCTAGTACATGTGTTAAGCACTGAAAACGTGTCAGCTACCACTGCTTCTCCACCAATTACTACTTCTGAATATATTCATATGATTATAAATATGGTCAGATTAATGATTCAGCCATACAGACAAGCATCCTGTTAGAGGACCAGTACCTCACTCTTCTCCTTTGGTCTATTGTCCAAGTTTTGTTCTAGTGAGCAGGGCCACAACCCTTAGTTATCTAGGAATACCTTTCCAACAACTCCCAAGCTAGAAGTACTTTAATATTTCAACATCAGAGTCTATAGGCTCTGAAAATTAACAGCTCATTTTAAAAGGAAATTTTCTACTCCAACACTTCTAAACTTTTAAGCTCATTTACCCATGATACAGAATGCATGAGAAATAAAAGGGAATCTCATGTGAAGCAGGAAGATTTTTTTTCCTCTTAATTGTGCTTAAGTTTAAACTTAAACTCTTCCCCAAACTAGCTTCCCCTCTTCAACTTCCCATTTTTATCAGAAATAGCAATTTTCTTGTTAGCCTGAAAACTGAAATTACCTTAACTTTTCTCTTGCCTTCCTTTACCTTTCTCAACTGCTTCAAATTTCATCCATTTAATAACTAACATTCCTCAAAACACAACTCCTGAGACTCTCCTCACTGGATGTTACAGTCAGTACAGTTCACAATCACTTCCACAGTTCTGAAATCTAAAAAGTTCTGAAAAGATTTTTTATGAAGCTTCATGTCAAAACTCATCTGGTAGTAGCAAAAATCTGCTTTGAACTGACGTGAAGCTACTTATAGGCTTTATTTAGCCACTTACTGTAAACATTTCCATTTTTCACTGCAGAGATACTAGTGTTTAACTACTGGGTGATGCCTCAAACCTTGCTGGGCATGTTACATAGTATACAATATATACACGTTACCTTTCTAAAATTCAAAAAATTATGAATTCCAAAACATAGCTGGCCCCAGGGTTTCAGAAAAGGTATCATGGACCTATACAATATTGTTCCAAGAATCCTAATTTAGGCACCCTATTCTTAACTTTCTTTTTGATACTTTCCCTTACACCACTCCATGCATTTCAGCCTCCGTATTTACCACCAAGTCCTATAGGTTCTTCTTTCCAAATACCACAATTGCCAATTCTACTCCACTCCTACTGCTACCACACTATCCCAATCATCCAACTTCTAAATGACCAGACCCATAGTTTACCTCCCGGCCATTAAGTTCTTCCCATCTGACCCATCAAGCAGATTAAGAAAGGCTCCTATATAACCACTTAAAATATTTCACTTCTTTGCACAAGAACTTAATAAACTGGAACAGATACATAATAAGAGGGTAAAGATGGTGATTGTGGGGTTATAGATGAATTTTTGTTACCTTTTAAACCTTATCTATAACTGTAAGTTAAGAAGAGGTTCTTTTTTTTCAAACTTAATGAAGTTTTAAAAATTTCTAAATTGACATATTTATTCTGTAATTAAACCAACACAAACAAATGAAAAATATACTAGGCCGCTCCCCTATTTATCACTTCAACTAAAATTCCTCAGTGTGGTTTTCAAGGCCTTCTCCAGTTTGGTTCCACTAGGACTGGTATCATGGACACCCCCCGGCCAACCCCAGCTTTTCAGTAAAAGCCAATTTTACCGAAATATAGCTAATTATTTTTTAAAAAGAATGATTTTTAATGAGTAAAATAAATGATCACAAAGAAAATCAATTATACTGAAAAGCACAGTAATCAAGTGTTCTTTAGAACCCATATTTATGATATATTTATATATTTGCTTCTTTATTAACACTCAACACAATAAAATCCAGCAGGGGCCTAATAACAACTATAATTTTGAAGTAGTAATCTACTTCTACTAACTATACTCAGAGACAGCCACAACAGTAAAGTAATATGAAAATATCTGTGCTTTTTTCTATTAGTAATAAAGTCACAGGTACTGCTAATACTACTGTGCTTTACTGTTTAAAATCATAATGGAAGGAAATATTAAATTTCAGTTACAGGTTATTTGTTAGTAAAAATATACAGATTTTTTTTTTCAGGGACTCTTTTAAATTCTCTTCTCAGACCCTCTTCAGGGTTATGAAGTCTAGAGTTAAACTCTATTAAATTCACCTACTTTTATTTCCCACTAGTCCCCACAGTCAGAGAACTTCAGTCAGGCTTTGTCTGAACATGTTCAACCCTGCTTTCATTCCTGACTATGTTACTGCTCTAGCTTAGGATATCATTTCTCCACCTGGATGCTTATCAAAATCTTAACTATCTCTTCAAAAGCAATTCATGTTCCATCTCCTTTTTGAATTCTTTTTCTACTGCTTCAGCCCACATGGATCTCTCTATTCCTAGAACTCCTAATGTACCTGTGGGTCAATGCTTCATGACCCAACATGTAATTATTTTCTTATAGTTCTACTTCCTTGTCTCTTCATCCAAGGTGTAAGATCCCTGGGGACAGGGGTGACATGCTTGTATACAGGACACTGCCCACATATAATATAGGCACATAGAATGTATTCAATAAAGAAACTATTCTCAATAAACCAAGTATCAGAAGACAATTTCTTTGGGAAGTTTAAGTACCAGAAAATACATCAAGAGGACTGAAAATTCCACTAAGCAGCAAAAACAGACTCATAAATTAAGCTTAATATTAATAATTCACCTCAATCAGAACCTAGATAGTCATATTATATTAAAAACTCAGAAACTTATTTACTAGGCAGTAATGAATTCCAAGTAATAAATCAGGAACGGAGTGCTAAAGTAGGCATAAAACAATGATTCATTCAAAAAATATTTGCTAAGCATCTACTACATGCCAGGCACAATTCCAGATTCCACTGATTCAATGGTAAAAAAACAAAAAACAAAAAACCCAAAAACCCCCCAAAAACAATGAAAAACAAAACCAAAAACAACTCACACAAGAATTTACTGTTAGGCCTTGGACTAGAACCTGGGGCTCCTGATTCTCATTATGAAGCTCTGGAACAAAAAGCTGTTTCTGTCCTTCAGAATAGGTAAAGTTGGGGTGGGGAAATGTTCTCAGAAGGCAGTAAATCATATAAAACATTATAAAGAAAAAGATTTGGAGCTATTAAAAAATATATATAATCTACATAGTATATAAATATAACATTAAAATCTCTATACATAAAATCTATAAAGAAATAGATTTGGGGATAAGTTTCAATTGTCTATGTAGAATATTTATTGCCTAATGATACTAGATGAATGAGGTATTACTCTACTCATTGATTAATATTTTAATCACAAACACTTCATGAAGTTTTATTCTTCTTCAAAGAGCTCTGCCAAGTTGCCTCATTTACTTTATATAAAAATATAAAAACTTAAATACCAATATCACAGAAGTGGGGTGGGTGATAGAAGTCATGGTGGTAAATATTATTCTAAGCAATCTTTTTCATCGGAGGGAAGAGCCCAAAAGAGGAGGATAATGCGAATGTGGGTAGGAAACCAGGAACTGCTCTCCACACATTTCAATCTCTAGTGCTGTTTATGACCAAATAGAAATTACTTTTCTTAAAGGGAAGTTCTTAGACTAATAGCAATGGAATTCAGAGACTGAGTGAGTGAGTGAGGGGGAAGGATAAGTGGGTGGGACTGGAACAAATAAACTAGTAGTCTGACAGTGCCATGCTAGTAACCTTAAGTCATCTTGTCCAAAACTCAACCCACTGCCTCCCACACAATAATATAGCTATATGTTAATTACTAATAATAGAGCACTGATTCTGAAGTTAGAAATCTCAGGGTCTTCAATTCTTTTCCTCACCATATACAATCACTGGCAAAGTTCTACTGATTACTCCCACAAATGTTTCTTGCATTAATCCCCTTTTCTAGTCCCACAACCTCCTTGTTCAGGTATCTTTTACCTGGATAATCGAAGTAACACAATAATCTCTTATCTGATGGCTTATTCCACTCTTAAGCCTTTCTAAGCTATATTTCACAGTGGTAACAAGCTTTCTAGCTCCTAAACATAGCTGGATCATGTCACTTTCCTCCCCAAGAGAGGTAAAAGATTTTGTAGAATTAGACTGTACTGAGTTTTGGTAGAAGGTGATGACATTGACCTAGGGAATAATGGAAAAGAGGTTGGGCAGGAAGAGAGGAGACTTAAAGACCAAGAACTTACAACAAAGGAGTCAGAAAAGTTAGATAAAATGCAGGAAAGAATGGGATCAAGAAAGCCAAATGAAAAGAGGAATAACAATAAAGTTTTAAGTTTATTATTTTTATAATAATTTTGTAACAATGAATAGCTAACATTTATTAAGCATTTATGTATGTGCTAAGCACTGGGCCAAATGATTTATAATGCATTCACTCATTTAATGCTCTCAATAATCATGAGAGGTAGGTACCTCTGTATCAGACTCAGCTGACTACACATTGTTCTCTCCCAGAGAAAATAAGGATTATTTTATATAGCGCACCCCCCCCACCCCCCCGCCCTGGCCTTATTCCCCACAATGCCTAAAACAGAGCACCAAACAATTTACGTTCTTACTATGTTGGTGTCAACAATACCAGAGGAAAGCCATTTTTCCTACGAATTTCATTAACATGTCATTGACTAGCACAATATATACATGTATATACAGCTATATACATACATACACGTACATAAACATACAC
This sequence comes from Eubalaena glacialis, assembly GCF_028564815.1. Lineage (NCBI taxonomy): Eukaryota > Metazoa > Chordata > Mammalia > Artiodactyla > Balaenidae > Eubalaena > Eubalaena glacialis. The sequence continues at coordinate 16,585,826 of NC_083727.1, forward strand.
ATACAAACACACTAGGGATCTGGAAATAAAATACTATGGCTTTCAAAAATAACTCTTCTCTTGGGGCTTAAATCTGAATTGGAACAGTAAAGGCTCAGGGTATTTTTGTCTTGTAAAGCTCAAAGGAGGAAAGGTAAATGAAAATCTTTTTAACTGAAGAGAAAAGAGGCTTATACCCCTACCATCTACCTGGAAATAGGGAGGACCTAGACCTCCTAAAGGCAGATGAAAGTTACTTTCTTTTAAAATGTGTATGGGAAATTTCCTATGAGATACTACTATGGACTAAACTCTAAGCCCAGCCTACTATTTGCCATGTGTGCTCCATTCCGTACAAGAAGTCTGGGCCAACTTTAGATGATTTTGCATAAATCCACTACCACTAGGAAAAAAGAACAAATAACAAATGGCAAAATGCGTGCTTCACTGACCTTGGGTTAGTAATGTTGCTATGTTTGGGTGCATTCTTCAGGAGTGTAATATTTGTTTGAAAGCATCAGGGTACTACTCAGAAAAGACATTTGACCATAACCTATACTCTGGAATCTCAAAAACTCACTTACTTTTAAAAGCAAGCAAATCTTCTAGCTTTAAACTTTAGTAGTATGTGTGTTCACTCATTCATTCACAAATATTTACATAGAGCTTAAATGTCAAGGCATTGTACTAATACTGTAAAAACTTATTTAGTGGGAGAAACTGAAAAATAAACAGAATATTATAATAAAATATGGTAAATCCTGTGATAGGGGAAAAAAAGTGCTGAGATATTTAAATTATAAATAAGAAAAAGCATTAATCAGTTACAACAGGAAATATCATGCCACTTAAAAAAGTATTTTCCAGAATACCTTAATATGAAGAAAACATACCTGAATGGAACTCAGAAGATCTTTTTACCAAGTCTGTAAACTGAGGCTTACCCTTTCCCTTTACCAATTTAATTCTGGCTCTAAGTCAGAAATCTAAGTCCCTCCTTGCTAGCTATTTTGCATTCCTGTTTTAAATTTTTGTTTTTGACCTGTCTCTTTGGCTATCTGTTTTATCTACAAAAGAAATGTTGCCACAGAAAGCCTTTCAGTCACTTAATAATAGTGTCAAACCCTTTTCACAATATGCATAAAGCTACTTCGTTTACAAAGATTTAGGACAAAGCTCTGAAAATTAGTAAAGCACATGTGTCTATACTACTATTATAGCCATCTACTTATCAAATAAGCATGATTAAATACACATTACAATAAATATATATCCCCCAAATTTGTCTCCCAACCACATAATTTCCGGTGCACTCAATGTGAGATAAACAACAGTGTTGATAAACAGAACCAATCAAAATTTTCACAAAGTTCTTCACATGCTAGGAGAATCTTGCTTTTTGCTAATAAGCCTTAAACAATGGTACAGTAAAAAGAAAAAGGTTACAGGTATAATTTTTAATAACTATCACTATAATTTCTCACATATCAACTCAACTGATGCCTCTCTAATTTCTATTTCTAGCCTGAATTTCTTGCTTGAATTCCATTTGCATATCAAATTACCTACTTGATAGGTCCAGTTAAGTGTCTAGTAGGCCTTTCAAAGTTAACACATCCAAAAAAAAAAAAAAAAAACCTCTTGATTGCCCAGCCCAAACTTGTTACTTCACTGTCTTCTCCAACTCAGCCAACAACGACTCCATACTTCCAACTGCTTGGGCCAAAAATCTTGGAGTCATCCTTGACTTCTCTTTTATGCCTCAGATCCAATTCATCAACAATTCCTGCCCACCCAGGGTTTGTGATATATCCAAAATCTGACCTCTTCACACTCTTTCCTGTTGTTACTCTGGTCTAAGCCACCATCAGCTCTCATTTGGATAACTGCAATAATTTCCAATATGGCTTCCCTGTTGACATCTTTGCCCTGCTCTTATAGTTTATTCCACAAAGAGCTGCCAGAGTGAATCTTTAACAAGGAAAGTTACCTTCAGTTAACAGTTTAAAGAAGAAAAATCATATGGTCATATCAAGTGATTCTTAAACTAGGAAGAGACAGGCACCTACAAAAAACCTACAGCTAACATGTACTTAATGGTGACAGACTTCATGCTTTCCCTTAAGATCAGGAATAAGACTAGCTTGTCTGATATCACCACGCCTACTAAACACAGTATTGGAAGTACTAACCAGAGCAGTAAGGCAAGAAGAGGAAATAAAAGGCATCCAGATTGGAAAGGAAGAAATAAAAATGTCTCTATTCATAGACACATTAGAAAACCCAGTCTCCACAAAAAAACTACTAGAATTTATTAGTTTAGCAAGGTCTCAGGACAAAGGGTGAACTCATAGAAATCAACCATATTGCTATAAACTAGCAATAAACAACTGGAAACCAAAATTTAAAACACAGTATCATTTACAACTGCTCCAAAAAAAAAAAAAAATGTATCTAGTTATAAATCTAGCAAAACATGTATAGAATTTGTGTGTTGGAAGCTACAAAATGCAGATGAAAGAAATCGGGCCAACCTAACTATAAGGAGAGATAAACTGTGTTTATAGCTTGAAAGACTTAACAAAATAAAAATGTCAAATTTCCCCAAATTGATCTAAGGGTTTAATGCAATTCCTACCAAAATCCCAGCATGATTTTTTTACAGATTCTAAATTTTCCATGGAAAGGAAATGCAATAGTTAAAACAATTCTGAAAAAGAAGAATTAAGTTACGGAAATTTTACTACCTGGTTTTAAGACTTACCATACAGCTACAGTTATCAAGACAGTGTGGTAGTAGTACAGAGATAACCACAAAGATCAGTGGATCAGAATAGAGAATCTAGAAATAGACGCTCACAAGCACAGCCATCTGACTTTTGACAAAGGTGCAAAAGCAATTCAATGGAGGAAGGATAATTTTTTTTAACAAGTGGTGTTGGAACAGCCGAACAATCCACAGACAAAAAGTGAAATTCAATCTAAACTTCACACCTTTATGTGAAGATTACGTAAAAATGGATCATAGATCTACATATGCAAAATGTAAAGCTTTTTAGAAAACTTTTAGAAGAAAACAGGAGAAAATCTTTGGAACCTAAGGTTAAGCAAAGACCTCTTATTAGACTTGACAACAAAAGGCACAATTCATAAAAGAAAAAAGATAAATTAGACTTCATAAAATTTTTTTTTTCTCCACAAAAGCCCCCATTAAGAGGATGAAAAGATAAGCCACAGATCAGGAGAAGATATTTGCAAATCACATGCTTGACAAAGGGCTTGTGTCCAGAATATATAAAGAACTCACTAAACTCAACAACAAGAAAATGAACAATCCCATCAGAACATAAGCAAAAGACTTGAACAGACACTTCACCACAGAGGATATACAGACAGCAAACAAGCACATGAAAATACATTCAACATCATTAGCCATTAGGGAAATGCAAACTAAAGCTACAAAGAGATGTCACTACATATCTATTAGAATGGCTGAAATAAAAAATATACTGACAATACCAAATGCTGACAAGGATGCAGAGAAATTAGATCTCTCATATACTGCTGATGGGAATGTAAAATGGTTCAGCCACTCTGGAAAAGTGGCAGTTTCTTATAGAGTTAAACATACATTTATCATACAACCCAGCCACTGTATTTCTGGGGATTTATCCTAGAGAGATGAAAAAGTATTTTCACATAAAAACCTGTGGAAAACTGTTCACAGCAGCTTTAGTTTTAGAGCCCCAAACTGGAAACACAAAAGTCCTTCAATCAATGGCTGAACAAATTGTGGTACATCCATACAATGGTATACTTCTTAGCATTAAAATGCAATGAACTACTGATACACGAAACAACTTGGATGGATCTCAAGGGCATAACGCTGAGTGAAAAAAAGCCAATCTCAAAATATATAACACAACGCATGATTCCATTTTTATAACAATTCTCGAAGTGACAAAATTATAGTGATGGAGAACAGATGAGTGGTTGCCAAAAGGGTTAAGGCTGGGTAGCACAAAGGAGTTTCTTCGTGTGATGGAACAGATCTAGTTCTATATCCTAATTGTGATGGCTACACGAATCTACATACATGAAAATAGTATAAAATTATACACACGCAACCACTAACAATTAAATCATATTCTAAGAAGTGAGAGGGGAAAAAAAGGCAAATAGCTCACGTCCTAAAATCCTTCAGTGGCTTCTAATCTCATCCTGAATACTAAAATCCTTTCTACAATCTAAAGAGCTACAAGGAAAGCACATCAGTAGATGAGAGGATCTCATCTACTCTTCTCCCGCTCTCTTAACTCCAACTACACTGGTCTTCTTGCTGTTGGAACACGGCAAGCATGCTCCTGCCTCTCTATTTAGAAAGCTCTTTCCCTTTATTACTTCACTCAGGCACCTGCTCAAATGTCATCTAATCAGAGAAGACTTCCGTGTTGCCTCCCAAATAAAATGATGTCTTCTTCCTCTTTCTCTCTCTATAGGAAGCTTAAAACCAACAAACAGAACTCAAATATCTTCCTCACCTGTTACTGCCCCTGGTATGCTCTTGTATTGATGAATGGCAGGCATTATACTGTGCACTCAGGTACTCAAGCCAGGGCGTGTGTGATTACTTACTTCCTTCACACTCAGTATTCCCTTCTCAAATTCATCACCTACTCTTCTCCTTAATTACAGCCTTAACTCACGTCTTTATCAATTCTCAAATATCAATTCTCAAATAAATGGTTATAAGGCTACCTCCCAGCCCCGACCCCCCCGCTCTTTTCTTTTTTTTTTTTTAAACCCCTAGAACTTTAATTAATTAATTTATTTTTTATTTTTGGCTGTGTTGGATCTTCGTTTCTGTGTGAGGGCTTTCTCTAGTTGCGGCAAGCGGGGGCCACTCTTCATCGCGGTGCGCGGGCCTCTCACTGTCGCGGCCTCTCTTGTTGCGGAGCACAGGCTCCAGACGCGCAGGCTCAGTAGTTGCGGCTCACGGACTTAGTTGCTCCGCGGCATGTGGGATCTTCCCAGACCAGGGCTCGAACCCGTGTCCCCTGCATTGGCAGGCAGATTCTCAACCACTGCGCCACCAGGGAAGCCCACCCCCGCTCTTTTCTAAATATTCTCTACAGCCATCAGAAACTACACTGCAGCCAGACAAATCTTTCTAGAATGTTAATTTAAACATTCCATCATTTATGGGATGAAGTCAAATCTACTTTACAGAGCATACAAGTATTTTCATGCTCTTTCTTCTCATTTTCCACCTCACTTCCAATTAACCCACCACTGGTACCTAATGCACTGTGAAACAATTCACAGTACTGAATAGGTGTGGACTTTCCTACCTCCATCCTTTATGCATGTTGTTCTCTCTGACTGCAATGGCCTCTCTTCTCCCAACTTGTCCTCTTCCTTGCCTATCTGACACAGATTGTGTCACCCTTCTTATGAAGAATTCCCTCTTATATCCCTCCTTTCCTCACTGAGTCAGCCACTCCTTCCTGTAGATTCCTAAAGTGTTTTATGTCTAACGTTGTCACTGCATTTGCTAGTGTTAGTATACTATTGATAGCTTGTATACCTGTCCCTTGAGGGCAAGAACAATATGTTAGTCATCTTTCCAATCCCATCACCTAGCAAAATACCTGGCACACAGCAGGACTCAAAACTAATTCAAAACTACTGGATAGGTGAATTAGGTTGACCAATAAAGAAGGCAGAGATGAGGCATGGTGAAAGAATGAGTCAGGCAAGATTTTTTGGGTTAGCTATTTTGCACAGGTATATCATAGAAGCCATATGAAACAAACTCTATGGAGTTTCTTTCTATTCTTTTGGTCGTGTGATACCCTATAGAAATTGAAGTACTGATTCCGTAGCTTGGTTTGGCTAAGATCACCAGTTCACTTTTCCCATGAACCAGTTACCTTCCTCAAAAGAGTACTTGTTCCATTCACAGAGCTACAGCAACGGCTCTAAACAGTCATCCTGTAAATTCATGCCATTGTTCATGAGGGGAAAATCTCATGAAGAGAATGAGGATGTCTCACTCAGGCCAAGCACCACCTCAGCTAGAAAAATCTCAAAAAAGAAAAAGAAAAATCAAGCCCAACCAATACATGTCAATACATTTTCATATGTAAAAAAGCAGAATTGGCTTTGTGGAAATGGAAATTTTTTTTTTTTGAAACCCCACTTCCACATGTTTATTTTTCCATTTCCTTAGAAAATCATCATAAAGTAGCAAACAGTACTTAGTCAAGTACAGTTCAGGTATATGCTAGTCACAAGGTAAACAGCAAGTTACTCTCAATGCAAACACACAGTACCTGTATTTTCACCAACTTTTGTTTGTCAATGATCCCTTAGATATCTTGAGTACTTTTTCTCTTCAATTCTAGTAACTACTTAACTGTGATGCCTACATGCATCTGCTTGAGTTCCAAAGAGTAGATGCCCATGTTTGTCAGGTCACTAACAGTCTTTTAAAAATTAACCAAGCAATTATACCACAATATGTGCTCAATGAATTAAAATGGAACACACACTCTGTTCTGAAGCCTTTTTAAAAAGCAAATTTTCTTGCCTATATTGCTATCTTCTCTGTTACTATTTTCTAGTGATAACTTAGCACCAATAAAAGCTGATGAACAGAAAATGTTTGTGTAAGCATCAATGTATAATACAAACTGTATTATTAGGTTAAAATATTACTTATACAAATAGCAATTAATACTAATTAGTACAGCAAAATATTCTACAACAATCACCAGTTCACTCAATGAATTAAGATAAAAAAACTTTTAGGAAAACTCAAAGCAAAAAATCACAGTTAACCCAGTAATGAACATCAGGAAATTTAGCACTGTATCTTTTTTGAATGTGAAATACGGACACAGAAAAGAATACTATTAAAATAATTGAAAAAATATTAACTAGCAATTTAAAACAAAAAAATTACAAAGGTCACCTTATACAGATAAAGTGGTATATGTTTTATAGTATTATATTTAAGCTCATATATTTTCAGTGTTTTCAAAATCTGATCCATGCCAATTTTCTAATGCTTTTCATAAAAAAACCTAAATTATGGGTTGTGAACTAATTTCAAATTAAAAATGTGGGCTTTTTCACAGGAACAGATAAGAAAAATACAAAGAATTAATAATTTGCATGTTTATTTTGTAATTAAAAAAATAATGGTGATGTTTTATTTCACCCTTGGTCTGAAGAGGTACAGTAAATTAAACAATACAGAAGTTATCTCCCTTTTATTCTACTTTTTGGGGAAAATGAATTGAACAGGTATTCTGAACAAAAAACCTAACAAAGCTAAATTCCAAATGTAAGATTACCTCCCATTATTTGAGCTACATGTCTACTAGAAAAAATAATTCACCTTGTTCTGTTTGAAAGATTAATACTTTTTGAAACTGAGCTTCGCTAAATAGAAGCTAATATTGATATAAGAAAGTTACAGGGAAGAAAATCTGCCTCAAAAAGCATAGGATATATCAGACATTTTGACTACTACTTACTGATGTCTACTAAGTTCAGGTAAGTACTGTGCTAGGTAACATAAATACAGAGCTAGCTAACATAAGAAACGCAGATAATGTAGTTAAAACTACCATGCCAGGTAGGTATTATTATACCTATGTATTTTTCTAAAGAAAAGTCCTAGACTCAAAGAGTTTGAGTGATTAGCCTAAGACCACAAAGCTATAGTTAGTAATAGAACTCACATTTGAACTTGGGCTCATCTGACTTTAAAGACCAGGTCTTTTCTTATCATACGTCACAGATTCCCAACACGATAAAATTAAGATGTTTAGTTAAAAGGGTGGAGGTTGACAAGTTGACAAGTTAACAGAGACCAACTCAAACTCAAAAGTAGTATTTTCTTCAGCAGCTGAGAGAATTAAAACTAGGTAAACTCCCTTCTACTCCTATTTTCTCAGTTCATATCAGAATGATTGTTTTTGTTGATTTCTCTGACTAAACAAAACTTGCCTGGTGTGAGAACTGTGTTCAGCAAGGTCAAATTGCAGATTTCAAGTTTTCATTTGTATTGGCAAGTATTTCCTCCCATTGATAGGGAATGGAAAATCATTCCGCTGAACTGCCATTGGCTCTACACTAATGAAACAAGCAGTATCTGGCCTGCCTGACTGGCAAACCGACAGGAAGCAAACTTGTGATGTGCTCCATTTTGCTAACACTAAAAATGTTAACATTAAGATATTATGGGTCAAAATAAGTTTTCCTTAATATAAATGTTAGAGTAAAACTTTAAACATTAAAACTCAAAAGAAGAGTATTATTTAATAATTCAGATGAAAGTATAGTTAATAAACCAAAGAATAAAAAGAATTTACTAACTGAAAATCTACTTTTTGTGCACTTTTTTTCCCTCAATAACTCACTGTCATCTGTTATTCTCCCAGAACCTGTCTTCTGCACTAGCCAAACAGACAAGTTAAATGGTCAGAATCAACCCCCAGAAACTCTGAAGTTTTTGATGGTAGCACTAATCTCTATAATATACCTCGGAATGTGGCATTGCTTTTGACTTACTATTTTGGCAAGCTTGGGCAGGGGCTGGTTGCAGAGACCACGAATTTTCTTTAACAGAGTAATTCTTTTGAATCATTTTATTAAAAACAATCAGCATTCATATATTTCCACCAAAATCTTTTAAATTCTACACTTCTTTACTCTTGCTTCTCTTCTCTGTCTCTCTCTGCAGGACCATTCCAACCTCTACTTTATTATTTGGCTTCTGAGGCTTGTACCAGGACTGTTTTTTGTTTTTCTTCTTAGGTGAAACAAGAATGCCATTTTCTTTAACGAGGTAATTAAAATACTACAAATTCTTAAAATGCCCTGGTCTATGTTGTACCTATTTGTGGATAAATCAGACTGACTTTCTTTCTGAAGCCACTCAAACTGACACCCTGTAGTAGTATCCCTTTCCAGTGGTAGGTTGTTACAGTTCAAAACAAACAAACAAACAAACAAACAAAAACCCCCAAGAGTATAAAAATATCCAATTGTAGATATTTCTATCTCATTTCTAAAACAGTATTGTGTCATACCAAGTTTAAAAATTAAGCAATTTGTTTCTATGCATCTTCAAGGGGAATTTTTTTAAAAGCCAAGAAATATTTTGCATAAATGACTAAATATCTTAGAACTTAAGGGAAGCCTTCAGTTTTAGGAAAGCTAAAATTATTATTCATTAGGCAGAGAATAACTTGCTACAGAACAGGAAAAAGCTTACTGGTGCTAAGATTCAAACATCTGAAAAATGGTTACTGTTAAAGTAGGGTAGGGTGGGGTGGGATGTTTTCCCTTTTCCGTGAAAACACCAATATTCCCCACATCACAGGAATGTAAGAAAGTGACTAAGCCATTTAATCCATAATGTCAGTATAAATGTACAGTTGCACTGAAATTGCCTTAAAGAGGTAAGACAAACTTGTCTTTTAAAGGCTGGTTAAGAGCACATAATTATATATGAATTATTTTTTCTACTCTGCTTTTAAAAATTTCTATTCACTTTTTCACTTTAATGTCAACAACTTCATAGGAATAGGTTAATGAATACTAATTTAGCTGCAAATAATTTCTTTCTTTTCTTCCTTTTAAGTTCTAGGATGTTTTTTCAAACTTTTGGCTAGATTCAAAAAAATAGCATTCAGAAGACTTTGTGTGATATCTGAGTCTGTGCTTAAAACTAGAGATTCAAAGACTTAAGTGCAGTGCAAACACTTTTCAAAATCAGAAGGTGCTTACTACCAAAAAGAGTTGTGATACACAGGAAAACTACCACTAAGAGCCATTCAGCACTGAACACACAGTATTTCTTGAGCTCCTTAAGTACAGGCCAGGCACTGAAGATATGGTGAAGTCAAGACTGAAAGGAAAATAAGACACGGTCTGTCCTTGAGACAGTTTAGTGATTTCCCAGGCTAAAAATGAAAAACAAATATTGCAATTTGATTGACTATTCCACTCTTTCTTCAAAAAACTTATCCACAATTTGCATTACTTTCTCTTCATAAAAGTTTTCCTTAATACTTTGTGAATTCTCTGAATTACCCCTTTTCACACAATAAAGGTATAATAACTAATGACAAAGCGAACATTTATTGAATACGTAAACTGCACTAAATGTTTCACAAGTACTTCCATGAACTGGGATCTTATACGATATTTTTATCTACTTGTCAAAATGCTGAAATCCAGATCATCAAGATATGTCACAACGTTTCCTCATCATAAAGACTAGGTTTACTCCTGACAGCATATTGACTAGATAATATGTGCAAACGCTCCAGAAAGTATTAATGACCATAAATTACAGTTGAGTTTTAATTAACCTTATTCTATCAGAGAAGAGTGCTTTAGCTGTTCAAATAAACTGTGTATTAAACAATGTCCCCCACAGTGCTATGAAAGCTTCTTGGAAGGGTTACCAACATCAACTATTTTGTTTTACAACAGAACTCCAGATAAGCAAGAGACAAAAAAGTTGCAGTTTACTGAGCCCCTTCTATATATCAGATAATTTACATAAAATGTATAATTTGTCATCACAACAACCCTATAGGTATTCTACTCCTTTTACAGAGAAGAAAACAAGCTCAGAGAGGCTGAGAAATTGTAGTTGGCCCCAAATCACAAAGCTAGTAAGTGGCAAACCAGGATTCAAACCAGGATAGCAGACTCCAAATTTTCTATTGAGCCACAAAGCAGCTTTCTGAAGCACTAACAATAGGAAATCGCTATTAACTAAAACTCTGAAGTACAAACATAATGTTGTTCCCAAGTTATGAAGTATATTTCTAAAAAAAGTTTCTTATTGGAGTATAGTTGATTTACAATGTTGTGTTAGCTTTGAAGTATATTCTTAAAGAAAAAAATTTATGTATGGAAGTTTTTGTTTTTGAAATCAAAGATAATATCCACTATGCAGTTTTTAAAAGAGCAAATATGCAATGTCTGTTCCCCAACCTCCTGTTCTGTTTTACTTTTCTCCACAGTACTTTTTCTTCCCAGACACGCTTGATTTTACTCATTTATTATATCTTCCACTACTAAAATGTAAACTATATGAGGACAGAAATTTTGTCTATGTTATCCACTGCTGCCATCTCCAATATCTCAAAGAACCCTGTGCTCAATAAATATTTGTGAAACGACAGAAACCTTGGCACTTAGTAGGTATTCAACAAATATTAGTTTCTCTTTCTTTTACTATGCAGGAAACACTAAAAAGGTTAATGTTAAGATATTAAAGGTCTAAAGAAATTTACCACTCCCTTGATACCAAATTTTGAACTGAAACAGATTATCAGAAATCCAATAGAATTTCTTGTTCAAGTTTTACATTAAAAACGTTGAGGCAAATCAAAAAGATACATTCGGCAAAGCCTCATTTATAAAGCACTGTCAGGAGATACCGGGGTCTACATGAATTATATTTTGAACAAAGCACTTTTAAGTGGCAAAACTTTAATCAATTTTCACAGAGATCTTTTACTGATATTAATATTCGCCATTTTGCTTTGTGGCAATTCTGACTTGGATCTCCTTCTAAAACGTCAACTTCTCAGCTGACGCATCTTACTGTGCTTTTAACAGTAGCCCATTCCTTCTGAGGATTAAGAAATTAGAAACTAAGCATACTTTGTAAAATGAGTCAATAAAAATCAAAGTGAAAAGCCTAAGTGAAATGCATAACTTTAACGCTAGAAGGCTAGTAGTAAGTACTACTTAGTACCAAACATTGTGTTTTGAGGGATGGAATACTTAGAAAATGAAGAAAAAGACAGCCATTCTTGATCTCTGACTCTTATCAAGATCATAGGTGAGTTTAGCAGTTAACTAAAGGGAATGTAAAGAGTACAGTACTGGCCATCCCTGAGTATTTACTCAGGGATTTTAGATTTCTGATTAAGTAAGTGTCCTTGATTTTTAGGGTCGGAATCATAAAAAAATGAAATGTTAAAATATTATAAGTATTTTGGAAATATGAGTCAGAGGCAAATAAATATGAACATGCATACGTTTAGATTTCATACAATTTCAAAGTCTCCAAATCCTTACCATCTTAATACAGAGGACTTAAAATAAAATGACATATAGACTGTGAGAGTCTCCCAAAAGATTCAGCCCAAACCTCCTTAGAATCGTTCAGCATGATCATCTTCCTGTGCTTGGCACCCACCACTACCCACATGTCCATTTTCCTAGTTGCCTAAAACTGTTCATCTAATCCTCTACTAGCATCTTATCCCCTAGCTTCTCCTCCTTATTACTGTTTTGCCCCATTTTCACATCTGCCTCTGTTATTCCCTCATAATCCTTCTATTTTATAGAGTCCCAATCTTAGATGGACCAAATAAAGATGACATAAGTGAAACAACGGAAAAGTGCTACTACTGTTCTCTTCTGGGTCATAGGAGCGTGGCCAGGTAGAGATATAATGAAATTGAAGCTTTTCTGAATTACAGTTTAACTTACAAACTTTGTATGTTGTAAAGATTATCAGGAACTTTTCTTCAAAACATCTATAACAAGGTAAACACTGCCTTTTAAATACGTTGATAACCATTAAAAAATACACTTTTAGTCTTGATGAATTTATACAACTAAAAAAAATGCTGTTTCAGAAAATTCAAACATTCCTCATGGGACTTTTTTGGCACGAAACTCACAAAGTTTCATGTAAGTGGTGCCCATCACACCCATTTTGCAAAATGCCATATGTTCATAGATACATATGTAGATTTCATCCTCAACAGTATTTTGAGAAAAGAATTTTCCCTACAGAGAAAACTACAGAAGTAGAATACATTTTTATTTCTGTCAAGACACAAGACTAATCATGTTAAGACACTTACCCAAGTATAACGTGTTACTAATACTAAAGAAGCAATTCTCAATAATAACGTAACTGGGGATCTGAGTAGTGTGCCCACTTAACTCTGCAGAGTTTAAAAACCTCCTGATTTCATTAGATGCAATAACTGTATGCAAGTTTTAAACAATATCACTAGCTGAAGGCAAGCGCTTCTTTCCAGTAAAAAGAGAACCAAATATAGGTGTTATTTCAATCAAATCAGACTAAGTTAAAACTTATTTTTCAGGAAATTTGTATCAGATGAGACTGGTCATTTACCCACTTCTTAACAAGTTACAAAAAGCACAGGTTCTACTATGCGACAGTTCACTAAAGAGGGCTGAACCGCTTGCAGTTCATCAGTGTCCCCTGAGAATACTTTTGAACTCAAGAAAAGGTATTCCACGTGCCCAAGAGGAAAATGAAATAACGGAGTATATTCAGTGGACGACTTACTCATCTAATTAACGCATTCAACTTTCAGTTGATCCTTTAAAGATTTAAATCTTAAGCACCCTCTATTAGAAACTGATTATATTTAAGGGGAAAAAAAACCCAACAGAAGTTCTGAATCACTGGAATTTTTGTTCTATTTCCTGTTAACACACTGATAGTGCCATCATTCAATATATTCGTTCCAGACACGTTTTTTCAAAGCTATTGAATCCTTTTTAAACTTGGCCCTATTTTAATTTGTAACTCATTTATCTGACAATTCTTCCCATTGTTTCTAATTTAAGTGCTCAGCCAAAGCTTACAGTGAGATGAAGAGCATGTCTGTCTTTATTAGAAAATGCAGTGGCTTCAAAATCTAAAGTTTCAAACTGTCAGGGTTTAAAACCAATCACGACTTCACTGTTCCAAGGAATTCAAAGATATTTTTAAAAAGGTGTCAATACTCTGCTCCTGTACGAAGAGTGTGGTAAGCAGCAGCAGTGTAAAAACTGAAAGCAAAATTGTATTCCATGCCCACCAAAATTCCCGGCCAAATCTGAAATTGCATAATGAGCAACGTACTCTTTAAGAGTGAGCTAAAGCACAAACGAATTCCTCTTATAAAATGCGAATCGACCTGACCCTAAAGTTCGACACTTTACAAACTTACCTAAAACAGACAAAATGGATGCAAAAGTATACTGCTTCACTGTTGCCTCAAATACGACCTTAGTGTTCAAGAACTTTCCAATGAAGACAGGCACTCAAAACAGCCTCGCATTGGGGACCCCGAAACGCATGAACTCCTGAGAAACCCCCGTGAAGCTGCAAATTCCCTCCACTCTCCTGGAAACCCCGCTTATCAGAAACATTTGAAGAATTCCTCCACGACAATTAAGCTGACTTGAAGAATGGAAACCGAACATCGCAAATATACTATATATGGAATGAAACATGGCCAAACGCATAGATACGAAGCCACACGGGCTCCGCCACTCTGCTATACTACCCCGCCCGAGCAGCCGTACAGCATCAGCAACGGGAAGATACACCTGTCACCTGTTCAGCGATACCCAGACCCTTTCAGCCTCCCGGCCCCAACCCCAATCTTAGGGTTTGAGGTTGACGGGACAGAAAGCTAGAACTATCATCTGAAATCTAAGGGCCACACACTCACAGCGGGGCTGGCTCCCCACTTCCAGAAGGCTGCAGAAAACCCACATCGGAAAAGGAACCACGCTCTCCCCTCGACCTCCACGTAACTCCCTCGATCTCTCCCCGCAACACCCTCGCCCCTAAGTCATCCCTCTTCGGGCCACGGCTCCCCCAGAGGAGATCTCCGTCCCCCCCGCCCAGCCCCCCATATCTCACACATGCCAAAGGGGCGGGCCGGGGGCACCCGTGCAGGCAAGGGCCCTCCCCGCCCCCGGCACCCTCCCCCACCCGGGGCTCTCCCCGGCGCCCGACACCAATGAATCTCCCCCTCCCCCTACACACTTCGTCCCGGGAGCCCAGGCCGGGCCCGATGCTCCCCACCCCCGCCCGGTCTGGAGGACTTGGGGGGCCTCCCTCTCTGCCTCGCCACTGGGGAAGGAAGGAGGCGGAGGGAGGAAGAGCGAGAGGAAGAAGCGGACGCCCCGCAAGGGCCTCGCGAGTCGGCAGAGTCCCTTTCAGATGAAGGGAGGGTGCGGGGAGCTGAGGGGAGAGCCGGGATTGGGGATCCCGCCGAGGCCCGGCAGCGCTGTCCGCTTACCCTTCGCCGCCGCCGCTTCCCCCTCCTCCTCCTCGGCCGCCGCCGCCGCCGCCTCTCCCACTACGGCAGCCGTCTCCACCGTCGCCGCCGCCGCCTCCACCACCACAGCCGCCGCCAGCGCCGCCGCCGCCTCCGATTCCACCCGGCAGGGGGGACACCTCAGCCCTCCCTCCCTCCCCGCTCAGCCCCTCCGATCGGCCGCCGCCGCCAACTCCCTCCGGCTGCCGCTGCCGCCGCCGCCGCCGCCGCCGCCGCTCGTGGCTGAGGGGGAGGGGAGGGGGTCGGGCTGGGTCGCCCCGCCGGCGGCTGCTGCAGATCAAAAACGATGGCTGGGTAGTGTCGCCTCTCCCCGCTCCTCGGCTCCAGCTCGCTGGGCCTCCCTCCCTCCTTCGGCCCCCACCCCCCTCGCGCTTGCTTGCCCTCCCCCCACCCCCCCAGCTCTCGCCCGCTCTCGCCGCGGCTCCGCCAGTCCAGTGCAAATCAAAATACTGTCACACAATATGGCGGCGCGGCCGCCGGCAAACACCGCGAGATCTGTGGGCGCTGCTGAGGCGGCGGCTGTGACGAGGCCTCCCCCAGTCGGGCGGCGGGGGAGCGGGCGGCGGCGGTGGCGGCGGCGGCGCGGAGATGCTCTTTCTCCGCCCTGCACCCCTCCCCCGACTCTCGCAGACTCCACACCCGTCTTGCGAAGGCTGAAGGGAGAACGCTGCCCGGCCGCGCGGACTGGCGCGGGCCGCCGCCGGGGCCGTGCTAGAGGGGGCGCCGAGGCAAACGGCCCGAGGAGGGCCCGGGATCCTACTTTTTAAGTTTTATCTCGGCCGCCGTTACTTGGAGGGTGTGTGTGTGTGTGTGTGGAGAGAAAGAGCAGGTTTACCCCTCAACGGGGGCCGATAGCAGTTTGGGTTGAAAGGAGAAAAGAACTCCCCGCGGCTCGGCCCGTCCGGAAGCGGGCGGCGGGACCAGTGGGGCTGCTGGCTTCGCCGCGCGGGGAGGGGGCTTCGAGCTCCGGGCGGGGGGGGCGGACCCGATGCCGCGGCACTGCAGCCGCCCCGCGCCTTCCCCGGGCCCGGGCCGCCGAGGGCGGCAGGTGGGCCTGCGGCGGAGGCGGGTGTGCGGCCGCTGCGGGGCGGGGACACACCCCTTTGGAGGCGGGCGGCGCCGAGAGCCGCTGGCTGACGCGGGTGACCGGAGCGGGAGACCAGAGTCGTCCCGAGAGTGTGCGGGACACGTCCTAGAAGGCTCGGAACTCGCAGCTTCGAGTTTGGAAAAAAATGCTGGGCTCTGAGTCTTCTTGAGCGCTGGAAAGAAAAAACCAGTCTAAATGCTGCAAGGGTTTTGTTGTTTCGATTTTATTTAAATTGCACGTTCCTAGAAGTCCTAGAAGCAGAGCCAAAGACACTTTAACTTGGGGGGGGGAGGCGAAGGAAAGACTTCTGTTTCTATCTTAAAGAAATATTTGTTTAATTTTCCCCTAAAATGAAACGTGTTTAACACTCACACGTTTCTCACAATGTAAGATATTTATTTAAACATTCTAGCGCTTTAATGGTGTCCAAAACACTACAATTTTTTTTTTTTTTTGTCCATTTCTCTGCCAGTTTTTTCCTTGAAACAATTCTTACTCCCCAGAAAAATCCTGAAGGAGCATTTTTATTTTTCCATTTCCAGTATGAGCGCTGTAGTTACAGCGAGAGCCTTTAAACACACACACACACACACCCAAAACAAAACAAAACTCTCTTAAGAAGTACAGGCTTCTCTCCGGTTAAGGTACTTTTGCCAGTTCTTTTCCCCTCACTCATCATTTAAAAATACCTGAAACATTGGGATAGGGCACCAATTCAAAACCCTTACCACGTCAAAAGCCGGAAGTACTTATTATTACTTACTGTATCAGAATTTAAGTATTTTTCTCTCCATTGTCGATATCATTAAGAGGAGTAAATTAGGATTTTAAAAATGGGAAGACTATAGTTTTAATGTATGCAATGCTTGGTAATAAAAAAAATCACTGAACCTTAATACTTCACAGTAGTCCTTTCTGAGGAACTATTTCTGAACTAAATGTTAACGTAATTGATGAAATGAGTTTAGAGAAATTGAATCCATTATTAAGTAAATTTCACTTCTCTTTGAAACCACTATAAAATATAGAGCCAACAATTGCTTTTGAAATGGTAGAATTACATATTTTATACAAAATATTGTTAGAAATTTAATGAAATGTATACGTACGTATTTTAATGGCAATATAATGCTTTGTAAACTTATGAATACGATAGGTGTGAATAGCTCAAGTCTAAGAACCAGTGGGTGGCAGAGAAGGTATGTATAACAATACATCCTTGCACCAACACTGAAGAGCTTTAACCTGGATCTAATCATGAGAAGCATCAAACAAACCCAAATAGAGGAAAATTCTACAAAATAGCTGGCCCGTATTCTTAAAACACGCTCAATGTCATGAAAACAAAACAAAACTGCAGATTAAAGGAAACTAAAGACATAACAACTAAATGCAATAGGTGACCCTGAACTAGATCTTTACTGGAGGAGGAAAATGCTATACTTTAGGATGTTATTGGGATAATCGATGCAGTTGGAATATGAACTGTAGATTAAAGTACGTTATCCATGTTAAATTTCCTGAATATATTATGTATGAGAATATCCTTGTTCATCAGAAAACACACTGAAATATTCCCTGCGGCCACCAGGGAAGTCCCCTTGGTTATTTTTAAATTTTAAAATAGTTTAAATATTTCAAAAAACTTGGTGAATATGGGAATTTCTCTACTATTCTTACAATTTTTCACTGTATGAAATTATTGCAAAATAAAAAGTTTTAAAAAACAAAGAGCTTTAAACTGCAGAGTTCCCTACTTAACCAAGAGAAGGAATGTTGTGAGATGGACAGATAGAGATAGAGAAATAGATATCCTTTCATAATGGAACTAGCCATCTGTTTCTCAGTAACAGATGGGAGTTTTGGTCATTCAACTTTTCCTTCTTCTCGCCTATTTAATCTACTTGAATTTGGAACAGAGATAGTTAGGAACCCTTACTATATATTTGGTAAATGTGATATCCATATTTACTGATCCAATAAATATTCAGTGTCTATTATCCACAAGGCTCTGTGGAGAAAACATGAGGGAACAAAGCAGACTGTGCCTTTCAGATGCTCTCTGTAATGATTAGAGAGATAAAACAAGATATAATCCCTGTACTACATTCAAGAGTCTTTTAGTCTAGTGCTGTGTGGCCACTAGCTACCTGTAGCTATTTACATTTAAATTAATTAAGCAAAGTGAAATGTTCAGGCCCCCAGTTGCATTAGCCACATTTCAAGTGCTCATTAACCGTCTTCACAGACAGTTCTATAATTGAACAGCACTGGTAGTAGAAGAGAATACACTATGTAAATAACACCAATACAAAGTAGATGGTAATAAACACCATAGAAGCTTAGAGGAAGGAGAGTTTACTTTGCAGGGGGTGGCAGTAGAGCAAATGTCAGGGACAGTTTCAAGAAGATTGTGTACAGGCAACTGGAGATGGAGCAAGAGTATTCCAGGCAAAGACAACGTGAACAAAGCGGGAAAGGGAGAGGCATATTCAAGGGATAGCACTTAGTTCTATGTATCCATAGTGCAGGGTATGTAACAGAGTGTAGCGCTGTACAACACCACAAATGCTGAACTGCTGAGCTTGGACTAATTCTCTAAGCAACGGGAAGCTACTAAAGAAGTTGTCTTTTGGACAAGACAAAAAATATGATCAAATAGTTCTTTAGGAAGGATAATCTAGCAGCAGATGTATGAAATGGATTAGAGTTGAGGGCATAAAGACTACATAGCATTGCAATAGCCCAAATGAGACATAATGAATTGATATAAAGCTGTCTATCAGTAAGGATGTAACAAATTCCAATTTAAAATGGCTTAGGCAACAAGGAAATTTATATCTCACAAATTTGGTAATTACAAAGTAAACTTTGGGTTCGAAAGATTCAGAAGCTTGATAATGTTGTCAAAGACCAGGTTCTTGCCATCTCTGCTCTGCTATCTTGGGTGTTGGCATTATTCTCCAGCTAATAACAGCAAGATGGTAATGGCAGCTCCAGGTATCATTTCCTGAGGTCATAATGTCTGGAGGGAGAAAAGAGTTCTTCTTAGGAGAGGGAAAATGTTTCCCAGAACCACTCCCCCATCCCCCCTCTTGACTTCCCTCCCATCTCCTAGGCCATAGTTGAATCACATGCCTGTTCATGAAGCAGTCCTGGGTTTACATGATGGAACAAGTGTGAAGGAGTCAAAGACGGAGAGATGAGAGTCAAAGATGACTCTACAATTTAAGCCTAAATGACTAGGGTCCATAGGAGGAAGAGAAATTATTCAGGGAAAGATGATGATTTTTGTGAGAGTCCTAATTTGAGGTATCTAGGTGGAAATGATCAGCATGTGAAAACATGGGATTGACGTTCAGAATGAAGATCAAAGTTGGGGATATGCATTGGATGTCCTCTGCAGAGAGAAAATCAACAAAGCCATGAGATTGCCAAAGGAAAGGAGGGGTAGAGAGGGTCTACAGCACAGTTTCAGAAAATAAGGTGGATGCAGGGAAAGCATGGTCAGAGAAGTAGGCCGTATATTATACATAAATCAAGGGGAATGGATGGAGTTTCAAAAAAGCCAACAGTGTTAAGTGCTATGGAGAGATTCAGGATGATGCAGATTTAGAAACATTGGGTTGCCAACTAGGTAACTGTGATCTTTAAGAGAGATGTTTCATAGTAAGGTAGAAGCAGATATATTTCAGGAGTTAAGGGATAAGCAGATAGATAGGAAGAAGCATGAAATGTTGACTATTCTTTCAAAAAGTTTAGTAGTCACAAAAGGAAAAGCTATATGAATGAAGGTGTTTATAGCAATATTTATTTATAAGACTAAAATTTGGAAGCAACTGAAATTTATGAACGTATTATTATTTTAAAAGTTAGGATTTGTGTACTCAATTGTATGTGATGCAGTCATTTAAATAATTAAGATTATGGAACAATATGGAAAAATATTTATTAAGCAAAGGAAGAAGACAGAAAACTTAAAAAAAACACCAAAGACATGGATTATAACAGCAAAAAGTATATATACGTGTGCATATGTAAGATACTATAAAATATATAAAATAATTTTAATTGTCTTGGGGTTGTTGAGCAATGGGATATATATTTTCCAAACTTTGTATGTTATAGAAATTTTATAATTAAAACACATATGCATATATTTTAAAATATTAAATGGCAAAGACAGAGAATGGTAACTTGAGGTAACTGTAAGGTTGAAAAACATTTGCTTTTTTTGGTTTGTTTTGCTTTGGCAAGAAATAAAAGACATTTGGCTGTGTTTATAGGCTGGGGGTAAAAATTCAAAGTAGAGGGAAAGACTGAAGGTGCAAGAATGAGGTGATGACTCTTGAGCATCTAAGAGAAACTTATAGGAATAATATTGAAGGCACAAGAAGAGAGTTTAGCTTTTTAGGACAAGGGACATTTTCTGAGACAAAAATAATTAAGAAAGGAAGAATATCTTAAAATATTTGTGTGTGTTTGTGCATGTGTGTGTGCAAATTGAAAGGCAATTCTAAAATTTATGTGGAAATAGAAGGGTCTATAGTAACCAAGACAATTTTGAAGAAGAACACACTTAAGACTTAACACTACCAAGTTTAAAGACTCATTAAAAGGCTCAGTAATTAAGACAGTGTGGTGATGGCACAGAGACAGAAAAATACACAAAAGGAACATAATAGAGAATCCAGAAATAGAACTTGATTTATGACAAAGGCACTGCTGCAATTCAGTGAGAAAAGGATATATTTTCAACAAATGGTGCTGGAACAATTGGCCATTCATATGGAAAAAAAGGATACTTGACTCCTACCTCACACCACATACAAAAATTAATTCAAGATGGATCATAGACCTAAATGTGAAGTTTTAAAAAGCTTCTGTTAATCAAAAGACACTATCAGGAAAGTGAATAAGAAAGAGAGAATATATTTCAATATATATATCTGACCATGGACTCACATTCAAAATATATGAGAAAATTTCCATAAATCAATAAGAAAAACCAAACAACCCAATTTTTAAAATAAGGAAAAACTCTTGAAGAAGTACCCTATAAGATGATTTCCAAATGGCCAATAAGTTCACAGAAAAGTGTTCAACATAATTTCTTATCAGGGAAATGCAAATTACAAACACAATGACATATCAGTACCTACCTAACAGAAGGGCTAACGTTAAAAAGTCTAACAGTGCCAAGTGTTAGCAAAGAAAAGTGTAGAGCAACCTGAACTCTCATATACTGAAGATGGGATTGTAAATTGGTTCAACCACATTGGAAAACTCTTTGACAGTGTTTACTAAAGCTAAACATATGCCTACTTTATGACCTAACCATGTTGTTTTATTTTATGTGTCAACTTGGCTGGGCCATGGTGCCCAAACAGCTGGCTGAACATTATTCTGGATGTTTTTGTGAGGGTGTTTTTGTATGAGATTAACATTTAAATTGGTGGACTTCGAATACAGCAGATTGCCCTCCACAGTGTAGATGGGCTTCATCCAATCATTGAAGGCTTGAATAGAACAAAAGAACAACTTTTCCCCAACTACGAGGAATTCCCCAACTAGGAGGAATTTCCCCAACTAGATGGCTTCCTGACTTGAACTGGAACATAGGCTCTTCCTGGTTCTCCAGCCTGCTGGTTTTTGAACAGAAACTGCAACATTGGCTCCCCCTGGGTATCCAGCCTGCCAACTCATCCTGTAGATTTTGGACTTGCCAGCCTACATAATCATGTGAGCCAATTTCCTATAATCTCTCCCTCATTCTTTCTCTCTGTATCCTATTGGTTCTGTCTCTCTGGCAAATTCTTATACACCAACAATTTCATTCCTGGGTATACACTCAGGAGAAATAAATGCACAGGTCCATCAAAAAACCGATAAATGGACTATTATTCAGCAATAAAAAGCAGTGAAGCACTGATACATGCTACAACAACGATGAACTTTGAACACCTTCTGCTAAATGAAAGAAGCTAGTCACAAAGGACCACATATTGTATGTTTCCATTTATATGAACTGTCCAGAATAGGTGAATTCATAGAGATAGAAAGTATATTAGTGGTTGCCAGAGGCTGGAGGAAAGGGTAGAATATGGAGTGACTTTTAATTGGTACACAGTTTCCTTTGGGGATGATGAAAATGAAAATGTTCTACAGTTATATATTGGTGATGGTTTCATAACTCTGAGTATTCTAAAACTCACTGAATTTTGCACTTTGCAAGGGTAATTTTATGGTATGTGAATTATATCTTAATAAAACAGTTACATGTTTAAAAAAGAATTAATTACTGATACACTTAACAAAATCAGTGAATCTCATGCACATTCTGAGAGGAGAAAAAAAAAGACAGAAAAGAATACACATTGTATAATTCTGTATATGTGAAGTTCAAGAACAGGCAAAAGTAACTGATGGTAATACAATTCAGAATAGTGGTTACCTCTGGGGGGCACAGGATGAGGAGTTTTGATTAGGAGGAGTCATGCGGGAGCCTACTGGGGCACTAAAATATTCTTCCTCTTGATCTGGGTGGTGACTGTTTGGATTTAAACACATGCAAAAATCCATCGAGTAATATATACACTAAAGTTAAGCGTGACTTAGGCACTTTACTGAAAATATTTTGTACTTCAATAAAAACATTTTCTAAAAGGAGAACAATGGGTGACAATGTAGAGAAATTTAATCTTAGAAAGAGGGACAGTAGAGAGGTTGTGGTGGCTTCCAAGCTTTTGAATATGCAGAAAGCAAGTTCCTTTGCTCAGAGTAAGAGTGTTGGGAAGGGGATTAAAAACTTATGGAAAGGAGATAGTGATATGAAGGAAGAGGATCACTCATTAATTGTTGTCTTATTTCTCTCTAGGATAAACAATGCGATTTATGTCACATGCTCTCATGTGTACAAAATATGGTATGTGTGTGTTGTGTGATGCCACTGTGGGTAGAAGCACCAGAAGTTTTTATGAATAATTTAAAAACTTATTCCAGGAGAATAATAATAACAGACAGATCCATGAGAAATCAACAGTCTTTTTCATGGACTCAGCTACCCTTTGCCTCAGGACTAGACTTGAAAACAGGGGGAATTAGAATGGCTAATATTCTCATCTTTGTCTCTCCCTTTCACCCTAGATCATAAACTCTTGAATAAAAATCTGTTTCACTCAGAATAGTTTATGTCAGCATAATTAGCTAGTGTTTAAATTCCATAATCTAGCTTTAGGCTGGACTTGGGTGCTGAGTACTTTTAAGGCTCTTTTTCACCTTTGGATAACCATTAGTTAAAAAGTCTGTTATCTTCCCAACTAACCAGTCATGCTGATTTCCATTTTTGAGACTAGATCATGATGCAAGACCTTATCAGAAAATGTTGCGACTGTCTGATGTAGAATATGGCACGTTGATACACTGGCGTGATGCACAAATGTGATAGGAACCCAAGGCATATAAAATTTACCAGTTATAAACCACTATTTATTATACAGTGCTTTACAATTTACAAGGTTTTCTCACATATATTATCTTCTCTGTTTGTCACAGTTTCTTTTGTTTTATACATTATTACTACCACCACCAATTCACAACTAAAGATTTTAAGGTTCAACAGGTTAAATGACTTACTTTAGATTGGGTAATCTAAAACAATTATTAAGTGAACAGTGGGACTTTGAACAGATCCTCTGACCACATAGCCCAGGTTCTTTTCACCATACCATCCTGCAAGACATCTTCTCTTTGCTTAAAAAATTTACAGTGATGATAATAATAGGGTGGGCAGTTTAAGAGAAACAAAGTTACTCTGGAAATTCAGAAGAGGAGGGGATCACAGGAAAGGTTTCTTGGGGATTATATTCCAGATGGGCCTTGAAGAGGTGACGGGATTGTAAAAGACCAAAAAACCCCCAAAACCAAACCAAACAAACAAAAAACAAGGGAAGGCATTCCAGGTGCATGTAATAGTAGGTGCAAAGCCATAGAGTCAGAAAAGCATAGACCATATTTTGGGAATATTCAGTAGTTTGCTTTTGTTGAACTGTAGGAAAAATGTAGCATAGTGGTAGGAGAGAAGACAGAAAAAGGTAGCACTACGAACTAAGTTTGGTGGGCAGTAGTGTACCATTGAAGTCTTATGATCAACGGAATATACTTAAATCTGTACTTCATCTGTCCTCTATTCAGGTGGAGAAAGAAGAGGCTGGAGGTGGGAAGACCACAAAGCCAACCATTTCTAGGCAAAGGTATGGACAACCTGAACAAACTTGTGGCAATAATAAAAAAAAAAAGTCAGGAGCAAGAGAAATTTCGATGGTAGATTTTTTTTTTAACATCATTATTGGAGTATAATTGCTTTACAATGGTGTGTTAGTTTCTGCTTTATAACAAAGTGAATCAGCTATACGTATACATATATCCTCATATCTCCTCCCTCTTGCGTCTCTCTCCAACCCTCCCTATCCCACCCCTCTAGAGGCACACAAAGCACGAACTGATCTCCCTGTGCTATGCGGCTGCTTCCCACTAGCTATCTATTTTACATTTGGTAGTGTATATATGTCCATGCCACTCCCTCACTTCATCCCAGCTTACCCTTCACCCTCCCCGTGTCCTCAAGTCCATTCTCTACGTCTGTGTCTTTATTCCTGTCTTGTCCCTAGGTTCTTCAGAACCATTTTTTTTTTTTTTTAGATTCCACATATACGTATTAGCATACAGTATTTGTTTTTCTCTTTCTGACTTACTTCACTCTGTATGACAGACTCTAGGTCCATCCACCTCACTACAAATAACTCAATTTCATTTCTTTTTATGGCTGAGTAATATTCCATTGTATATATGTGCCACATCTTTATCCATTCATCTGTTGATGGACACTTAGGTTGCTTCCATGTCCTGGCTATTGTAAATAGACCTGCGATGAACATTGTGGTACATGACTCTTTTTGCATTATGGTTTTCTCAGGGTATATGTGCAGTAGTGGGATTGCTGGGTCGTATGGTAGTCCTATTTTTAGTTTTTTAAGGAGCCTCCATACTGTTCTCCATAGTGGCTTATCAATTTGCATTCCCACCAACAGTTCAAGAGGGTTCCCTTTTCTCCACACCCTCTCCAGCATTTATTGTTTGTAGATTTTTTGATGATGCACATTCTGACTGGTGTGAGGTGATACCTCACTGTCATTTTTTTCTCTAATGAGTGAGGTTTGTATCGTCTTTAATTTCTCAGTGAGGTTTGTATCGTCTTTAATTTCTAATGATTAGTGATGTTGAGCATCCTTTCATGTGTTTCTTGGGCATCTGTATATCTTCTTTGGACAAATGTCTATTTAGGTCTTCTGCCCATTTTTGGATTGGGTTGTTTGTTTTTTGATATTGAGCTGCTTGTAAATTTTGGAGATTAATCCTTTGTCAGTTGCTTCATTTGCAAATATTTTCTCCCATTCTGAGGGTTGTCTTTTCGCCTTGTTTATGTTTTCCTTTGCTGTGCAAAAGCTTTTAAGTTTCATTAGGTCCCATTTGTTTATTTTTGTTTTTATTTCCATTTCTCTAGGAGGTGGGTCAAAAAGGATCTTGCTGTGATTTATGCCATAGAGTGTTCTGTCTATGTTTTCCTCTAAGAGTTTTATAGTGTCTGGCCTTACATTTAGGTCTTTAATCCATTTTGAGTTTATTTTTGTGTGTGGTGTTAGGGAGTGTTCTAATTTCATTCTTTTACATGTAGCTGTCCAGTTTTCCCGGCACCACTTATTGAAGAGGCTCTCTTTTCTCCATTGTATATTCTTGCCTCCTTTATCAAAAATAAGGTGACCATATGTGCGTGGGTTTATCTCTGGGCTTTCTTTCCTGTTCCATTGATCTATATTTCTGTTTTTGTGCCAGTACCATACTGTCTTGATTACTGTGGCTTTGTAGTATAGTCTGAAGTCCGGGAGCCTGATTCCTCCAGCTCCGTTTTTCTTTCTCAAGCTTGCTTTGGCTATTCAAAGTCTTTTGTGTTTCCATACAAATTGTGAAATTTTTTGTTCTAGTTCTGTGAAAAATGCCATTGAGAGGTTGAAAGGGATTGCACTGAATCTGTAGATTGCTTTGGGTAGTATAGTCACTTTCACAATGTTGATTCTTCCAATGCATGAACATAGTATATCTCTCCATCTGTTTGTATTGTCTTTAATTTCTTTCATCAGTGTCTTATAGTTTTCTGCATACAGGTCTTTTGTCTCCTTAGGTAGGTTTATTCCTAGATATTTTATCTTTTTGTTGCAGTGGTACATGGGAGTGTTTCCTTAATTTCTCTTTCCGATTTTTCATCATTAGTGTATAGGAATGCAAGAGATTTCTGTGCATTAATTTTATATCCTGCTACTTTACCAGATTCATTGATTAGCTCTAGTAGTTTTCTGGTAGCATCTTTAGGATTCTCTATGTATAGTATCATGTCATCTGCAAACAGTGACAGCTTTACTTCTTCTTTTCCGATTTGGATTCTTTTTATTTCTTTTTCTTCTCTGATTGCTGTGGCTAAAACTTCCAAAACTATGTTGAATAATAGTGGTGAGAGTGGACAACCTTGTCTTTTTCCTGATCTTAGAGGAAATGGTTTCAATTTTTCACCATTGAGAACGATGTTAGCTGTGGGTTTGTCATATATGGCCTTTATTATGTTGAGGTAAGTTCCCTCTCTGCCTACTTTCTAGAGGGTTTTTGTCATAAATCGATGTTGAATTTTGTCGAAAGCTTTTTCTGCATCTACTGAGATGATCATATGGTTTTTCTCCTTCAATTTGTTAATATGGTTTACCACATTGATTGATTTGCGTATATTGAAGATTCCTTGCATTCCTGGGATGAACCTCACTTGATCATGGTGTATGATCCTTTTAATGTGCTGTTGGATTCTGTTTGCTAGTATTTTATTGGGGATTTTTGCATCTATGTTCATCAGTCATATTGGCCTGTAGTTTTCTTTTCTTGTGACATCTTTGTCTGGTTTTGGTATCAGGGTGATGGTGGCCTTGTAGAATGAGTTGGGGAGTGTTCCTCCCTCTGCCATATTTTGGAAGAGTTTGAGAATGATAGGTGTTAGCTCTTCTCTAGATGTTTGGTAGAATTCGCCTGTGAAGCCATCTGGTCCTGGGCTTTTGTTTGTTGGAAGATTTTTAATCACAGTCTCAATTTCAGTGCTTGTGATTGGTCTGTTTATATTTTCTATTTCTTCCTGGTTCAATCTCAGAAGGTTGTGCTTTTCTAAGAATTTGTCCATTTCTTCCAGGTTGTCCATTTTATTGGCATAGAGTTGCTTGTAGTAATCTCTCATGATCCTTTGTATTCCTGCAGTGTCAGTTGTTACTTATCCTTTTTCATTTCTAATTCTATTGATTTGAGTCTTCTCCCTTCTTTTCTTGATGAGTCTGGCTAATGGTTTATCAATTTTGTTTATCTTCTCAAAGAACCAGCTTTTAGTTTTACTGATCTTTGCTATTGTTTCCTTCGTTTCTTTTTCATTTATTTCTGATCTGATCTTTATGATTTCTTTCCTTCTGTTAACTTTGGGGTGTTTTTGTTCTTCTTTCTCTAATTGCTTTAGGTGTAAGGTTAGGTTGTTTATTTGAGATGTTTCTTGTTTCTTGAGGCAGGATTGTATTGCTATAAACTTCCCTCTTAGAACTGCTTTTGTTGCATCCCATAGGTTTTGTGTTGTCGTGTTTTCATTGTCATTTGTTTCTGGTATTTTTTGATTTCCTGTTTCATTTCTTCAGTGATCTCTTGGTTATTTAGTAGTGTATTGTTTAGCCTCCATGTGTTTGTATTTTTTACAGATTTTTTCCTGTAATTGATATCTAGTCTCATAGCGTTGTGGTCAGAAAAGATCCTTGATATGATTTCAATTTTCTTAAATTTACCAAGGCTTGATTTGTGACCCAAGATATGATCTATCCTGGAGAATATTCCATGAGTGCTTGAGAAGAAAGTGTATTCTGTTGTTTTGGGATGGAATGTCCTATAAATATCAATTAAGGCCATCTTGCTTAAAGTGTAATTTAAAGCTTGTGCTTCCTTATTTATTTTCATTTTGGAGGATCTGTCCATTGGTGAAAGTGGGGTGTTAAAGTCCCCACCTATGACTGTGTTACTGTTGATTTCCCCTTTTATGGCTGTTAGCATTTGCCTTATGTATTGAGGTGCTACTATGTTGGGTGCATAAATATTTACAATTGTTATATCTTTTTCTTGGATCGATCCCTTGATGATTATGTAGTGTCCTTCTTTGTCTCTTGTAATAGTCTTTATTTTAAAGTCTATTTTGTCTGATATGAGAATTGCTACTCCAGCTTTCTTTTGATATCCATTTGCATGGAATAACTTTTTCCATCCCCTCACTTTCAGTCTGTATGTGTCCCTAGGTCTGAAGTGGGTCTCTTGTAGACAGCACGTATATGGGTCTTGTTTTTGTATCCATTCAGCCAGTCTATGTCTTTTGGTTGGAGCATTTAATCCATTTACATTTAAGGTAGTTATCGATATGTATGTTCCTATTACCATTTTCTTAATTGATTTGGGTTTGTTATTGTTGGTCTTTTCCTTCTCTTGTGTTTCCTGCCTAGAGAAGTTCCTTTAGCATTTGTTGTAAAGCTGGTTTGGTGGTGCTGAATTCTCTTAGCTTTTGCTTGTCTGTAAAGGTTTTAATTTCTCCCTCGAATCTGAATGAGGTCCTTGCTGGGTAGAGTAATCTTGGTTGTAGGTTTTTCCCTTTCATCAGTTTAAATATGTCCTGCCACTCCCTTCTGGCTTGCAGAGTTTCTGCTGAAAGATCAGCTGTTAACCTTATGGGGATTCCCTTGTGTGTTATTTGTTGTTTTTCCCTTGCTGCTTTTAATATGTTTTCTTTGTTTTTAATTTTGACAGTTTGATTAATATGTGTCTTGGTGTGTTTCTCCTTGGATTTATCCTGTTTGGGACTCTCGGTGGTTCCTGGACTTGATTGACTGTTTCCTTTCCCTTAGTAGGGAAGTTTTCAAGTATTATCTCTTCAAATATTTTCTCAGTCCCTTTCTTTTTCTCTTCTTCTTCTGGGACCCCTATAATTCGAATGTTGGTGTGTTTAATGTTGTCTCAGAGGTCTCTAAGACTGTCCTCAATTCTTTTCATTCTTTTTTCTTTATTCTGCTCTACGGTAGTTATTTCCACTATTTTATTTTCCAGGTCACTTATCCTTTCTTCTGCCTCAGTTATTCTGCTATTGATTCCTTCTAGAGAATTTTAAATTTCATTTATTGTGTTGTTCATCATTGTTCGTTTGCTCTTTAGTTCTTCTAGGTCCTTGTTAAACGTTTCTTGTATTTTCTCCATTCTATTTCCAAGATTTTGGATCATCTTTACTGTCACTATTGTGAATTCTTTTTCAGGTAAACTGCCTATTTCCTCCTCATTTGTTTGGTCTGGTGTGTTTTTACCTTGCTCCTTCATCTGCTGTGTGTTTCTCTGTCTTATCTTGCTTAATTTACTGTGTTTGGAGTCTCCTTTTCACAGGCTGCAGGTTTGTAGTTCCCATGTTTTTGGTGTCTGACCACAGTGGCTAAGGTTGGTTCAGTGGGTTGTGTAGGCTTCCTGGTGGAGCGGACTGGTGCCTGTGTTCTGGTGGATGAGGCTGGATCTTGCCTTTCTGGTGGGCAGGACCACGTCCAGTGGTGTGTTTTGGGGTGTCTGTGACCTTATTATGATTTTAGGCAGCCTCTCTGCTAATGGGTGGGGTTGTGTTCCTGTCTTGCTAGTTTTTTGGCATAGAGTGTCCAGCACTGTAGCTTTCTGGTCGTTGATTGGAGCTGGTCTTAGCGTTGAGATGGAGATCTCTGGGAGAGCTTCCGCCATTTGATGTTGCATGGAGCCGGGTGGTCTCTGGTGGACCAATGTCCTGAACTCAGCTCTCCTACCTCAGAGGCACAGGCCTGACACCCGGCCAGAGCACCAAGACCCTGTCAACCACATGGCCAGGTACGTGGGGAGTTTCTTGCCTCTTGGGAAGTCTGAGGTCTTCTACCAGCGTTCAGTAGGTATTCTGTAGGAGTTGTTCCACGTATAGATGTATTTCTGATGTATTTATGGGAGGAAGGTGATCTCCACGTCTTACTCCTCCACCATCTTGAAGGTCTCCCAGATGGTAGATTTTTTATAAAATCGTTTTAGGCAAATGAAAGGGGTGAGGAAGAAAAAACTTATCAAAGAAAGACTGATTTTGAGCCTAAAAAATGGTGAATTGTTATCACATTAACAGAAACGAAGAAGTGCTTTTGGTGGAAATAATGAATTAGATTTTCAATGTGTTGAACAATGGTTTTAGTTGCCCTCTGCAGCTTTCCAAGCCTCTGTCATTCAGATGTTTAAAGATGAGAGGATGAATTGACAAAGAATACGAATGGCCAATAAATGTATGAAAATGTGTTACCTCATTGGTAATAAAGTAAATGACATTAAAAAAACAAAGGAGGTATTTTTTTCTTCCAGTGTACCAGATGGAGAAAGATTGAAAAGACCAACTGTTCAGAAACAAACTTAAGAAATATTTAGGATTTATAAGAAAATGAAAAGCTCTGCTGAAGAAAACAAAAAAAAAACTAGAAGAAAAATAGAAATAATATACCTTGAGTTGGAAGATAATATTTTAAGGACAAAATTGTCCCCAAGGTTATAAATTTAACTCAAGCACAATCAAAGGTTGACAAAGTAATTTTAAAGAGCATCTGGATATTTTATTAAATAAAAGTTGCAGAACAGTGTGTATAGCATGCTACAGTTTTTGTAAAGAAAAGGGGAAATACACACACACACACACACACACACACACACACATACACACACTGGGGAGGAAAACGGGGGCAGCTGAGATGAGGGGGAGAGAGTGAGACATCTCATTTTTTTAAAATTAATTTTTATTGGAGTATAGTTGATTTACAACTTTGTGTTAGTTTCTGCTGTACAGCAAAGTGAATCAGTTACACATATACATATATCCACTCTTTTTTAGATTCTTCTCCCATATAGGTCATTACAGAGTATTGAGTAGAGTTCCCTGTGCTATACAGTAGGTCCTTATTAGTTGTCTATTTTATATATAGTAGTGTGTACATGTCAGTCCCAATCTCCCAATTTATCCCTCCCCCCACCTTCCCCCTTGGTAACCATAAGTTTGTTTTCTACATCTCTGACTCTATTTCTGTTTTGTAAATAAGTTCATTTGTACCCTTTTTTTAGATTCCACATATAAGCGATATCATATGATATTTGTGAGACATCTAATTTTATTCCTTTCCTCCTGATTTAGAAAATGTGAAAGCGTTACACATCAAAATTAATGAAATCAATTGAGAGGAAGAACTAGAATGGTTTTTTTAAGGAGAAATAATTCGGGTGGGGGTAGGGTGGGATTCAATGACTAGACAAAAGGCTTGTTACAAGGATTAAATGAAGGAACATAGGTAAAGTTGTTACAACAGTTCTTGGTACATGTGGTGTACACACAAATGCTTGTTCATATTATTTTTTTATAATCTTTAGATGGGAACTACATGACTCAAATATGTAAAGAAATATATTGATAGATTTTTTACGACATGAAGTTTAAAAACTTGTGGATGGGGAAAAAAGATTGAGAAAAACATAAACTGGAAAAATATACTTACAACATATATGAGGGAAAGGTCAGTCATTCCGCAGATATTTTTTGAGTGTCTGCCTTGGGTGAGGCATTACACTAGAGGCTGGCTACGCGGTGATGAAGAAGATGGTCTTGGCCCTCATGGAGTTTATAGTCTATATAGAATAGTATTACTATCCCTAATATATAAAAGCTTATTAAAAGTCATAAGGTTGGAAACTTACAGGCCAACAGGAGATGGACAAAGGACATAAAGGGGTTGTTTTTAAAAGTATTGCTGATGGTCAATAAACATAGAGAAATAAATTCATTCTCACTAGTCAATTTCACTCATAAACAATGAAATTTAATTTTTTGTTTATTAATGGTGAAAATTTTAAAAATGTGGAACCCCAATGTTGGCACGGTGGAGACAGAGGCATTCTTATATCCTGGGATTGGGAGTAGAATAGTATAAGCTTCCCACAAAGCTGTTTAATAACATGTATTGGAATTTTAAATATGCAAACTGTTTGACCTAACAATTCCACTCCTAGGAAGAAAAAATCGTACATATATTTGAAGGTATATGTTCAAGGATGTTTACTTCAACCTTCCTTATGATAGCAAAAAAATAGAAAACAACCAGAATATATCTTAATGAGTAACGAGGTAAATTCTGGTGCATTGATAAAGAATATGATGCAAAGATTAAAAAGGGTGATGTACTATACACATTGACATGACAAGATGCCACAATGTTATATTAAGTGAGGAAGACAGATTGCATGACAGATTAAAAAAACTCTGATCACATTGAAAACAGTGGATGTATATGTATAGAAAAAATTCTTGCAAGATAGGCTCCAAAACATAACACTGGGTGACGATAAGAGGGGCCACCTTTATTTTATGTTTTATACTTTTCTGGGGGTGGTATTTTCTGAATTTTTAGCAATGAATATGTTACTTATACATCCACACACAAAATGAAACTCCAATAAAAATAAACAAAATAAAGCTATATTTCTTAAATATTTTCCTTCAAGAGTTCTTTAGGAATAATCTTTGTTTAACTAAAGCCACGACGATTGAAATTTTTATGATTAGGACTCTCAGGTTTTGCACATTCATAATTTTTCCTGTCCTAAGTCAGTAGGGAAATCTTTTGTAAATAATAAAATATTTCAAGAATTTGGAATGAAATGACAATCACAGAGTACTGACCTCATTTCCACGATGGTTAAAAGAATCGAAGGAAAAGAAACCTTGACAGGGCAGCAGACAAGAAGTCTGAGAAGCACCGGCTGCCTGAGGTTTGCAGCAGGTTCTGTGGCAGGGGTGGGGGGTGGTGGAATGGAGGAGAGACGGGCAGTTTGCCTCTTCTTTGGTTTGCCATCCATACTTACTCTTCCCCAAACTGTGTAAATTTCCACATATGTAAGTCTTTAGGATACAAGAGAACTCCTCTCCTTGTCCCTGTCACTCTTCTCCTATCCTTGTCGAACCAGACAAGGATCGTGATAATGTCAGGATCTTCCGTTTCTAACTGCCCTTATGCACACTGTTATCTGGACATTAAGTCCTCTTGGCTCTGCAGACATTATTACGCACCAATGACTGAAAATCCTTAATTCAACCCACTTTGCTATGGGATTCAGAGGCCTAATGCTTATCATGTTTGCAACAGAATCGCTCCATGACTCACAACGCTACCCATCTATGGACAGAGAAGAACTGTGTCTCAGCCTCAGGTCTTGGAGTCGGAGAAAGGGGCCCAACTCCGCAGACCATGGGGTTATTGTAAGGAGCCAGTGATTTCGTATAGGTCCCAAGCCTAGTCTGAAAACTAAATTGACCAAAGTACAACTGCTGCTGTATGGAGAGGGCCACATTATTAAGATACTTAGATTAAAAAGGAGTTCTTAGTGTCAAAAAATTTACCAACTACAAACTTAAGACAATAAACTTTGTATGGTCTTTCATGCCTTCATATCTCTCTGTATATGAAGGGTCTCTCCCACCCCACCCTACCTTCCTGCCCTGGTGAATCCAGCAGGAGCATGATGCCAAGCACACAGTAAATTTTCAGTAAGACTGTTTAGTCCAAATTCTATAGATCTGTAGAACAGAACCCCCTCTTCTTACTCTTCCTCTTATTGCTCTTAGAGCAAAATTCCTATATAAATACAAGAACAAAAAATAAAAAATGAAAACCAAGTTTGATTGTTCAGAGGCGGGGTGAGGAGAGGCACTGAAGAATTGTCATGTTCCTAGACCTAGTTATTGGTTTACTTACTAGAAAAAGTCACAAATTTTTCTAAACAATTTTTTCCAAAATAAATGCTGAAATGCTCACTATTATAAAATGGAAACCTTATGAATTCTGAAGAATTTTAAAATAATGAGTCTATGTATCTGAACTGGAGGAAAAAATGACATGTGAAGGAAACACTTTAGACTCTAGTTTCAGCTACTATAGCGTTTCTTTAAAAAAAATTCAAAAGAATGTTACCTCAGATTTATGAATAACTGCTTTGTCTGTGTTACACTCAAAGTCAGCATTTCACTGCAGAATTTTGTGTTCTATTGTTTTTTTCTTTGAACTGCTTTTCTTTCCACATGATAATGTCAGGATCTTCCGTTTCTAACTGCTCATCTATTAACAGCAGAGAACCGGCAGGACATTTGAGATAAGAAAATGACTTGGAGGTGCTTTTATACGTTTAATGGTTCCTGAGTCTGAACAGTCTTGTGAACTTTGGATAGTGCCCTTAGAAAAAGGAAATGAGTTCAAAGAGACAAGCTATTGCAGTATTTGAATTTCAAGCTTGTGGTGAGCCAAGTAACATGATGGGCTCATGTAGAAGAAGTTAATAATAGATTATCTTAATGATGCACACTCCCACCCCAATTCTACCTTACTTATAGTAATACTCGACATTTCAATAAGATATTTGAACAGGAAGAAAGATGTGCCAATCATGACAAAATAACTTTCAACAGTTTTCAAGTGATACTCCCAAATTTGGAAAGACTGCAGTACTGAGTCACTTTTAAACAAATGAGTCTAGTCCTTTAGGTGAAATGATGGGAGATCCTGTGAGATCCTAGTTGTGGTTCACCTGTGCCATTTTCCACAGACAAACCAGGGAACATGTTATTAATTTGTAAAATCAACTACTTTGTGAACATTGGTAGAGCATTGGGACCTAACCTTTTGCTGTTGCACCTGTCATTTTCTCCACCTTTACCCATCAAAGTGTGACCTGTTCTAGAACGTGTCTGTCTTTGGTGAGGGACACGCCCAACTTCTGAAGCTCCAAAAAGAGAGTTTATCTGACTAAAACAGACACTTGAAGACTGAATTCCCAGACTCCTGTTACTGAAAGAATAGGAGGAGCCAGCAGGAATCTGAGCTGTCTGGCAAAACCCACTGTGCCCATCAGTACAAATGAAGATGAGATCACTGTAAAAACCAAGAGCATCTTTCAAATTAATGAGAACTCCTTTAAGATGAGAGAAGAATTTGAGGAAACCATACTAGGTGGCCAGAAAACCAAGAATACAGTGACCTTAGATAATGACTCCTTGATTCAGGTTCAGGACTGGGCTGGCAGGGAGACCCCCAGAAGGAGAAAGTTGGTGGATGGGAAAATGGCGATGGAAAGTGCAAAGTGCCATGAACAATGTTACCTGCACTGGGACACATGAGAGAGTATAAACAAGCTGTCTCAAACTCTGAGGCACTCCCAAACTGTGATCCAAACTCCTGAGGTGGTTTCAATAAAATTCCAAAATTTAAAAAAATTACCTGTTCCTTCAGGGTCTAGCTGAAAACGCGAGACCCTGGTCTTCCTAAAAGGGGTCCTCTTTCCATCTTTTGTATCTTCACAGCACTTGCTTTGTGCCTCTCTCAGGGCACTTCCCACAGTCCACTCATCTCCATTCAGATTCCTCCTTCCTTGACTTCACTGATTCACCTTTACCTTTGCATCTGCCATGGTTCCTAGTACAGGGCTTGCACATAACAGGAGTAACAGATGTTTCTGTGAAGAAATGAATGAATGGATGTATCTTTAACCAATCTGGTAAAACGTAAAATTAGGCATAAATGTATCTGTCACAGATCGAACTAAATAGTAACATGCAAAAGTTTACTTTTCATTTATTACACAGTAACACATACTTAACTCAGAAATTTAAGAAAATACAGATAAGCCCC
Source organism: Eubalaena glacialis (assembly GCF_028564815.1). Classification (NCBI taxonomy): domain Eukaryota; kingdom Metazoa; phylum Chordata; class Mammalia; order Artiodactyla; family Balaenidae; genus Eubalaena; species Eubalaena glacialis. Next base: position 16,621,900 of record NC_083727.1, read on the forward strand.
AAATTACCTATACTCTTTCTATCCAGAGAGAGAAACTCTTCCATGCTTTTTTCTATTTGTAAACATATATGTGTATATACATAATGGAAATATACATACGTACACACACATACACACCCACAGGTATATTTTGCTCCTTAACCAAAGTATAATAATATGCTATATTGCTTTGTAGCCTGTGTTATTTCAGGTTCTCTGAAAAGCAGACACCAAGATAAGACTAAAGGTACCTGAATTTCATTAGGAAAACACCTGTGAGAGAAAATGGGGAGGGAGCTGGGAGAGGCTGGAGAGGCATCAGACTGTGATCTAGGTCTGATCCCAAGTGAAGGAGAGAGAGACAGGAGGTTGAGTGGTGTCATCTAGGGAAAGTTCAGCAAGTCTCTGGGGGGAGTCCTGGACTAAGAATCAGCCATCAGAGGAGTCCCAGGTCCCCGAGGAAGAGGCCCGCCTTACTAACCCTGTCCGGCTGTCATTGGTTGCGAGCAGACGGTAGGGGTGTGGCCTTGGCGCAAACGCTGTGGACAGATTTTCCAGCGCAGCCGCCTGAGGCCCTTGGTCAGTTATACTCTCTGAAGTTGGAAGTCTGATGCCAAATACCCACTTTTTATTATGAACATCTTTCCAAACCATAAACTATTCATCTATAGTGTTCTAATAAATATTTCTATTTCACAAGTAATACATGGCTGTTTTAGAAAAACTGGACAACTGAAAGAACATAAAACTTACTAATAATTCTAAGCCTAGAATTACCTACTGTTAACATTTTGATATATGACTTTTCTGATAAAAGAGTGCAAATATGCATATATAAATAAAACACAGGCTTATATATTTGTGTGTATAATGTATACATATACACACACAAAATATGCATACACATATATGATCATAATTTTCTAGCATTTGTGAGAATGATGGGATCTGCTCCTGAGCCTTTCTTGGGCATATTTTTGAATGACTATGTGAAACAGAACAGGCTGTAAGTTCACAGAAGCTGATTGAGAGGTTTCAATAGGCAGAACTTTAAGACTTTGTATATGTCAATGATTTCCTTCTTGGATATGAAAATAGATTTAATTTTATACGTCTTTGTCAAAACTGTTTTTCAAATGGCATATATAGTTTTGTATTAAATAATATAAGAATGTAATGAGTAGATATGTCTTAATCCTTCAAAGTTTCCTTCTGTTCTTCAAAATGGTGGCTCAGGGACTACTGAGTCGATGGTTTTACAAAGTGATTTATTTTGCAATCACAAAAATAAGATTTGAAAGGATGTTGACCTGTTCAGTATAGTGTTTTCTGACAAGTATTCTTTGAATACATAGCCCTCTTCTTAGTGAAGACAAAATATTATATGGAGACAATAGATGAACACTCTACAGCTTTTTGACACAAAATAACTTTCACATGGATGAAACAAATAAATAAAAAGAGATTTTAAAATGTGGACTGGCATTCATAGAGTTAGGGTTTATAAACATGGGTTCTTATTACTCCTAACCATATTTTTTTTGATGAATGTTTGAGTGTAATATGCAGAAATGACCATTTCATCCCCTTATTAGCTCCCTGCTGGACTTCATTTTAAGAAATTTTAATAGTTGAAAACATAATCTTTATACTGCAAGCTTCAACAACCTCAGTGTATAATTAAGATTACAATTACCTTAATACTCTACATTATAATGTCCCCAAGAATCTATGACTTGATTAGCAGGCTTTCCAGTTTTTTCCCAGGGTTATTGTAATTCCCCTGTTAATATCCATTAGAGGAGAGAGAACTCAAATGTTCCTTGGGGCTAAACTCTGTAGCTGTTGGCTCCTTGCCATGCCTTCTGGTTTTGGCTGCCTCAAGTGCTAGAGATTTGCCCTTGGTGTCACTGGTAATGTTATATGGTTGCTGACCACCATGTCAAGAGACCCCACTCTCCCACAGAGATGTGTCTCTGGCCAACCGCACTGTAGACCTCTGCCAGTTATCCCAGTTCACGATGATTCCAAGGATGAGAGGGAAGGCAGTCTCTTGTCATCACTCAATCTCTATCCCGGTTATCTCATAGCAAAACTCCCCAAGCCCTGAATGGTGCAGCATTCAATTTACACATGGGTTCATTTTTGCCAAGGTGCATCCAATGCACTTGGGTAACTGAGTCAGGATCCTCCCTTTCCATGCAGCAAAAGATGCAGAGTCCAGAATATTCCATGCCAGTGACTTAGGCCTTGAAGCTAAGGATCATTGGTATTGACAACCCCTCTCTCAGCTTTCAGCCTACCTCTCCCTGTCTTTGCCTCCTTAATTTCCTGCTGGAACCCCTGGTCCTTGCCTCAGTCTGACATTGGGCCTGTCTTTTAACCGCAGTGGAGTGTGTGTGTGTGGGATGGGGTGAGGTGGGGGGGACATGGTAATGGGGGGAGAGATGATTTTAGACACATGACTGACAAAAAGTTCTGTTGCATAACACTAAACTGTTCTCTAAGAATAACATTCAATCCGGAAAAGGTTGAAGGAAAGAGAATGATCCTAAAGCATGATTTTCAGTCCTAAATTGAATTTTAAAATAACCCACAGAACGACAGAATTTTACAGCTGGAAGTGATTTTAAAGACCATTTCATGCACTTCACTTGACCTGTGCAGAAACTAAACGATTTGCTCAAAATCAGAGTTATTGGCAGAATCAGTTCTAGAATCAAGATTATCTGACTCCAGTCAATCTTATACCTATGATTCAGCAAACATGTCTTACTGATCAAAACCATTCTGTATGATTTTTCCTTTTATATGAGAGAAATAGGACATTTGAGGTCTCTTGAGCCAAACATACAAATAAGGGCTTAAATTTAATCAGAGTAACTATTAACAATATATAGACTTCTTAGGATGAATCCCTTTACCTGGATTCACTCACAAATGATCAAGATCACAGGGTCTATCCTCAGTTTACCATCTTTCTAGTCCTATATAAGTTATTGTTCCTATATTGTTAATACTTCGAGACCAACATTCTTCAATAACAATAAAAAGAAAAAAATTATTCTGTCTTCATCCAGAAGACATTTATCTAGCAAAAGTGCTATCTAGTTTATCTAGCTTCATTTTTATCTAGCAGAAACCTGGGTATAGGAAAAATAGAGTTCCCCTAATTTGCACTGCACTATTAACTTTCTTCCTGTTGCAACTTACAATGGCAGCTGACGTTAGATACACTAACGTAATTACTATAGTCTCTTGACCAGAATTAAATATTTCGAACCAATGCTGTATTCACAGATGAACATTTCCACTAAAATTAGACAGATTCTTAACGTAGTTTTTCTATTCCACTGTAACACTTTTCATTTTCTGTTGTATTTGAAATATGTAAAAGCATTCAGAGTTAGCTGTCCAGTCAAGGAAAAAAATTAAATCTCTGTATTTATTTAGCATGAAAAAGATTCTTTAAATAAATCCCCAATGAAAAGTTATGATTGATAGTAACAATGGAGCTAGGCATATATTTTTAATTCAAAAACAACATTAAGGGGAAGGAATGTACTTAGCCAGTTACAGAGTTAATCCTTTTAGCTGAGATTATCTTCAAAATTCTCAAACAGGTTCTGTCAAGTGGGAGAATATAATATCATTTTATGGGATTTGCCCCTGAAATAAGGAAAAATAATGTTTCTCTCTGTGTCTGTGTGTGTACTAGACTTTCTAAAATGTCCTCCATATTTTAATTCTCCCTTAGAATACCTTGAAGAGTAAATACTATAATCTCCAATTTATAAATGACAAAACTGAAGTTCAAAGAGCTTAAATGACTGGTTCAGGGTTACACATGTAGTAAGTAGTACAGTCTTGATTTAAAATGATGTCTTCGGACTTTAAAACTACATATCTTTCTCCAACAAAAATGCATTTCCTAGGAATATCATGTGTATTTTCAGAGATATTGAGCTCTACTCAAATCCCCTAATCAGCTTGACCTCCTTCAGATCTTTGGGAATGTCAAACCTTGAATTTGGTGTAAGGTGGTCTTGGGTTGGTAGCATGCCAGTCTTTGCAGAAGTAAGCACAAATCCTCTTTGGAGGAAAGTGCCTTCACTGTAAGCCTCAAATTATTCCTATAAATTATTCCTTTTACAAATGCAATATGTAGTGCATGGTTAAAGATAACCAGGCACAAAGATAACTGAGAAGAGCAATCGTGGTGGATTTGAAGCTGTCAGCTATAAAAACCAGAAGTAGATGAACACATATGTGAAAAAATTTAGTTTAATTTTTTAAACTAAAAAATTAGTTTAAATTGTTTTAGTTAAAAAAAATTTAAACTAAATTTAAGTTTAGTTTGAATGGTTTTAACCATTTAAATGGATGGCTTTTTTTTTTTAATGTTTGCTCATTGGTTTTTAATTAATTAATTAATTTATTCATTTTTGGCTGTGTTGGGTCTTCGTTTCTGTGCGAGGGCTTTCTCTAGTTGCGGCAGGCAGGGGCCACTCTTCTTCTCGGTGCGCGGGCCTCTCACCATCGTGGCCTCTCTTGTTGTGGAGCACAGGCTCCAGATGCGCAGGCTCAGTAGTTGTGGCTCATGGGCCTAGTTGCTCCGCGGCATGTGGGATCTTCCCAGACCAGGGCGCAAACCCGCGTCCCCTGCATTAGCAGGCAGATTCTCAACCACTGCGCCACCAGGGAAGCCCTAAATGGATGGTTTTAACCATAGGTCAGAGGCAGCTAAAAATAGAATTGGTGAACTATATAATAGGTCAGAAGAAATTATCCTGAGAAGAGAGAAACAAGAAGAGGGTTCGAAACAACAGAGATACTGAGAGAAGATCTAACATGTTTAATTGGAGTTCCAGAAGGAGAGGAGAGAGACAATAGGAAAGGGTAATGTTTGAAGACATAATGCTTCAGAATTTTCCAGAACTGATGAAAGATAGCCACACATTATAAATTCTCAAGCCAGATAAGTTAAAAAAACAAAACAAAACACCTCACTTAAACTCATTGTAGCGAGACAGCAGAAAACCAGAGACAAAAACAAAGTCTTTAAAGCAAGCAGAGAAAAAAAAAGATAGATTATCTTCAAAGGAGAGACAGTTGGGCTAAGTAAAGGCTTGGATGGCTTCACTGGCAGCTCTACTAAACATTTATGAAAGAAATAAATCAGATCTTCCACAAATTCTTCCAGAGAATTTTGAGAGTCCACTATCTTAAGAGTCCACTATAACATCCACTCATGATGAAAACTATTCAACATTGTACTGGAGGTTTTGACGGTACAGTAAGGTGAGAAGGAAAAATAAAAGTGTAATGGCTGGAAAGGAAGAAACAAAACTGTAATTTAGAGGGCATGATTATGTACTTTTCTATATCTGCGTTATATTTCACTCTAAAAAAGTTTTTTAAATGCCTTATAATTGCATAGCACTGTGTGGTTTTCAGTGCTCTCTTATATTAATGGTTGTATTTGATCATCACAAGTCTGTGAGAAAACTCATGTTCAGAGAGGTTGGGTCACAAAGCTGGTCTATGGTAGAAGCTGCACTAGAACCCAGGTTCACTCTCTACTGACTCTTCAAGAGCCTTTCCGGTTCATAGGTATTTTTACTATGGCATCCATTTTAATAACAATTGTCCATAAAGCAATCTATTTATTTGGGAACATAATTTATATTATGTGCAATGCTGTTTGTTATAGAGTAATACCAAACGACACATGACCTTGCAATCAGATAAGAGAAAGAAACTATAACCTAACCAATGCAGCTGCTTTACCTGAGTGTCTTGGCTTATCAAAACAGCAGGTGGTAAAATTATGTTAGAAACCATTGATAAAGCTAATGTTATAATTTGAATTGTGCCCCCTAGCCCCCCCGCCCGCCAATTTATATGTTGAAGTCTTAACACTTACTACTCTAGAACGTGACTGTATTTGGAGATAGGATCTTTAAAGAGGTAAAGTTAAAATGAGGTCATTAGGGTGGGCCCTAATCCAATATGACTGATAAGAAGAGGAAATTTGGGCACATATGGGTACAGAGGGAGGACTATGTGAAGACATAAGGAGAAGATGGCCATCTATAAGCCAAGGAGAGAGATGTGGAATACATCCTTCTTTTATGGCCCTTAGAAAGAATCAATCTTACAGACAGCCTCCAGAATTGTGTGAAAATAAATTTCTGTTGTTTAAGCTACCCCAGTCTGTTGTACTCTGTTACAGCAGCCCTAACAAACTAATACAGCTAGTGACATACATACATACATAAATGCCATTACTCTTGAGCTAAACAGATGCTGGATTTGTACAATGACACTTAGGATTTATAGCTATGCACTTATATATAGCTTTAAAAGCTTTCTGTTTGTTAAGATTTTTTTCAGGGAAAATAACTTTGTTATTGAGTGTTTAACATCTCTAGATCTCTGCCTTTTTACCATTGAAACAATTGCTTTTATAACACTGTATTGAATTATTGACGTTTTTCAGTAATTAAATTATCACAGCAGAATAAACATTTTTATGATGATTCGTCTAATATTATCAGATGATGTAAATGAAGTCATATTGTCTGTAAAGTGATCTTACAGCATTTTGAAAGATATCGTAAATTTCTCCTTAACGGATCATGTTAAGCTTATATTTAGAGGATGGTAATTTTGAAGAGTTGAAGTGAATTGTAATTTATTAATGCTTTTAAAAGGCACGGGGGTACTGTCACATATGCCCTTCTCAACCCAGGCTGATGTACCTGGAACATTTGGTCTTTCATTCATTAAATTCAACATTCCAATGGAAAATGCTATTGGAATGTGCAAAGATTCAAACAACAAGCCAGGACACCTGCATCTGAGACCAGTTTTGTTTTGAAACCAGAAAACCCATGCAAATAAACAAACAACAGCAACACACATAAGGAGTGAATTAATGACAGCTTACTGGAGATAACTCAAAAAGAAAAAAATTTCAATAGTAGTTTCCAGACTTCTCTCTAGAATCAAAAGAGTTGGGTTAATAATTATCCCGAATGAGATGGTTGATTTATATAAAATGAATTTATTCTACATTAAATATAAGAAAATATTTCAGAACATTTTATACTCAATGATCTTTCAAAATAAAATAATTCCATTTACACTTCACTACAAATTTCTCCTCTCTCCATCCCCCCATCCTCTGTCCCCAATTCTAAATGAAGAAGAAGAGAGACAATTCAAAAGTTTTCTAATGTCCTATTGTAATTAGTAAGCCCCATAACCAGAGGCCTGTGGTCATGAAGCCTGGCCCGAGAAAGCAATTTCTGGAGTTCACAGGGTTGTTTTCATTGGGAAGCAAAACTCAGTTGGAAACTCCCAACTTGTCAGCTTTTCAATCAGGGGAACTAATAAAGATATGTGCCTGGAAAAATTAATTTATTCATCTAGTCAAAAAATTTTAATTCAATCCTCATATATTGAGTAACAATGAAAACTTTCATAATTAGCTTGAGTTATATGATATTTTTATTAAAGAAAAACAAAGGAATTTAATTAAGATTAAGAATGTCAAGGAAATAGGTCATATGATTAGCTATGGAATAACTTTAACTTTTGAATAAGCTCATTGTTGCTTAATTAAGGTATATTGATTTGTAGAAACTTCAGGGGTGCTTTTGTTACAAGTTGGAAATACGCTGGATTTCTTAATACCGATATGTAAATTTTAAGCTTCTTATTTTACCTATTGGAACACTGTCAATAACACAGTTCAGTTCTTTCAAAAATAAATTTAATGATTAGCTCTTCCTCTGTTTAAACAAATCTATTTAGTTAATTTTATGCTCTTTCTTAAAATAAACAAAAATTCTAGACGTGCTACCGGGCATAGTCTCATTGTTTGAACTTGCAGCTCTATATTTATAGCTAGGCCCTTACTTACTAATAACTTTAATTGCATCAATCATTCAGTCTAAAATTGTGCTTTTTATTTTGACTTGTTCAGTGCTCATGGACTCCTGATTAAGAAACAGTTTTCTGATGCCAGCACGGATGGAATTCAATCTGTGGTCCAAAGCACTGGGAAATGAGATTAATCAGTCTGTGTTGTCAAAAATTTACCGAAACACTTACTCTTTCCAGAGTGTTGTGCTAATCAAAGCACCATAACTTCTGTCTAGTGACTCAATCTGCTTGCCATTCCTACTCTTAAATTCTGCAAAATCCAGTTGCCAGTCACTTCCTTCTAGAAGGCTGCTAAGATTACCCATTTATGTTCCTCATTTATATTCTTAATTTGTGTCATTTTAATGAACATTCATTGGTATGTTGCCTTATACCTTGTTTTCTAATGATTTAGTTCCTATGATGTGTCTTCATAGTTAGACTGTAAACCCTTGAGGACAGGCACTGTCTTTTATTGCTCATATGATCCGCAACATCCCCGAGATTAGCACGTATTCACCTAGAAAGCTCAAATAATACTCCTAATGATGACATCTAGTCACAGTAAAATTCTGAAGTGGTTTCTGAATAATCAAAGGAAGTTTAAACTGAGTTTCATGATGGACTCTCATTTTTTGAAATGCGACAATCCCTGGATGGTCAATGTATGCGGTCACTTTTGGTTCACAAAGTATGCCTTCCCCAATCATTCTGAAGAAACAGGAGCTTACTGTGTGGTGGTCTGCACGCAGCAGGAGTTCAGGGATTGTGTTTGATTTTAACAAAATGGCACAACCCCCCTCCACCCCCCCTACCCAGGAAGAAACTGTCTTTAATCTGGATCCTGTTATTTTAGATTTTGTGATAAATTGTCAAACAAGGTTCAGGCTGAAGCATGTCTTTGTTTTTGCTGTGAAAGTGGGGTTTATCTAGTAAATTATGAAGAAGGTGAGGAAATTTTAAATCATTCCCTCATTCAACAGCTATTTATTTAACACCTACTAAGTATCATATACTCTTCTAGGCTCCTGGGATGTATAAGAAAGCAAAACAGACAAGTATTCCTGCCCTGATGGAGTTTACATTCTAGTGGAGAGGAGTAGGGCAGGAAATACAGTTAAAAATTAGTAAATATATGGGGTAGTGACAATTGCTATAGAGGCAAATAAAGCAAGGAGGGAGGATAGAGATGAAGAGAAGAGGGGAGAGGACACAGAGGTTGGTTAGGTAAGTACCCTTTGTTTGAACAAAGACGTGCTGAGGTGATAGCTGAGCCAGGGGTAAACCTGCAAATGCAAAAGCAGTGAAGTGTGTACCTGCCAGGCACAGGCACCAGCAAGCAGCCCAGTGGCCTGGAGTGGGAGAGTGGTGGAAAATGAGGTCAGATCCTGAAGAACTGGTTCTCCACACTGCCTGCACATACAAATCACCTGTGGAGCTGGAAGGACTCAGGCTCAGGCCCCAAACCAGAGACTATGGATTTCAAAGGCTCCTCAGTTGATCCACTGAAGGCCATGATGAGAACTTGGGCTTGTGTTTCTATTTAAAAATTTTTTCCCCAGTTTTATTGAGGTATAATTCACAGATAGCACTGTATTAGTTTAAGGTGAACAGCATAATGATTCAATATAAGTATATAACGTGAAATGATCACCATGGTAAGTCTAGTTAACAGCCATCACCTTACACAGTTACGAATTTGTTTTTCTTATGATGAGAATTTTTAAGATCTACTCTCTTAGCAACTTTCAAATAGACAATACAGTATTGTAAACTATAGTCACCGTTACATCCCCAGGACTTATTTATCTTGTAACTGGAAGTTTCTACTTTTTGACCACCTTCACCCATTCCCCTTCAACCTCTGCCTCTGGTAACCACCAGTCTGTTCTGTTTCTATGAGTTCAGTTTTTTTCAGATCCTATGAGTGAGATCATACAGTATTTGTCTTTCTCTGTCTGACTTATTTTACTTAACATAATGGTCTCAAAGTCCATCCATGTTGTTGTAAATGGCAAGATTTCCTTTTTTATGGTTGAATTATGTGTGAATTATGTTTTATGGTTGAATTATGGTTGAATTATGTGTGTGTGTGTGTATATATATATACATATATATATATATATATATATATACACATTTTCTTTACCCATTCATCCATCGATGGAGACTTAAGTTTCCCTCTCTGGCTTTTATTTTGAGTGAGGTGAGGGTCATTGGATGGTTTTGAGCAGAGGAGAGACATGATCTATCTTTTAAAAAGCATTCCCTTGATTCCTGTGTCGGGGTGCAAGTGCAGAAGTAGGGAAACCATTGACTTAAGAAAAGCTGCTTGTGTGCAGTTTTACAAAGAACTGCCGTGAGTTCAAGACACTCTTATTAGGACATCATCAGATATCGTCTAAGTTCCACTATCGAGTATTGCTTGGTCCTAATAAACCAAGTATATTACAAGTTCCTTTGTGCATAGTACAATTGCATCATTCGAAAAGTATGCTGGAAATCAAGGTTTTCACTAATTTGATTAGCTTTTTCTGCAATGGTGTGGGTTGGAGACGTTTTGCTGGACAAAGAGAAGGCCCTTTTCTTTCTCTACCGGCAGTGGCATATCCCTCTCCCTCATCACTCATGTCTCAGGGACCCCAGAGATGAGCAGGAACAGAGGAAAAGGAGCTGGTAGGGTGGTGATGTGGCCACGGGGGCGGCTTGCATTTGCTTGAGGCTTTCTTTGCCTTGAGGTGCACAGAGCCCAGACGGGGCAGAGGAGCCTTGGTTGTCTCTGTGAGTTTGTAACTGTCTACCCTCTGCTGGTCCGCAGAGACGTGAGAGTAAAAGAAGAGGGAGCCAGAAACACATCCACTCTGCTGAGCAGACCATGGTGTGAGATGGAAACGATGCAGGGACCACTGTGTTCGGATCTTTGCCCCTCGGGTTCCTCATTCAGAGATAACAGTGCCCACCTTATAAAGTGATTTTGGGCTGGGTGAGGTAATCCGCATAAAGTGCTTTGCACAGTAGCAGGAGCAGAGTAAGGACTTAAAACTATTTACTGTCATCGTGCTATTTGTTTGTTGCTGATATTTTTAAACAATTAACTAATTCATCATAACCATAATTTTATTCTTTGGCACGACAAAGAATTAATTTGATGATTGAATTTAAACATGCTACACATTTTTATTAGAGCATCAAAACTCCAGATATTATTTAGTGGGAAACTAAATTTTGTGGAGCAATTGAAATTAATGCTTAAGACCTTCTTGTAAAGATTACGCCCAGTGCCTAAGTTCTGGGGACTTTTATTTACTAGTCCGCTTTAGAGAGTGTTCAGAACTAACCTGCTTTTTCCTGAATTTCTCTTTACAGGGAATAGTGTTACCTGGCAGTTTAAGTGAGCACAGTGTCTTTATTTATTAATTTATTTTTCTAACATCTTTATTGGCATATAATTGCTTTACAATGGTGTGTTAGTTTCTGCTGCATAACAAAGTGAATCAGCTATACGTATACATATATCCCCATATCTCCTCCCTCTTGCGTCTCCCTCTCACCCTCCCTATCCCACCCTTCTAGGTGGTCACAGAGCACTGAGCTGATCTCCCTGTGCTATGCGGCTGCTTCCCACTAGCTATCTATTTTACATTTGGTAGTGTATATATGTCCATGCCACTCTCTCACTTCGTTCCAGATCACCCTTCCCCCTCCCCGTGTCCTCAAGTCCATTCTCCACGTCTGTGTCTTTATTCCTGTCCTGCCCCTATGTTCTTCAGAACCATTTTTTTTTCTTACACAATGTCTTTATTTTAACACATATGAAAAATAAAACCAGGCACAGTACCACATTGAAAACAAATTCTGTAACAGGCTGATGGAGTGGCCTTGTGCTTGGTGGGCTGGATAGGAAGTTGGTATACACATGAGTAGTTTGTATCAAAAGAAATACCTTTACAACAACTTTTAATAAGCAGATTTCATTTTCCTTCGGAAAAAGTCACAACTTCCTACTACTCTTAAAAAAAAAGACACCCAGAAAACAAAGTTTGCTTGTTAATAGTCCCTCCAATATGTAGGGGAAGCTTATTTTTTCTATCCATTTAATATTTCTGGGAACATTTGCAGTTTGGGCATAAATTTATACATTTCAGGGGCTTCTACCATTTTTATACTTGTTTCTAAAACAATGTTTATTGTTTTCTATTTATAAATTAATACATGTGTAATGTAGGAAAATATAAAGAAAAGAAAATCACCTATAATCCTTTCATCTGAAGAAATGAAAGAAATGTTCATCTGTCAACATTTCGTGTTTTGCTTTCAGTCTTTTAAAAAATACATTCTTTTATGGTTACAAAGGCAAAGTTAAATGATATATACAATTGTTAGCCTGCTTTGTTCCCTTAGCATTATATCATAAATATTGTCCTATGCTACTAAAAATCCTTCATTTTAAGGGCTGTCAAATATACCAATGTACAGATGTATCATAGTCTACTGAATTAGTCCCCTATTGCAATAGTTGGGTCTCAAATTTTTGCTATAATAAATAATGCAGTGGTGAACATTTTTGTATATAAACCTTTTGTCAGGTTATTTCCTCAAGATTGGTTTCTGAAAGAGGAATGAATGGGTCAAGACATGTGAAAACTTCTAAGGGTTCTGATATGTACTGGGAAAGTCCTTTCCAGAAAGATTGAACCAGTTTGCCCTCCACGGGACTTCAAAGTACCATGTACTTTCAAACATATATTTTTTTAGAAACATTTTTTCCTTTTTAGAGGGTTTTAAAAAATGCTGTTTATATCCTGTTTGAAAAAACAAAGTAGAGTAACATGAAGTATTGGTAATAACTTAGAAAACTGAAAACAGCCATAAAAGCAAATTATTATCTTAGATATACAGAAGTAATTTGTAAGAAATGTACACTGTATAATAATATTTGAAAATTGTTTTTTCTTCATGTTCTGTGCATATGTCAGATATGAAAGTCCATTGATAGCAGCTGGGATTTTTCTAAACTCTAAGATTTAAGACCAGGGCATTGGAAAAAATTAAATAGTAGTGTGTAACTAAGTTTGAGAAACTGGATTGGAACTACTAGATTATTAAAAAGAGATTTTTTTGAGTAATATATACCTCATTTTTTAAAATGAGCAAATTATCTTAGAAGAATATTAGAAGAATTTGTGAAATATATTTTCAGTGCCTTTCTTTCCCTGAAAGGAAAACTAGGACTTTAGTTGTTTTAAGCCGTACACAGTATTATTTAGAGCACTGGTTCTCAAAGTGGAGTCCCCAGGCCAGCGGCAGGAGCATCACCTGGGAACTTGCTAGAAATTCAAATTCTCAGACTCTAAGGCCTAATAATTGGACCCTCTGAGCATAGTTTCCAGCCATGTGTTTTAACAAGGTGTCCAGATGATTCTGATGCATCCCCAAGATTGAGAACCACTGATTTAGGGTTTAAAAGCAAATCAGTTTGTCCATCTCCCCAACCACCACGACCTGAGGCGAGATAGCAACCGGTTAGACACAGAGAAGGACATTTCTGCCTTCCAGGTTTTGTTTATCTACAAGTGTTTGGGAAGCCACTCAGTGTGCTTAATTAGTACATGTCTGTATGTGATGAAGCGGGTATATAAGTATATTAAAATACACATCTTAGAACTTTCCCCCTATTTCTTACTTCATAAGAAGGAAGGATTCTTTGTTGCTCCCAGAGTTTATAGGGATAATAGGTGGAAATGGAGAGAAAGTTAAGAGAAGGAAGTAGCTCACTGTTTTAAGATAGGCCTAGTACTACCCCTGGGAGATGTGGGAAGCTGTTCCCCTGTAAAGAGATTCTAGGAAATGTACAAGACTCTAGGCTCCAGGCACAATTGTAAAATATTTGAGAGTTGTCTTCAGTGCCCTCTGGCTTTCTCTCCCCAGGTCTGTGCTTTCCGTCTACCCACTTACAAGAGTGTGAGTGGTGACTAACTTATTACTGAGTGCCTGTCCTGTGCCCTCTTGAAGAGCTCAGTAGGCATTGCATCATTAAATCCTACAACTACACCAGGAGAATGTGGCCTCTTAAAAGCAACTAATACTCAGAGAGGTAAAATAACCTGCCCGACATCACAGAGGTATAAGAGTTGGAGGCAAGTCAAACCAGACTTTCCTGATTCCAACAGCTGTGCTCTTCATCTCTGAGCAGTGGCCCAGATGGGATGTCTTTAGGCAGCGCCCCAGGCTGCAGAACTGCCTTCCTCCTGCCTTTAGCCAGCTCCACTCTCTCACTTGTGATCTTAGATGCTCCTGGCTCTGTGCGGGCAGTGGGCATGGGGAAATAGCTCCAAGGGGATAGGGAGCATAATTCAGGGTAACCTCTTTCAAGATTGTTTGTGCTTAAAGGAAGAGGCAGTTTTTTAGATGTTAACAATTTGCGGGTGGCCTCTCTGGCAGTATAGCAGCTAATGGAGAAGGTATTTTGGAGTGGATTCAGGGGAACTTTCTAGTAACTTTTCAAATCATGCCCTTAAGGCAACTGCCTACCCTGCCCATGAGTAAGGACAGATTGCTCATGTGCTTTGGGAATGTGTGTGTGTGTGTCTGTGTAAAGGGATCATTGAGTGGCAGACACAGATTAACCCAGAGTGAAAATTAGCTCTAATTTTTGTTAGATGCTTCCTCCTCTTAGTCCTTGTGAGAGTTGCATTCTCAGAACTAACTAAAAAAAACACTTATTGAGCATTTACTGAAACTCAGCAATAGGCACTGGGATACAAAGACGGACTTCAAGAAAGGATCTAGTAGGGAAACTAAAGATACAGCACTATATAACTTTGTTGAAACAGTGATGGAGATGTTCACAAAGAATTATGGGAAAGAGAAGAGGCACCCAACTCAGCTTGGGGGCAATCAGAGGAGGGTTGCCTGTGGTGCAAGTAAGGTGTTGCTTATTCTTGGAGAAAGGATACAAGTCAGGGTGGAGAGCATGGCTAGAGGCACTTGGGTTGGGTATGTGGGGAGAGGAAGCATTTTGGTGTTGTGAACTAGTGGGGATGTAGCAAGTGGGAGGCTGTTAAATGCGCTAAGAAGAGAAATTGACAAAGGTCAACTTGCATTTTAAGTGTATAAGCTGACAAATGAGTGTTAAGTTTGGAGAAACCAAATGAGAAAGAGACATTGCAATTAAGCATTGGTGGTCAGATCCTAGTGATAACACACCTACAAGATTGTTGTTATTTGTATTCTGAAACCTTGAACTATTCGCCCTACTAATTTTAATGATTTTTATTATATTTCAAAAATGTTTTTAAAAATCAAAGTTATACATGCCCAGTTATAAGCCATAGTGCCCTGCCCTCCTTTATTCAACTCTAGTCCTGTTGGACAAAAGCCACCACTTCTCTTTGAGTTGTTTCTTCTTGCAGTTATTTCTACACCTCCAAATGAGACTCTTCTGCCCCTAATTTGTGATTTATTAATTCTAGGTATAATCAATGAACTTCCTGTTACATTATACGAAGATATAACATACCCTCTCCCCTTCTTCCATATTTCCGTTATACTTTTATTACTTTTAAAATTTCCTCTGTTGGTTACTGATCTATTTACATAGGTCATGACCTGAAGTCCTTGGCTTCTACTTATCTACACCCACT
This sequence comes from Eubalaena glacialis, assembly GCF_028564815.1. Classification (NCBI taxonomy): domain Eukaryota; kingdom Metazoa; phylum Chordata; class Mammalia; order Artiodactyla; family Balaenidae; genus Eubalaena; species Eubalaena glacialis. The sequence goes on from NC_083727.1 coordinate 16,637,454, forward strand.
TAGCATCAACCGAGTGGTGCAAACAGAGTGGGATAGGAGAGAGTTGCTCCTGAGAGGTTCCAGCCAAGGGAGCCTGCCACAATAGAACTACTCAAGTCTACTAACTGGAGAGATGTTTAATTTATTAGATAACTATGAGATTATTCCTTCTAGAGTGATAAAACAGTGACAAAAGTCAACCTTTTGTTTATTAGGGTAGGAAACAAAGTCTTTGCTAAAAGTTTTTTTTTAAGTCCACCCTTCCCAACAAATCCCCTAAGCTGTCCCAGTCAGTTGCAATTTATTATGAACCAGCAGCCAAGAATGCTTTTCTGTGATGTATTATCACCTGAGGTGGGTGGGAAGAGATTTTTTTTTTTAATGCAGGCAATATTTTCTTTTGCCTGTACATAGCAAGAGCTGCTTCTCTGAAGAGTGGTGGCAACCAGAGCTCCTTCAGTGTGTGACTAATTCATGTGACCCAGTCACACTCTTGGTTTTTGTTGTGGAGAGAGAATCAATTCCTGCTGAATTCTCACATTTGCTCTGATATTTGTCCTAAACTATGATCTGAAAATGCAGTGAGTAACGTTTTTAATCACACGTTTAATAATCTCAATGGTTTCTCATTCCATTCGCTTAATTTCTAATTTAATTCCATTGTAGTCAGAGAATATGTTTTGTATGACTTGAACCCTTTAACATTATTTGAATTTGTTTTGTGACTGAGATTATAATCTAATTTGGTAAATGTTCCATATGCACTTCAAAAGAATGTCTATTTTGTTGTTGGCAGAGGGGAGAGGAGACGTTCTACAATGAGGTATCACCTCACACCAGTCAGAATGGCCATCATCAAAAAATCTACAAACAATAAATGCTGGAGAGGGTGTGGAGAAAAGGGAACCCTCTTGCACTGTTGGTGGGAAAGTAAACTGATACAGCCACTATGGAGAACAGTATGGAGGTTCCTTAAAAAACTAAAAATAGAACTACCATACGACCCAGCAATCCCACTACTGCACATATACCCTGAGAAAACCATAATTCAAAAAGAGTTATGTACCACAATCTTCATTGCAGGTCTATTTACAATAGCCAGGACATGGAACCAACCTAAGTGTCCATCGACAGATGAATGGATAAAGAAGATGTGGCACATACATACAATGGAATATTACTCCGCCATAAAAAGAAACGAAATTGTGTTATTTGTAGTGAGGTAGATGGACCTAGAGTCTGTCATACAGAGTGAAGTAAGTCAGAAAGAGAAAAACAAATGCTGTATGCTAACACATATACATGGAATCTATAAAAAAAAAAAAGTTTCTGAAGAACCTAGGGGCAGGACAGGTATAAAGACGCAGACGTAGAGAATGGACTTGAGGATGCAGGGAGGGGGAAGGGTAAGCTGGGACGAAGTGAGAGAGTGGCATTGACATATATACACTACCAAATGTAAAATAGATAGCTAGTGGGAAGCAGCCACATAGCACAGGGAGATCAGCTCGGTGCTTTGTGACCACCTAGAGGGGTGGGATAGGGAGGGTGGGAGGGAGACGCAAGATGGAGGAGATATGGGGATATATGTATATGTATAGCTGATTCACTTTGTTATAAAGCAGAAACTAACACACCATTGCAAAGCAATTATACTCCAATAAAGATGTTAAAAATAAATTTAAAAAAATGATTTTTTAAAATTATGAAAAAAGATGTCCGTCAGGTCCAGTTGGTGGATAATTCCTTTTGACTCTTATATTCTTACTGGTTTTCTATTTGTTCTGTCGATTATTGAGAGGGGTTATCAAATTCTTCCACTATAATTATGGATTTGTCTATTTCTCCTTGCAGTTCTATCAGTTTTTGGCTTCATGTGTTTTGAAGCTTTGTTGTAAGGTGCATAAACATTTAGGATTATTCTGTTCTCCTGATGAATTGACACCTTTATCATTAAGAAATGACTTAAAAAAATCTCTGGTAAAATTCTTTGTTCTGCGATAGATTTTGCCAGATATTAATATAGCCACTCTTGCCTTCTTTTGGTTAGTGTTGGCATGGTATATAATTTCCATCCTTTTACTTTTAATCTTTTTATGTCTTTATATATAAAGTTTGTTTCTTGTAGGAAATATATAGTTGTCTTGCTTTTTAATCCATTCTGAACAATCTTTGACTTTTAATTGCGGTGTTTAGACCCCACTTGCATTAATATGATTACTTATAAGGTTAGGTTTAAATTGGTAATCTTGCTATTTGTTGTCAGTTTATCCCATCTGTTCTTTATTCCCTGCATTTTTTTTTCTCTTTTCTGCCTTCTTTGTTTTTTTTAAAAATTATTTATTTATTTAGTTATTTATTTATTTATGGCTGTGTTGGGTCCTCGTTTCTGTGCGAGGGCTTTCTCCAGTTGCGGCAAGTGGGGGCCACTCTTCATCGCGGTGCGCGGGCCTCTCGCTATCGCGGCCTCTCTTGTTGCGGAGCACAGGCTCCAGACGCGCAGGCTCAGTAGTTGTGGCTCACGGGCCTAGTTGCTCCGCGGCATGTGGGATCCTCCCAGACCAGGGCTCGAACCCGTGTCCCCTGCATTAGCAGGCAGATTCTCAACCACTGCGCCACCAGGGAAGCCCTCTGCCTTCTTTTGAATTAATCAAGTATTTTTATGGTTCCATTTTATCTTTGTTGACTTACTAGTTATAACGCTTTGCTTTGTTATTTTGGTGGTGGCTTTAGGGTTTATGGTATACATCTTTGACTTATCACAGTCTACCTATCACTTCAAATTAGTATAAGAACCTTACAAGAGTATACTTTCATTTCCATTCCTCCCACTTTTTGTGCTATTATTGTTATATATCTTTATACAACTTTTAAGCTACATTGTTATTATTTTCATTTAAACAGTAAATTAATTTTCTTTTAAGGAGATTTAAATAATTATAAAAAAAAATCTTATATATTTACCTAAGCAGTTATCATTTTTAATGCTCTTCATTCCTCTGTGTAGATCTATATTTCCATTTGGTATCATTTAACTTTATATTATTAAGATGTTTTCAAAGAGTGCTGTAATTAGGACTAAATGTATCATAAATCATGTTTCTAAAACTACCTTTAGGCTGTTTTCAAGTAAAAATGATAACAAATACTAAAATCGTGAATATCATGCATTAATTCTGATGTTTCTGTTATGAATCATTTAAAGGAAATAGAAAATGTAATAACTAACTTGAATTCTAAGTAAGTGCATTTAGACTCTCTATTATGTGAGTAAGAATTCTGAATCATAAACAGCAGCCTCTTATTTCTCATAAGGTAGAGTTTTAAAACGTTTCCTTTTTTTGTATAGGTATTGTGTTTATGTAGTTCTAACATCAAAAGGTATTAAAAGGTATTCCGTGAAAATCTCCTGAACCTCTGTCTCCCATTTGCCCAGTTCCTACACCCACCCCCATTCTTTATGCCCAACTAGATAATCACTGTTACTAATATTTGGTTTATCTCTCCAAGGACTTAAAAAGTACATTTACAAGCCAATTCCTATCTCCTTATATATGTTAATGATATATCCACTGCTCTGCATCTTATTTTTTTAACTTAACAATATATTTTGAAGATTTTCTATATCAATATATAAAGAACTTGCTTATTCTTGAAAAAAAATTATGTAGCATTCCATTGTAGGGATGCATCTTCCTTTATTTAACCAGACCTTTAATTCATAGACCTTTCAATTTTTTTGCTATTACGTACAATGCTGCAATGAATCCACTTGTACTAATGTTATCTGCGTGTGTGAGTATCTCTGTAGGGTAAATTCCTAGAAATGAAATTGTTGGATCAAAGATATAATCTTTGTAATTTTGATATTGCCCAATTCTTTTCCATTGGGATTTTACCAATTTACATTCCCATTAGCATTGTGGGAAGGTGACTGTTTCCCCACAGCTTTGCCAACATAGTGTACTTCTAGATTTTTGTACCCACTATGTGATAAAAAATGCTATCTCGGTTTTAATTTATATATCTCTTATGATAAGTGAGGTTGAATAGCTTTTCAAATGTTTAAAAGCTGAGGGTAGAATTTTAAAAAGCGTATGATTGATTTACTAAATCTCAAGAAAACACTTTGGTGAAAGTAGGGAAATCAAAGAAGGAAAAATTCAAATAATTTAAACATTTTTAACCATAAAATTCCTATTAAAGACAATAAATGTTTCTCAGAATCACTGAGTACCACCTCAAACATCTGCCACTGTTAATATCTCATGTTATGTAATATTTTCTTTGGCTCCCAATAGAATACAAACCAATGCACAAATGTATAAGCCAATTAACAATCATACTGACGTCTCTAACTCTAATCCACTATCACATGGATCATTTTAACCTCTTCAAGAGTAGGATTTTTAAAATAGAAAATGATCATTTTAATTATGTAACTTCAGAGTATAGGCTTCCATTGAAAGCTGGGGAGATGTATGGGGTATGAATATCAGTCCACAACTCAAGTTCTTTTTTTTCCTTTAAATCAACTTATATCTAGCTCTGAGTCTTATCCTGTGGAGAGAGGAGGAAATTCCATTTCAAACATGCTTGGGGCCCCATGCCTCAGGGCTATCAAAGGTCCAGGGGTCTTGTGCAGCCCCTTGGCACTGGGGCGGGTTGCCTTTCCTCCCTGGTTGGTGCTGAGATGCCTGTGGTGGGAGCCACAGGGGTCCTAAGGCTCCACGACTTGTGCCACACATGAGGTGGGGTACTCATCAGTAAGAAGAGGGTCCTGCTCTGGTACGTGTGTGGCCACCAAGGTCTGGCACCTCCTGGGGCCCTCCATAAGCATTGCCCTGGTCCTCACTTTCTCTGGAACCCCGACTTCCTTCCCTCTTCCAATCCAGGCCCAAAGCTCCACTCTTTTTTTACACTTTTCAAAGGCCCATTCCCTCCAGGACAATAAGTGCAGCTTCTTTAAAGGACTAAAGCTTTTTCAAAAGCAAGAATGGGAATTATCTTTTCAGGCAACCTTCTTAGACATCCCGTTATTATAGGGTGCAAAAAATGTCTGGCTATCTGCTTGAAATGGTGGTAGGGGAAAAACACGGGGAGAACAAAGATAAGGTAATATTTCAATACATTTCTCCTATAAGTGAGTAATGGTGGGTTTGAAAAGCCAAGGTAATAAAACGCTTTCAATTAGAGTTATGAGACAAAAGAAACACTTTCTACTTTGAGGTTGTACAGTCTACAATTCCACTCTTAAGAGCAAAATGCTCAGGTCACATCCATACACGTTAGCAATGTGATCCCATAACTGAGTCCCTAGTCCCATGAGACTTTTGGATGACTGAAGGCAGGATCACCCAGCCACAGCAATTCTAATGCACTGCTATTTGTGTCACATAGAAAACTGTTAGTTCTGGGCCCTGGATGCAAGATTCCATCATGCTTTTGAGTTTTGAACTGAGGTCCTATCATGTTTCCAACAATGATACTGGTCAATGGAAATATTATACTTTTAAGACATAAAACTAGATTATTAACAGAGATTTAACTTCGTGAGGTGCAAGCAGAAACTTTTATTTTCTCCAATCACTGCTTCTAATTGCTGTCTGCCCACTCTTTTTGTTCTATTAAGTAGCAGATTTTTAAGACACCTGGGATTGATCCTTTTACTTTCTAGTCACTTCCGATTTATTGAAATTAGTCCAGTTTCAACTCTAATCACATATCACATTCAAAAGCTTCCGTCTCCCCATCACAGGTCAGACTTTTAAAGGACTTTGAACAAGGAAGCTGTGTGGTCTGCCTTTCTGTTCCCTTTCCCGGTTTCTTTCTGAGGGATCAGAGACAAAGGGAGGCTCAAGGACCACCTCCTCGTGTTGACTGTTGCTGGTTCTTTTGCTAAACTGATGGGCCATGGATACTGTCTTGGTGCCAGATGAACAAAGGCTGATTCTCTCATGGAACGTATAAATCAGCACACGAAGCATCCTCCTTGCACAAGTCCCTTTCTGGAAGGTCTGGCCCTGGCCCAACCTCTGCCAGCCTCCTTTAACACTGCCCTGGCAGTCTGCCCTTGCTGGTAGAGTTCACTCACTTGGTAGACAGATCTTCAGAGTGCAGCACTCAGAGAAGATTCCTCTCAGCACCCGTCCACGAGAGCCACTCAAGTATCTGTTGCACAGGATCTAAGCCACAGGAGCCTCAGGTATCTCTTCTAGGCCAAGAGTAGAAACTCATGCTGCTCCCTGCCACCTCTTCTCTAAGACCTCTATCTGCTAGGTGAGAGTTGTGACCATCACAAACGTCCCCAAATATTGCCAAATGTCTCCTGGTGATAGGGTGACCAACTTTCCTGGCAGTAGGCCTGAAAGTCCCATGTCCTGATGTGGTACACAGAGTACTGTCCCCCCCAAAACTGTCCACATGCAAATCCCCCAAACCTGTGAATCTATTACCTTCCATGGCAAAGGGACTTTGCAGAGGTGATTAGTTCAGCATCTTGAGATGGGATGATTATCCTGGGTGATTTGGGTGGGCCCATTGCAATCACGAGGGTCCTTAGAAGAGGGAGGCAGGAATGCTAAAGTCAGAGAAGGAGCCGTGAGGATAAGAGCTGAGATCAGAGTGATAGAATTGCTGACCTTGAAGATGGAAGGGGGCCATGAGTCGAGGAATGCAGTCAGCCTCTAGAAGTTGAACAAGGCAAGAAATAGATTCTCCCCGAGAACCTCTAGAAGGAACACGACCCTGTCAACACCTTGATTTTAATCTAAGGAGACTTCTGACCTCCAGAACTGTAAGATAATAAGTTTACATCATTGAAACCACTAAATTTATGCTTATTTGTTATAGCAGCAATAGGAAACAAACACACCCACAAACTCCTTGGTCCCAACCCAAACCAGGATTGTGGGTCATCCTACCTGGGGGGCAAAATTGCCCCTGGTTGAGAAACACTGCTCTGTTTTTTAGGAGTAGTTTTCTTGAACTTTGCTCACTTAGCTTCAAGAAGGGGCACATGCTTTTCCCTTCTCCCAGGATGAGGAAGGAATTATCTCTTACCACAGAAAATTACATTCCCCACAAGGAAATTACTCAACAACTTCCTCTTACCTCTCAACCAACTCAGACTTCGGGAGGTTGAGGGTGGGGCTGGAGGTGTGTGGTACTGGTTTTGTGTCAGCCAATACTGACACAGCTGGTCTTGGCTCCCTTTTTTACTCAGCTTTTTCCAACTCTTTGCTAATTCCAAAGCAAAAGGAAAAAATCACATTCAACTTTCTATTAACCTCAGAAGTGGCTTTAAGCAAAGCCTTTTGCAACTTCTGCTTTCTGGTTGTCCATAAGTGTGAGGAAGAAGATCTGATTGTAGGTATGACAGCTTCATTTCCTATCTCTGGTGGACTCTACTGTCCCCCAATGTATCCTTTTCCATAGTAATAGTGTTTTAAGGAAACCACTTGGCTGCCCAGCTAATGAGTACACTTTCAAGCCTTCCTAGCAGCTAGCTGTAGGTCAGTGACTAAGATCTGGCCAAGAGGATGTTAGTAACTTCTGGCTCATTTCCTAAAAAGGAAGCGGCTTGCCCTCTACTTCCTCTTTTCCTTAGGGTAGGAATGCAGGTAAAATGATGGTGAATTAACTTCAACCAAGCAGATGAAGACAATATGTCAGAGGATGATGGAGCCACAAGATAGAAAGAACCTGGGTTCCGGGATGACCCCCATGGAGCAGAGCTGCCTACCCATCCTTAAATAAGCTTAAGCTGTGTACAGTATATACTAACTCACTAACAAAATTATTTGCATCCCTGTCCATTTTCTGTGTTCCATATAGTAGGAATTCCCAAACACTGTCATGCCAATGACATTCTCGGCAATATTTTCAACTGTCCAAGTCAAAATGAAAAAATAAGAATAATGCAGTAGCTAAGAGATGGAAAAGAAAAGCCACAGGCAAAGGAATTGTTTCCAGAATATAAAAAGAACTCTCAAAGGTCAATAATAAGAAAACCAAACAAGCCAATTAAAAATGGGCAAAAGAATTAAACTGACATTTCCTTAAAGAAGATATATAGATGGCAAATAAGCACATTAAAAAGGTGTTTAACATCACTAATCATTAAGGAGATGCACATGGAAACCACGAATACCATCAAACACCTATTAGAATAGCTAAAGGAAACAAAAATTGATGTTATCAAGCACTGTCTAGGATAGTAGCCACTGGCACCCCATCTATTGCTGGTGTGATGCAAAATGGCAGAGCTATTTTGGAAAACAGTTTGGCAGTTTCTTGTAAAGTTAAAGGTACACATTGTATGACCCAGCAATTCCTCTCCTAGGTATTTACCCAAGTGAAATGAATACCTATGTTCAAACAAAAACCTGTATGTGCATGTTTCCAGTGGCTTTATTCATAATCACCAAAAACTGGAAACAAACCAAATGTCTCTCAATGGGGTAATAGATAAACATAATGTGATACATTCATGTAATGGAATACTACTCAGTGATAAAAGGAATGAATTACTGATACATGTAACAACATGGCTAAATCTCAAATACATTATACTAAGTGAAAGAAGTCAGACTCAAAAGTCTACCTATTATATGATTTCCTTCTATGATAGTCTTGCAAAGACAAAATTACAGATCAGACGACAGAAAAAGATCAGTGGTTGCCAGGGGCTGGAGGAGGTGATAGGACTGGATTGCAAAGGGGCACAGAGGAATTTTTTAGGGTAAAGGAACTGTTTTATTTGACTGTTCCATTGTGGTGGGGTCATACAACTCCATACATTTGTCAAAATTTGAACTGTGCACTAAAAATGGTGAACTTTATTGTATGTAAACTGTAATAAAAAATGGAAAAGAAGAATAATTTGTGGTAAGTTTTAAATTTTTTATTTCTTTAAAAATTTATTTATTTTATTTATTTATTTTTGGCTGCTTTGGTTCTTTGTTGCTGTGCACGGCTTTCTCTAGTTGCAGCGAGCAGGGGCTACTCTTCGTTGCGGTGCACGGCCTTCTCACTGCGGTGGCTTCTTTTGTTGCAGAGCACACGCTCTAGGCGCGTGGGCTATAGTAGTTGTGGCACGTGGGCTCTAGAGCGCAGGCTCAGTAGTTGTGGCGCACGGGCTTAGTTGCTCCGCGGCATGTGGGATCTTCCCGGACCAGGGCTCGAACCCGTGTCCCCTGCCTTGGCAGGCGGATTCTTAACCACTGCGCCACCAGGGAAGCCCAATTTGTGGTAAGTTTTTAATAAAACTACTCAGTTTTACAATGTTACATATTACACATGCTTTATAACTTGTAGCACTATGTTGTTGCTTGTATAGTGTAACATTTCTCGGTTTTTATTTGGCACAATAATGAGTTGGCCACTTTTTACTGGAATCCCAGATTTTTGGTGGACATCTTCCTGGTATATGTAATCTCAGCGTAGGATTCACTGCCTTAGAAGGCCAGGCTCTATAGATTTAATCAGGGATTGTGGTGCAATAAAATAAAACCCACTCAACTCATATCAGGAAAGGAGTTTACGAGGAGATATAGAGGACTCTTGTAGAACCCAGATGCAAGAGCTCTTCCTGATCTGTGGAAACAAGAAAGCCTCAGGCAGCTTTCTCCCCACCCACTCCCTCGTTTCTCTCTCCTTGGTTACAAGGTCTCTCCTCTCTGCTGCTCTATCCATACAAGCTCCTCTGCCTTCGCTGCACCCAGCTTCTTCTGCTTATACGTGGCCCAGCATGGCAGCCAACCCCAGGTCCTAAGTGAGCCCTGACTCAATCTCAATTCAAAGGAGACAGATTCTGGCCAGCTCAGCAACTCACGGGTTAGCTCTTCACTTCAGCGCAAGCAGCTGTGGCCAGAGAGAGGTCGTATTATGAAGAACAGAGGCACCAGGGCTACAAGCATACATTAGATTATTTATGATGGAGTGTGGGGAGGCAATGGCTGGTACCTTTACTACAAATGACTTGTGTTTAACGTCTGCTCTTATTAAATGCCTGGCAAATGAGTGAAGTAAACCGAGAATATTCTAATCTTCTCCCTCCATGTCAACCAAAGCAGGTCCCAAATTGTGAGACTTTGGCCTACTGAAACTCTGATGTTTACAATATTCTCAGAGGATGCAGCATTTTTTTGACATCACAGAGACTAACAAAAGCAGATTTTACTTAGGTGTCAAGCCTCTGACTCAATTCTTGACCTATCTTAAATAAAAACAACACGATATGGCTTTACAGACCTAGTGAATGTTAACAAGTTGAACTTTCCAGTGTCCTGAGTATCCTTATTTATTGCACAAGGAACCTAAGATTCAGAGAGGTTAAAGGAATTGCAAAAGCTGACAGCGAGGGACTCTTGATGCTTTGATAAGGAATTGGAAGTTTCTAGCTCCCAGACGCATGCTCCGTCTACTAGGTCACTCTCTGAAAAAAAATTTTGACGTTAAAATGATTGACTCATTCTGTAACCATGAGAATTGGAAACAACTACTGTATTGTGCTTTTTAAAAGTTTTTATTACACAAGCAGTACATGTTCATTATAAAGAAATCATAAATTATGGATAACCAGATAGAAGAAATCGCAGACACATATATTTTATTTTAAATGCAGAAGGGAAGACTTGTTTTTATAATCACTGTGGTAGATTATCCTCTCTACATTCAAAACAGCACCAGAAAATTCTTTTTTTTCAGAGATGAAGAAGGGAACATTTCCCTCCTCTTCCCACACTAGAGCTTCCCCTTTGGCCCTTCAGAGAGGGAGAATCTTTCCTCAGCTAGTGGCAGCCAATGTGCTTCCGGTGTAGGAGCTTTACACGCTTCATGGAGATAAAGCAAAACCACGGCTGAGTTTGGAGGAGGCCTGGAGCAAGTACCATGAAAAATGTACTTGAAAAAAAAAAAATCCCAGCTCAGTTCAACAGATGTATTCAAGACCGAATGTATCATATGCTAGGGAATAATAATAACAGCCTTACCACCAGATACTCACCATAACAATCCTATGTGGAAGGACAAGTCTGTTTTATTTATGAGGACATTGAGGGTTTTGAGAGGTTAAATAACTTGACTAAGGAACCACAGCTAGTGAATAATACAGACAGAATTTGAATCCAGACAGTCAGGCTCCAGAGCCTGCTACCTTAACCAGTACTATCTGAAGGGATAAAAATGAATCCAAGAATGAAGAGGCAAAATTTGTAGACTCGTTAAAAATTTGGGAGGGGTGTGGGGAGAAGGAATTTAAGAATCACAAAAAGTACAGTGAAGAGATTGAGTCATCCATATTTCTATCACTCAGAATGAACTATGCAACATATTTGTTTTCAGGATTTTTTTAAAAAGAAAAATCACATGCTTACAATAAATAAGTCAAATAATGTGGAGATATACAAAGTAGAAAGTAAAAAGTATCACCCCAAATTCCCACCACATTAGACAAACATCACTGCAGACATCTTTCTGTTTATTCAGATACAGTGGCAGGCAGTTTGCTCAGTGCCTCTAAACTCATCCTGAAGCCCTGTTCAGTGATAAAGCATCACAGGAGATATTTTTCCCACTTCTTTTCTCATTCCTCTTCTTAAATTCATGTAGTGCCCATTTAGGGTAGAGCCTTCCTCCCTCCTTCCCTCCCTCCCTCCTTCCTTCCCTCCCTCCCTCCCTCCCTCCCTCCCTCCCTCCCTCCCTCCCTTTCTTCCTTCCTTCCTTCCTTCCTTCCTTCCTTCCTTCCTTCCTTCCTTCCTTCCTTCCTTCCTTCCTTATCATCCATGCAACAATTCAGTGGTTACTCTGTACCAGGAATTGTGCTAGGTGTTTGGGATAAAAAAGTTTCTGATACATGGTAGAAAAAAGCCTGGTGGGGAAAAACAGAGAACAATTGAGAAAATTGAGAACAATTACAGGATTCTAATGAAATATAAGGGACACTGCAAACACAGAGGTAAAATGGCAGTAATAAAGATTTATACCTATTGAGAACTTACCATGTCAGGCACTATTCTAAGCACATTATATATATATATATATATATATATTAATTCATTTGCACCTGAGGAGGTCAAGGAAGGCTTCCTGGAGGAAGTGACATTTGAGTTGAATCATGAAAGGTGAGGAATCACTTATCAGAGATTCAGGTGAAGAAAATGTATCCCAGGCAGAGGGAACAACTTGTCCAAAACCAGAAAGAATATCCCGTGAGAACTGTAGCGACCACAGATAAAGCCAAAAAGGTCAGGTCATGAAGCCACATCGTGAAGAATTTTAAGGACCTGCATGGCATAATCAAAAATGTAAATTATAAAGATGTCTCTGGCTATAACTGGAAGGTAGATTGAAGAGAATAAGGATGAAGGCAAGAGGATCAATAAGAAAGACCTGAGAGTATTGACCCAGCTGAGAATAGATAAGGGCCTAAATGGAAGCTGTGCCATTGTGAGTAGAGAGGAGGGAGGAGATTTGAGAGATGTTCAGGGATTAGAACCGTCAGTGAATAATTATAATAATAGGAACATTTATTGAGCATTTAGCCTGTGCTCGACAATCTCCACCATAGCCTATGGGGCAGACACCATCATTAGCCCCGTTTTACAAGTGAGGAAACAGAGTTGTTAAGTAACTTGCTCAAGGATATATAGTTAGCAAGTACTGGGGCCTAGTACTGAACCCAGGTTTTCTGACTCCAGAGTTCATGCATGTGACCCTGTGCTATGCAAACTCCTACCGTTTTCATCAACATTTATAGAGGGAGATCAAGACAGAGACTCAAAGAACAACTGGACGTGGAAGTAAGAGGGTGCTACCTATGATGACTTCCAGAGTCCCGCACTGGACAAATCCTGGGAGTAACTGGGATTAGTGTAGTATTCTCAAATAATACCTGGAGAACCATTGCTCCTTTTATATATGTGACAGAGAGAAGAATTTTGCAATGCTCCCTGTGACAGAGAAAGCCAGTTTTCTCTCACATTCATTCTTACCCTCTTCTTTAGTAAATAGTAGCCATTATTTTCAGGTGGGCTCATGACCACCCAGAATACCATTTTGCCCAGCTATGTGTGGGTCATGTGACTAAATGTAAAAGGAGGCAGAGTGAGCAACTTGAGAAGTGCCCTTTAAGGAGAAAGGGCAGCACTTCTTCTTGCCTTTCTTCTTTTTCCAGGCTGGAATGCTGACACGATGGCTGGAGCTGGAGCAGTCATCTTGAACCATGACATGGAACTGAGGATGGTAGAACGATGACCAAGAAGGAGCCTGGGTCCTTAACTCCATGGAGGGCTACATCAGCCCTGGACTGATGACCTTTTTTGTGAGTGCTTTTTTGTTTAAGTCACTACCATTTTGATTTTCCTGGTAGTTAAAGCTAACCTAAGTCTAACTAATACATTGATTATGATATCCTTTGGCGAGTATATTTCTCTATAGCTTTTGATTTTCACCTTTTGTTTTGGGTGATGATACTAATTCACTTATTCATTTGATGTATATTTATTGAGTTCTCACCATTTGTCAGAGACTATTCTTGACATTGGTGGTATAGCAGTGAACAAAAAAAAAGTCCCTACCCTGTTGGAGCTTACTTTCAAGTGGAGGAAAGAGACAATGAACGAAAATCTGTATACACAATATAATGTCAGTTATTAGGCTATTTTCTTAGTTCCAGACCATCCTTCTTTTGCTTTATGATGCTGGAGCTGGGACACTTTTCTGCTTTTCCCGCAGGATCCTTGTTAGGTCATACCAATAGGGGGCCCCAGAGAGAACTCGGACTACAGGAGGAGTAAGAAGGGGTATGTACACTCTTTTCTCTGCAGTGCCAGCCTCATCAATTTCCCTCAGAAACATCAGCACCAGTGGCAGGTAGGTGTCCCCTTCCTAGTTGTCTGAGTTCCAGCTTTGCAGGAATCCCCTCCTTCCTACTTGTACAGTAATAGTTTGCTAGGACTGCCGTCACAAAGTACTATATATGGCCTGGGTGACTTTTTTTTTTTTATTTGTTTATTTATTTTTATTTTTGGCTGTGTTAGGTCTTCCTTGCTGCGTGCGGGCTTTCTCTAGTTGCGGCGAGCGGGGGCTACTTTTCGTTGCGGTGTGCAGGCTTCTCATCGTGGTGGCTTCTCTTGTTGCAGAGCACAGGCTCTAGGTGCGTGGGCTTCAGTAGTTGTGGCATGCAGGCTCAGTAGTTGTGGCCCGCAGGCTCTAGAGCGCAGGCTCAGTAGTTGTGGTGCACAGGCTTAGTTGCTCTGAGGCATGTGGGATCTTCCCGGACCAGGGATCGAACCCGTGTCCCCTGCATTGGCAGACGGATTCTTAACCACGGTGCCACCAGGGAAGTCCTGGCCTGGGTGACTTGAATAACAGAAATTTATTTCCTCACAGTTCTGAGGGCTGGAAGTCCAAGATCTAGGTGTCAGCAGGGTTGGTTTCTTCTGAGAACTCTCCCCTTTGCTTGTAGATGGCTGTCTTCTCCCTGAGTCTTCACACAGTCTTCCCTCTGTGTACGTCTATGTACAGATCTCCTCCTCTTATAAGTATAACCAAGCAGGACCCTCTGGGGCCTTCCCTGGACAGACAACCCCACACTTCCCACCACAATGTCCTCTGTCTGTCTCTTGTTTGTAGTAAAACTTTAGCCTCCTAGGCCTTTCCCAACTTCCAAAGAATAAATTTGATCAGAGATGTGAGAAAATGCAAAAACAATGGAAAACGGTCAAGTAAGTCAAAATAATCATAGTTTAACCATTAAACAAAGTCAAGGCCCTTTGGTTCCTCCTCAAGGGCTAAAGATGATATTCTAAGTCATATCCTTTGAGCTGTTATGCAGATATTGAAAGCCCCACCAGGTGGAAGAAGTTAACTGCATGCTGCCCACAAGCATGTAGACCCCGACTGGTTGGAACCAGAAGGTTGATGTTGTTGACTCTCCATGACCTCACCACCAACCAATCAGAAGACCGTCTGTGAGATGATCATGCCCCACAACCCTCTCCCTCACCCTGTCTTTAAAAACCTTTCCCTGAAACCCATCGGGGAGTTCAGGCTTTTTGAGCACTAGCTGTCCCGGACTCCTTGTATGGAGCCCTGCAATAAATGCTGCACTTTCTTTCGCCACAACCTGGTGTCAGTAGATTGGCTTTACTACGCATGGGCGAGTGAATCCAAGTTTGGTTAGGTGACATAAGGACACTGGCCATATTGGACTTGGCTCACCCTAATGGCTCATTTTAACTTCATGTCTTTAAAGGCCCTATCTACAAATACAATCATGTCCTGAGGTGCTGGAGTTTAACATATGGATTTCTGTGGGGTGGGGAGGACACAATGTATCCCATAACACTACTCCAACTTCTATATGTGTATATTTTTAGTACAATTAACTTTATTTTTAAAAAAATATTTATTTATTTGGTTGCACCGTGTCTTAGTTGCGGCAGGCGGGCTCCTTAGTTGCAGCTCGTGGGCTCCTTAGTTGTGGCTCTCCAGCTCCTTAGTTGCGGCATGTGCGCTCCTCAGTTGTGGCATGCAAACTCTTAGTTGCGGCATGCATGTGGGATCTAGTTCCCTGACCAGGGATGGAACCCGGGCCCCCTGCATCGGGAGAGCGGTGTCTTATGCACTGCACCACCAGGGAAGTCCCAGCTTCTATATTTTAATAATTACAATTTCTTCTCTTTGCTACCCCAGCCCTAGAAGTGGAAACTTCTTGCAGTTGTTATCTCCATGAAGTGCTGATATTTCCCGTTTGCATTTTTGCTTCTTCGATACCTAGTGCCCAATTCTTTACATTAATTTCTCCCTGTTAAGATAACTGGTGTGGGTTCCCACTCTTAACTAGCCCCCGACCGAGGCAAGGGGAGACTCTGTGGCAGTTACAGGGACAGTAGGGTGGTGTCCCAGGGGTTCAGGCTGGCCTCGCCTCCCACACAGGGCTTTCAGGAGGCACTGCCTCTGACAGTTACCACATCTGTGCTCTGGCTCTTGGCTTGCGAGGGTCAAAAACTCGATTTGGTCAGTGCACTACAAGTTGGTCAGTGCGCTTCGAGTTGGTCAATCTCTCAGCGATGGATGCCTGCAAAACAAAGTCCTGGGAGATGAAGGTGTGGAGTACAAACCCAATGACCATTTGTTAGATGATGTGGGTTTGGGATATTCATGCTCTCCAGTTAGCCCTTCTCTTCCCTAAGGAAACCTACATAGGAATTCAAATGTGACCAAAGTTTCCTTAGTCAGCATGAAATCTGAGCAAAGGCAGAGTCGGTGGTCTCAGCAGCTCATGAGGTGACCAGATTATGATATTCTAGCATATTCATCTCTACTGAGGGACAGTCTGCCGAGTGGATGAGAACAATCATCCAGGGAGGATGCCCTCTGCCCTGGAGAGTGACACAGATACATGGACAATCTAGGACTCCTTAGGCAATTGTGGGCTCCCCTTTCCTAGATTTCACACAGGCAATCCTTTTTTTGTTCACACATCCTCCTTTCTGCACATGAATTTGACTACTGCTCTCTTTTGCGGTCGATTAACACCAGTTGATATTTTGAGTTTCATTTATTCTTTTGACCTAAAGATTTTTTAAAAAATTTATGTAATTGAAGTATAGTTGATTTACAATGTTATGTTAATTTCTACTGTACAGCAAAGCGATTCAGTTATACATATATATACATTCTTTTTCATATTCTTTTCCATAATGGTTTATCACAGGATATTGAATAGTTCCCTGTGCTATACAGTAGGACCTTGTTGTTTATCCAGTCTATATATAATAGTTTGCATCTGCTAATCCCAAACTCCCAATCCATCCCTCCCCAACCCCTCTTCCCCTTGGCAACTACAAGTCTGTTCTCTATGCCTGTGAGTCTGTTTCTGTTTTGTAGATAAGTTCATTTGTGTCGTATTTTAGATTCCACATATAAGTGATACCATATGGTGTTGGTATTTCTCTTTCTGACTTACTTCACTTAGGATGATAATCTCTAGGTCTATCCATGTTGCTGCAAATGGCATTATTTCATTCTTTTTTTGTGGCTGAGTGGTATTCCATTGTATATATGTACCACGTCTTCTTTACCCATTCATCTGTCGATGGACATTTAAGTTTCTTCCATATCTTAGCTGTTATAAATAGTGCTGCAATGAACATTGGGGTGCATGTATCTTTTCGAATTGTAATTATCTCCAGATACAGTGCCCAGGAGTGGGATTGCAGGATCATATGGTAACTCTATTTTTAATTTTTTGAGGAACCTCCATATTGTTCTCCACAGTGGCTGCACCAATTTACATTCCCACCAACAGTGCAGGAGTATTCTCTTTCTCCACACCCTCTCCAGCATTTGTTATCTGTAGACTTTTTGATGATGGCCATTCTGACCGGTGTGAGGTGGTACCTCATTGTAGTTTTGATTTGCGTTTCTCTAATAATTAGTGGTGTTGAGCATCTTTTCATGTGCCTATTGGCCATCTGTATGTCTTCTTTGGAGAAATGTCTATTTAAGTCTTCTGCCCATTTTTTGATTGGGTTGTTTGTTTTTTGTTATTGAGTTGTATGAGCTGTTTGTACATTTTAGAAATTAAGCCCTTGTCTGTCACATTGTTTGCAAATATTTTCTCCCAGTTCGTTTTGTTTATGTCTCCTTTTCTATACAAAAGCTTGTAAGTTTGATTAGGTCCCATTTGTTTATTTTTGTTTTTATTTCTATTGCCTTAGGAGACTGATCTAAGAAAACATTTATATGATTTATGTCAGAGAATGTTTTGCCTATGTTCTCTTCTAAGAGTTTCATAGTGTCATGTCTTAAAAGATCTTTCAAGGTGACTTACTAAAAGCTAATATCACTTAATACATCTCACTTGTAGTGAGAATATAACGCTATTTCTGAGTTTGAGTGTGGTAACGCATTGTAACACTTATGAATGGGCTTCAGGTCAATAGAATCTCTTTAGGGAAGGACGTGGCAGGCATTGTCATCCACTAGGGCCCAGAGCAAAGCACAGAGAGAGCAGGGATGAGCATACCCTGCTCGGGAGTGACTTCCCAGTTGGCTGGAGAAGAGAATTTATGTGGGTATTGTG
This sequence comes from Eubalaena glacialis, assembly GCF_028564815.1. Lineage (NCBI taxonomy): Eukaryota > Metazoa > Chordata > Mammalia > Artiodactyla > Balaenidae > Eubalaena > Eubalaena glacialis. The sequence goes on from NC_083727.1 coordinate 16,655,527, forward strand.
GTAGGAGACGGATGCGGGTCAGTGTCAGATTGCGGAAAACTTTGAATTCCAGGTTAAGGAGCTATACCTTATATAGACATTAGGGAACCCTGGAAGACTCTTGTGTGAGGCTTGCAACGTTAGCGTTAGACCCTGGCCTTACGACTCCAAGTTCAGTGCTCTGTAGAAACCAGCCTCTAGGCACAAGCCCTTGTTATATTCCCTTTATCTTATTCTTCCTAAATCTTTACTCTCAGTAAAGATGCTGAGTGGAGCAGTGCTTGAAGGGGTAAGTGGCTGGGGAGGAGAGGGGCTGAGGAAGCTCAAGGAAACAGGAGCAAAAACACAAACATAAACCACAGAAGAGGAAAGTGAGCTATTGGTTATTATTTCCATTCCTGTGGATATGAAATACTATCCCAATTGTGGGAAGCTGAGAAAGGCCACAGCAAAATAAAAGAGAAGCCGTCCCATTAACAGTGATGTTTGGATGTTGGAAAACAGCTAAGGTGTAGACTTACGTTATGGAAACATCCTTAACCTCAACCAAATTCCAAGAACATTCTAAAAGAACGCTGGCAAAGCTGGTTTTGCTTTGTAGGGTCTTCGCCATTAGAGACCCACAAAACTGTAAACCTTGGAAACTGCTGTGTTTGAAAAAAAGGATTCTGAACCCTTGTCATTAAAATGCATTTTTCCAGCATCATTTCAAATGAGTCAAAACTCTCTCTTTCTCTCTCTCTTTTTAAGATTCCAGCTCACTAAATTTGTCTAAATTAGATTTAGAAATGATACAGTTCAAAAGATGAGTATCTCCTAAATTCCCAAGCCACTCCAGCTTGTAGTGATGTGAAATGTTTGGGTAAAAACAACAAAATATAAGCAACTGAGCTTTCTAATCCTTCTAACCCTTCCTCTATCATGGCAGTCACTGGAAATGTGGCCACATTCCCAGCTTTCCTGCAGTGGCTCACATTTCTCTTTCTCTTCAAAGGAGAGCAGAATATGTCACCCCAAAGTCTCATACTCCAATATATTGACTATTTTGAGTGAAAGTTACTTAAGAAACAGCTGGTGCAAAAAGCACACTCTGACCCTCCCTTGTCCCTCCTAAAAGCAGGAAATAAATCTCCCATGAGGAAGGTACCCTCCTTGTACCAGGAGGTAGAGAGACATCCTTATCATCAGAGATGGGAAATTTAGGGCCGAGAAGGCTGTATAACAAGACGTGTTACTTCTTCACTAATTTACTACCCCAAGCCCGAACTTCTTTGTCTTGTCAATTCTTCAAAAACATCTTGTTTCTTTGTCTGAAAGCTGTGATAAGCTGCCTGTTTTGGTCACTTCTTTGAGTCTCATATTTTCATGAGTTCTTGAACACTGGAAATTAAGTTTGTTTTTCTCCTGTTAATCTGTTTTATTATTAGACTAGCCAAAGAACCAAGAAGGGAAAAAGGGAAAAGTTTCCTCCCCTGCATCATTAAGTTGTTCTCCAAGGCCAATGCCATGCACCCTGGATCCACTCCTCCTGGCCTCTGCAGTTTTCTGCTGCGCTCACCTTGCTGGGTCATGGGATGTGGTTGCCATGCAACCATCATTCCTGTCACCATCTCTGCCGAGTCACCAATGTTTATGTCATTTCTTGCTTTCCTGCTCTACTTCCTGGTTCCCCGCGTCTTTAGCGGTTACTGCACTGCGTGGAATGAGAACTCTCTCCGCAACCAGTGTTACAGTTTTCTGTTAGGCCCCTCATGAGGACTGCCTTGCCCCTTCTATTAATCATGAACATTAGTCACCAGTTATTAGCCACTAATGTTAGAAGTCTCATTTCATTTGGTCTTTGTTTTCATAAAGCCCCTCTGTTGGGGACCCTGGCACCCATTCCTGCAGAGAATGGGCAGATGTTGCCTCTTCACAGTAGAGTCTGTGCCTCCCACTGATGGTCACCGAGAGTCCCTGCACCAAGCATGGGCGCTTCCATTCCGGCCTCACCGTGAGGCCAGGGAATTCCCAGGCCTCCAGGCCCTGCCAAGGAGCCCGGGGGTGGGCCTTGTCCCTCTTCCTTGTCCAGGAGGCTCACACCAGGAAATACCTGCCCCTTCCACTGGGCCCTCGGGCCAACACAGCCCACAGTGCCTGCCTTTGCATTTCTGAATTCCCATGACGGGCATGCAGGACAGGTATCGCCTTCGGCACAAACTGAAAAACATTCACTCGATCCTCCTTTGAAGCTGGCAAGAGGCAGGCTGGGAATATGCCATGGAAAGAAGAAAACGACCCTGCCAGATTCTCCAGTTTCCAAAGTCAAGAAGAGATCTGGTTGGTGCCCCAGAACTGACTGCCTACCAAGCAGCCCGCAGAGATGGCTCCGTGTGCGAGGCGTGTCCGCTATGGAAGGCTTGGGACAACTCCTGGGTATGAGTACCGCTGGCCTGTCCCATAAGAGCTGTTAGCAATTCCTTTTAGGGAAATTGTATGCCTGGGGTTGTGGAAGTGAAGAAGCCTATTAAGTTACTCTGTGTTTTCAGGGCAGAGGAGGGACTATTTTTCACCATTTAGGGGAAACTTTGCTCATGCCATTCATTTGGAATATTCTGTCAATCTCCATAGGTTGATATCCTATCCAATCCTTTGGTTTGGTTAAAATGGCACTTCTCCCTTGACCCAGTTCCTCTTGAACTCACCGCCTGCGCACAGCTTTCATACTATAAATTCCTGCAGGGTGGTGACTAGGAAATCTTGGCTCCCACAAAATACTAACATAATGTTTTGTGCATAGTAGGTAGCCAAATTAAGTTGAGGTTTCTATGTCTGGATAGTAATTTGTTAAATTTAGGTTAAAAAATCTGTTTTGATATAGATAACTACCCATTTATTTCTAATTAAAAACGTCTGTTTTTATTTTTCTGTAACAACTATAACATGACTCCTTTTTATGAACAAGCAACAATATTTTAACAGCTCTGAAAATTAGATCTCATTATGAAAACTTCTTGTCTAATAATCTTTGCAACATTTATGCTTTGTCTGAATCCTAGAGGAAAATACAGAATTAAAATTTGATCAGTTGAATTTTTCTTTCACAAAAGAATATTTAACTTTTAAAAAGAGTTAAGAGAATTGTAAGTGTTAGCTACAAAATTCAGTTTTTTCCTCTTGGATTTAATTTTTACTTATGGGACAGATTCATGGTGGAAGCTAATGGTTAATGTTGAAAATGATGGATAGTGATGTGGATTTGCTTCTTCGTGATGTCCTGTTGTTTTCCCAAAAGGGCAGGGATTTTTATTCAGCAAGGAGCATAGTTCTCTCGAATTCCCGCCGTTAGTTCCAGAATTTATTTTGCCAGGTGACAACTCTAGCATTTGAAAATTTTACCTAGAAAAGCAGACCATATAGTGGCTGAATTTGATGCTTGGCATGTGAATGTGGCTATCAGTCTAATAATCTTCTTGCTTTTGCATTTGTCAGATTTCTCTGTTAAAAGTTTAGACACCCTTAAACATCCACACCCTTCTACCCAACCTGGATTCCTTAGGTAACAATTTCTTGGTAAATATTACATTTCTTCAAGGAACACAGATTCCACTGAGCTTCAACTGATACTCAATATTACATATAAATTGCCTTTGACAAGCAAAGTTCCACCTGCTTAGAGACAAGAGTCCTGACCTGAACTGGTGTCTTTGGAATTTGGATCCAGAGCTACTGTCGGGGTGCTAAATTTATTCCCCTCAGAATGATAAAGGAGCCTGGGTTGTGCCTGCTGTGGAGGGGTGGGCTCGATCCATGCAGTTGATTAGGACAAAAGTTATTTTACCCTGGAAGCTATTGTGTCTCAGCTGCATCAGTTTAACGTAGCTGTTCTTTGGAGGAGACGTGATGCCTCATTTCTCTTTTTCCTTTTTTCGCCAGCAGTCAGCCATCCACGGGCTCTCAGACCCCCAGACATCAGTTAGCTATCATTAAATATAATTTGGAGCTTTAACAATGCTGTCGATATGCCGTGGTATTTTGTCATCACTTTACTATTGGTTACGATCCCTTTCACTTATGGAGACTTCTCCCTCTTTCATCTTTGTGGTTGCCAGACTTGTAATTTGTTTTTCTGTTTAATAGAAACCTTAGAATCATTGGTATAAAGTAAAGTATGCTATGAAAAACACATGCTTTTTAAAATAGCTCTTTTCATCTTTAAAAATTAAAATATTATGTTGTCATCTATTCCAATACCAGTAAATGCACATTTTATAGCATCTCCTTTAAACTCTTCAACAAGATAATTAAAAATTTTTTTGTATACCAAAATAGTCGCCTCTCTGAAACCACTTTTATTTTTTATATATAAATTTATTTATTTATTTATTTTTGGCCGCGTTGGGTCTCTGTTGCTGCGCGCGGGCTTTCTCTAGTTTCAGAGAGAGGGGGCTACTCTTCGTTGCAGTGCGCGGGCTTCTCATTGCGGTGGCTTCTCTTGTTGCGGAGCATGGGCTCTAGGGCCGTGGGCTTCAGTAGTTGCAGCATGTGGGCTCAGTAGCTGCAGCACTCGGGCTCAGTAGTTGTGGCTCATGGGCTTTAGAGCGCAGGCTCAGTAGTTGTGGCGAACGGGCTTAGTTGCTCTGCAGCATGTGGGATCTTCCTGGACCAGGGCTCGAACCCATCTTCCCTGCATTGGCAGGCGGATTCTTAACGACTGTGCCACCAGGGAAGTCCCTGAAACTACTTTTATATGTCTCTTCATGTCCCTTTAAACTTATGCAGTAGACATGACACTGTGAAAAATCTCCAATGCCGGCAAAGATTTTGGTTTTCTATAGATAAAAATGTGGAAGAACCAAAATGTAGTAACTCTTAAAATATCTGACTTTTGCTTTGCCTTTAAAAGGACCCCTTTGGAGAGAGTGGATGATATAGGGCCTCTCCACTGATCTTTCTAATTAGAAAGAAAATTCAAGTTGAGAATTGTAATGAAACATGACTTAGATGAAATACTTTTCAACCTAATCAAGAGTAAATATAGCTTCTACATTTCTAATTTTTAGGATTTCAAAGCTCTAAAAATAGAAATACACCTTCATTTACAGAACTATTTGGAAATTATGCATTTTATGTGGCAAACGAGGATTTTGTTTTGAATGAGGAATAACATACACATAGTAAAGTTCACAACTCTTAACCACAGGTCCATAAATGTCTTTCATGTGTATACACCTGTGTAACTACCACTCAAATCAAAGTTGAGCATGTTTTCAGCTCCCCAGAAGGCTCCCCTGTGTCTCTTCCTAGTCAATACCACCCCACTCGTTCATCCTCTTCCCCAGTAATCGCTATTCTGACATCAATCACCATGAATTCGTTTTGCCTGTTCTTGATCTTCATGTAACTGGAAAATGCTCTTTTGTGTCTGGCTTCTTCCAGTCAATGTAAGGTCTGTGGTATGATTTGTCTCTGTGTGTGTAGCAATAGTTCATTCAAAAGTCAGCATTACTTTACAATTAGCCAAGCAAGTACCCAGTAGAACCTCTTAACCCACATACCCACTCCAAAGCAGAGCTCTGATGAGTCCGAGCTGGAGCTCATAGTGGGTCAGGCCTCTGTCTCACCTTTCTCCTCCATCCCAAACGCACATAGTGAACTTACCATCACCTGGCCAGCTACGTGGTGGCATGACTGGAAAGCTCATGCAAGGGAAAGTGATGCCAGGGTCTGTCTCAGTGAAGAGGTGGGTCCTGGGCTACTTATTTCTCCCTTCATATGGAAAAATAGAACGTAACCATGTTTGACATTTTAAAATCCAGTGATTCCCTTCCCAGGACAAATGTGGCCTGGTCAAAGTTTGCATTTGAAAGCCATCTTAGTATTGCCTCTTCTTGGGGGAAGATTGAGAAATACGGTAGGTTAAGAGGCCAGAGTAGGGGGGTAGGGGACTGGGAGTTCCTCCCTAGCTTATGTAATCCTATATAATTTACTTATTTTTCAAAACGGTGATATCTATTCTTTGACTCTTGAGTATAGAATGAAGCCCTGCTTCCTCCTCTTTCACAGAATCCAAGTCAGGGCTGCAGTGGCGAGACCAAGGGCTGGGAGGAGGGGCCAGGCTGTGGTCTTGGTTCTGTTGTCCGTGAACTCAAGGGGTGACTTGGGGGCCCCTTGCTTCATCTCTTGTTCCTCGTCTACAAAAAGGGGATGTTTGACTAATGAGCCTCTTAGCACCGTGGAGAATTTTTAAAGACCTTGAGGGAGTATATATTTTATACCTCAAGGCTCTCCCACCCTTGTATGAATAAGCATCTGTAGGACGGGCTGCTTGATTCCTCTGGAGATTTCTGAATGTCCTGCCTTTGGCCAGGGAGAGCAGTGGCCAGTGCCAGTTCTGACTGCTGCGCAGGTGCTAACTTCAGGCTAAGGATCTTGTTTTAGGGAATCCAAATGACATAGTGTGTGTGTTGGGGGGGGGGCGGAGCATACACACACACATAGTGTGTGTGTGTGTGTGTGTGTGTGTGTGTATGGGACAGGCTTTCCCTGTCTGCTCTACAGGCAAATGTGGTCAGCGCTTCTAGGGCCATTTGTGACTTTCCAGTTATACATTTTTCTTGCTTTGTTTTGCTTCTTTCCTGAAAAACAGGCTCTATTAGTTTCCTCTTACTGCTGCCAAAAATTACCACAAACTTAGTGGCTTAAAACAACACAGATTTATTATTCAATCATAAATTCTGTAGGTCAGAAGTCCAAAATGGGCCTCTGGGCTAAAGTCATGGTGTGGGCAGCCGCATGTTCCTCTCTGGAGGCTCTAGGGAAGAATTCATTTTCTTGCCTTTTCCAGGGTCAAGAGGGGCCCACGTTCCTTGGCTCATGGTCTCTGCCTCCATCTTCAAAACCAGCCATGGCCCGTTGAATCTTTCCTACATCATGCCCCTCTGACACTGACTCTTTTGCCTTTCTTCCACTTTTAAGGACTTTTGTGAAAGCACTGGGCTCGTCTGAATAATGAAGAATTATATATCTTAAAATCAGATAATTAGCAAACTCAATTCTGTCTTCCACTTTAATTCCCCTTTGCCATGTAATTTAACATACTCACGGGTTCTAGGAATTAGGAGGTAGACATCTTGTGGGGGAGCATTATTCTGCCTATTATGTGTCATTATTCACACAGGTACATGGTACTTTCTTAATCCAATCAAAAATAGATAGGTTAACTGTGATGAACATTTTCTGGATTCAAACTTTTTATTTAATTAAGGAAAATCATCTTTTGCATGAAAATGGATGCCATCTTAATATGTACATTATTAACAAAGAATAGTTAGGGGACACATTCCTTCTTTTAGACACAGGAGTGTAAGAAGGAAAAAATGGTATAAAGATGAAGAGTGTCTTTGTGTGAGAAGTGTGTGTGTGTGTGTGTGTGTGTGTGTGTTGAGGCCATTGTGTGCTGCAGCTGGCTAGTATTAGCTTATGTGAGCCATTATGTGCCTGTTTTCCTAAATCCACATTCAATGACATCTCATGTTAAATGGCTTGAAATTAGCCTTGGTGGGAGAATTTACACCATGGAAATTGGCAAATGCTACAAGTCAGGGTTTTATTTTTCCTGGAGATCCTGCTGTTAAACAGTAACCATTAACACCAGCGGGGTAGAGACTCACCGCCTTCAGTTTATACACACAGCAACACTGTGTGGCAACACTGCACCCGTGGGATCTCAAGCCCTGTAGCTGGAGAAGGGGCAAGTTTCACTTGCATTAGGACCAGCTGGCAGTTCTCCCAGTACTGTCAAGACCTCCCTACCTGCTGTCGTTGGCTGGACGGGGAGCTAAGTTTTCTCTCATGTAGGCGCAAGGTTGCTTCTTTGTTCCTCATTACTATTTGAACTCTCTCTGTCTAGCATTTGTTTAGGTGTTTGGCCTGACCAGTCCAATCCCCTGTTATCATTCCATCATTTGCACCCACCCTCGCTGGCCCTCTCTGTGTTTATCTTGCTCCTGCAGTAGCTAGGAGGTCACCGGTGTTCAAACTTCAGGGGAATTATCAGGGACACTTATTAAAATGCAGATTCCAAGGTGCTGTCCCCAGAGAGTCTCACTCTGAAGGTCTGGGATGAGGCCCAAGGACCTGCATTCTTGACAAGCACCAGGTGATTCTGAGGCAGGAGGTTCGTGGACGCTGACTGCCCCAGCCTGGAAGATTCTGGAAGGCTGGAAGCTCCTTAGCTGCATCCTGTCCATACACTGTGGGTTCTCAGTGGGGAATGAGCAGAGTCATTTTAAAGAAACAGAGTTCCTAGTCTTCAGGAAGTTTTTCTTCCCATCTGGCATACAAGGTTTACAATGCTCGCACAGGGAGTGGGTGCAGAATACCGTGGCCCAGAGAGGAAGACATGTTTTGAAAGCTTTATCAGGTGGAAATGTGAAAAATTCCCATGTTTGCCGAGATTGGTCCTATGAGCCTAAATATTCTGAGTGTTTGAAACCATCTGAAGGGTTTATTGAACTTTTCCCTTTCTGTGGACGTATTTATTATTTATCGTGCAGATGTAAACCTCCCAGCCACAGACAGTGTCTGTTGAGAGGAGGATTCAGTCTTTACCAAACCCCAACCAACTTGTCTCTTAGCAGCAACCCATTCTGACTGTGGCAATTTTCTTAGCAGGAAAATTTGGGGATGGTTGCGTGGTTTTTAACTTTACTCTTTTTCATTTTACATGTGAACTCTTCAGGATCCGGATTGGTTTTCTTTAAAAATATGGTCCAAATTAATTTCTACTGACTTGATTAAAAAAGAGAGAGCAAGAAATTACTACCTTAAGAGACTCTGGCCTCAAGTCCTTTGATATTTGAGACAATTTTTTTTTTATCCCCCAGGATGCAATCTTTCAGTAGCATGTAGGCAAGTTTCAAGTAAAGGAAAGAGTAATGAAAAATCTAATATAAAGGTTATAATTTTCTAAAGAAGTCTGTTCCTTATTAAGATCAAGTGCATGTCAGTCATCTTATATTTTTGGAACATCCACTGAATATGCAGAGTGTACTGGGTGCTTCCATGCATGGGAAATCTAACCCCCTGTAATTAGTTTTTCTAGTCCAATAAACATATTTTAAAAAGCAAATGAGATATTTTCTAGATGTCATCTGCAGAATAATTTGAGTTATTTAGTAGAAGAGACTCCTGATCGTATAGAACTTGGGCTTACATCCTAGCCCTGTCTCTGGGGGTCTCATTTATAGGGAGACTGTAAAGAATGGAGAGAAGAATATTTGTCTTAGGTCCCACATAGGGAGGTTGTGAGAATCAAATGCAATGACATACGTGAAAGAGTTTTTATAAAAGAGTAAGAACAAAACAATGTAGTTTATAATAATACAACATAGTTTTTGAATAGAGTTTTTCATGTTAAATTCTATAGGCAAGTAGAGCATTTCAGTCTTAATCCTTCCAAATTCTTTTCCTTTATTCCAATTCCTCTAGAATTGCTCTACCATCATTTTGAGACGGAGTTACTGGATTCTGTTTTAAGATGAATGATTGTATTTTCATTCAAGTCATAAGTATGTTTCATCTTCCTTTCCACTTCTCTTTCTTTTTGAAAACTGCTTTCTTTTAAATAGTAATCAGCCAGCCCCTGGAAGCATCTCAGCGTAATGTGGGTTTTCCCCATGCTAATCGGTCGGAGAGTTAAAGGTAGTCAGCTGCTTCCTGCGAGCTGGGATGGAAGGAGTGAGTCTCACTCACTCTTTACCCTCAGGTTGCTGAGTCTCATGACATTCTCTCTATTTCTCCTTTTTCCTGCCCCCCTGGAAGTGTACCCAGGCTTTTGAGGAGGCCTGAGCAATAAACGTGGTCTGCAGTACCTGTCTGGTTCTTCTTCCTCTTTCCAAATTTCAAATCTGACTTGAAAAGAGAGGCAATTCTAAATGTCCGTATGACTTTCTGATTACTTAAAAACAACCCTTCCCTTTGTTCTGTCTGTAGTTCATACACACAGTGAACTTGTGTAAATGTATATTAAACATCAAGGCTCATTGAAAGAAGAAATATTAATGAATCTAGACAAGGAACACCTCAAGATTTATTAAATTTATCTAGGACACGAGCATAGTTTCCTTCTTCCGGTGTTTTTCCTGTTTACAGAAGTAATAGGAGTTAATCATAGAAAATGTGATAAATATGGAAAAGCACAGAGAAGAAATAAATTGTTCATTATTCCACTATTTAGAGATAATCCTTATTAATATTTTTAGACTACCTCTCCAGTCTAACTTTCCATGTAGGTATGTATACACACTCCTTTTTCAAGTATTTAAGATCGGTAGTGTAAGTACGTTTTATACCTTGATTTTTTTTCTAGTCTCTATTTAACATTTCCCCCATCATCAAGTATTCTTCCCTAGCAGAGTCCCTGAAACAGAGTAGGTGTTTTTGCCGAATTAACAAATAAACTATTTTTAATGGATACTAAAATATATAATATTCTATCATATAAAAATACCATAATTGATTTCATCAGTTCCCTCTGTTTTCCATTTTAAAGTAGCAATAGCATGGGAAAGGTGAGAAGTTATTTGATAATTATGGCCACATAGAGGGAGAGAGAGACACCATCTGCAAAGGCAGTTAGGCCACGTGAAGCTCTCTAGGGAGAAAGCCTGAGGGAAGGAGTGTGGAACTTTCAGTAATGACTATAAACTTTATGCCTGGACTTGATATCAGATGACTCAGAGACTTCACCTATTAAACCTGAAATAATATGGAAAGAGGATCCTAAAGTGACTTCAGAAATGGTCTGAATTACCTAGTAAGAATGTTTTCAGCTGCAAGAAGCCCAACTCAAACTGGCTTTAACAGTAAGGACATGTACTGAATCATGAAAATCCAGAGGTAGGTCAGACTTCAGGCATGGTTTGATCAAGCCTTTTGTTTTATTTTTCTGCTGTTGTCATAGCTCTGTACTCCTTTATTACTGATTATATTCTCAGGCTAGTTCCCCTAGAGGTCTTTGGATGGCAGCTATTGGCCATCAGAGCTACAGTACTTTCTTATTCACCAAGAAGTAAGGAAGAGAAAACAAGAGAGAGGACTTGGTATGTCTTACAAAAGAAAGGAATCATTTTGCCTGAAGACTCCAGCAAATTGCTGTTATATTTTGTTGGCTGTGATGAGCCTAGACATCTCCATTCTGAAGCCAGTTACTGACAAGGGTTATTAGGATTAACTCACACTAAACATCCAGGGTGAAATAATTGTTAATATGTGTACTACATTTCTGTGTAACAAATAGCCACAAAGTCTCAACAATAAGTATTTATTTGAGGTTGTCTGATCTAGGGTGGGCCCGGCTGATATGACTTGGCTGGGTTGCCTCTGCTCATCTGTCTCTCCATCTCTGCTCCATCTAACTTCTCCTCCGGGAACACAGGCACATTCTTCTCATGGTGACGGTAGAAGTGAAAGAGGGATTCATGTATATACACCAATATGTATAAAATAGATAACTAATTAGAACCTGCTGTATAAAAAAATAAATAAAATAAAATTCAAAAGTTCAAAAAAAAAAAAGTGAAAGAGGGCATGTGACAGCAGGCAAGGCCTCATACGTCTTTGATTTGGAAGTAACACACCATCACTTCTGTCTCATTTTATTGGCCAAAGTGGGTCACATGGCTAAAGTTAAAGAGGAGGAGAAATATACTCTGTCTGGTTGGTGGAGGAAGTTCAAAATCATACGGCAGAGGCTGTGGGCAGTGCTAAGAGTAGGGGGAGGTGAGTGAGCACTTGTCTTCAGTGAAAACTTTAAGAGGCACCAAGATAGTTAATTAAAATAGATTATATTTCAATGAAACATTTCAAAATTCAAAATTAATGCAAAAAAAAATTCATCATGAGCAAACTAATAACATTTTAAACCAAGACAGGATCAGTATGGGGGAGGGTAAAGAATTAGGGCCCCAAACCATAGACCACCAGCCATAATGTTCCTGTTGTAGGACTCCCACGCCTCACAGCTTTAGGAGCCTTAAAACTAACTCTTCCCTCTTGAGCTTTGCTACTTGCTTCCTTCTAGGTCTGTAGCTTGAGTATCTGGTTTTCCTGGAAATCTCTAAGAAATTTAATAGGAATAATTTCCAAAAAATATTCTGAAGAATAAAATACTTCTTGAGACTTCTTTGGTAAAAAAGAAAACAAAACAAGGAAAGAAAATCAAGTTCTAGTCAGTGGTTCTTGTATATTAATCCATTTCTTGATTGCTAGTTTAAGAATTGGTGTAATAGCCATAAAAATGAAAATTGGTAGAGTATGACAGTGATTCTCTAGAGACTGAGTTTCATAATAGTTTTAGATTTTAAATACAGTACATGTCTTGACAAAGTACAGTGAAAGTTCTTTTGGCTCAATCACAAGTTATGCCATGGGTGCTTACCTTTTTGTAGATGAGATTGGCTCAGGAATTCAAGAGCATATGTTAGTCTGGGGAGATCTTCCTCCTGTCTTGTGTGGTGAGTGATTTGCTGATCCCAGTACTGAGGATGTTGGCGGGAAGGAGAGACTTCCAAGGTCATAGGACTCATCCTGTGAACTTGTGTGGAACTGCCATTGGTCCACGGGCTGCCACAGAATTATGCAGGGAATAATTTTCAAAGAAACTGGAAGGAAAATATATTGGATCCAAAATTTTATCACTGTTTTATTTCAAAAGTAAATCTAGCTTGAAATGCTAGAGATACAACTTATTTCTTCCTAAATTTGTCCCAGTGAGAATCATATGCTGGGTCATATGGGGTGACAATCACCTTTACACCTCATCAGACACCCCCCAATCCAGCTGCACCCGAAGACTTATAGAGAGGAGGGGTTGGGTGCAAGCTGGCACCAAACAAAGCCCAGTGGAATCTTGTTACGTGGTGAGAACTGACCAATGCTAAGTGAACCGTTAGTCTCAAAATACAGAATATTTCCCACGATGGTATGACAAGGAGCTGGAAATATTCACCTTTGTAGTCATTTACCTAAGTAATTAAGGCACTGCATCTCCCAGAGTGTGTCAAAGGGCCAATAGGCTAATTGGCAAAGTTAACTCAGATAGTGACTGACTTGTGGTGACAGAGCTGTGCATCCAGTGGGATTTAAAGTGGAGACAGAGAAAGAGTATAAATCCTTGAAAAGCTGGGGAAACTGGGCTAGGGAGGACAGCAAGTAGCATTTAAAGGTAAGGGTGAGATTGAGTGAGATTTTGGGAGAAATTGAGTGAGATTTTGGAGAGGCAGAAACAAAGTCGACAGTGTCAGAGGCCTCTATGGCAACATACTAAACATCAGTATGAAGTGAATTTATGACATAGGGTGATAAATGTGATTTCCAAATAATAAACAAGATTTGGAGCAAACACAGCAAAGAAGGGGATAAACCTAATCAAAGTCAACATACCCATTATAGTTACCTAGCGTGATGCTCTATTTCCCCCCTAAATTTCCCCTTTGAAATCTATTTTATATACAATCCTGAGTTATCCCTTAAAAAAAACCCCAGATGTAATTATGCCATTTCCTTGATTTAAAAAAGTTTGTTGAGGAGTTCCTTGGGGGTCCAGTGGTTAGGACTTGGCGCTTTCACTGCTGGGGCCTGACTTCAATCCCTGATTGGGGAACTAAGATCCCACAGGCTGCACCGTGCAGCCAAAAAAAAAAAAATTAGACTACTCACCTGTAAAATAAAAATCACTAGCAAACAGAGAGAGTTGAGGTCCTACAATGGCAACCACGGATGGTGTAATCAAATCTGAAGCAGTGAACACTCCATAAATAATTACCATGTTGTACACATAACATAAAAAAAAAAGGAAAAAAAGTTTGTTGAGTATTCACTGTCTACAAACTAAAATTTAGACTTCTCTGAATGACATAAAATTCTCTTTAAAATCAGGCTTTATCCTACTTAATTAAAAATCCAAAATAAATATCTACTGAGGGCCTACTGTGTGCTGTTTCAGGATCTGTATACACTGGTGAACAAAACCACTCCCTGCCCATGTTTCCCACACTGTAGCCTCTAGTTATTCCCATGCCAAGCCTTTCCCATACCCTTCTTGTCCTTTGCCCAAGAACTCCTATTCATCCTTCAAGACCCAATTCACATATAGCTCTTCTCCAGGAGCCTTCCCTCACAGGCCAAGCAGAAATGATTGCCCTCTTTTCTGTTTTCAAATAGCTCGTAGTTTGTATTTCAAGTATAAGACTTAGAATTTTGTTACTATTATTAGTTGATTATCTACCTCTTGAATCGGTTTGTAAAACTAGCAACAGGTAAGGGCCTGAAACAGAATAGGCAATAACTGACTGTAAGGAAATGAGGAAACAAAAGAGTGACGGAGACACACATCTGTACAGGAAAGCAGAAACCTGAGAGCGAGGGCCAGGGTGAACATGGGAGCAAAGAGCGCAGGAGAGAGAGAAGCCTTCAGCTGGAGTAGTCCATTAGGGCAGGTCCCAGATTTGTAGGTCTTGGTGGGATGTTTTGGAGGGTCCAGTGCTGATGAGAGGAATATGGGAAATAAGCCAGGAGGTGACACTAAACTGTCAGGAACAGAGTTCTGTCTGCTTATACTATCAACAAGCCCCAGGCACTGTGCTGAGCTCTGGAGAGACGTACCAGGGAACTGTGCTAGTAGAGTGCCTGTGTGGGAGTGTGTGCGCATGTGCGTGTGTATACGTGGGTGCGTGTGTATGTCTAGGGGAGCAGGGAGTAGGGAGAAGACTCTGTAGCATAGCAAAGTGAGTAAAGCGAAAATTAAAGAAAACATAGGAAGGAATCTCACAAATATGGCTGTGTCCACCTGGCTTCCTCTTCTGTGTAATTTGGCCTGTGTGTGTGTGTGTGGGGGGGGGGTGTGTTTGGGAGGATGGGGTGAGGAACGGGGAAAGAGTTGCCACGTGTCCTATGGCAGAAAATGGATAGAATTGATGGTGGCTGAGGTGGGGGGGGATATTACCGCTCCTGGGACAAGACAGAAAAAAATGGCAGATGCCCCAGGCTCAAGTCTGGAAACAGGCCAAGGGGGAGCAGTGATGGGACAGTCCCCTGGACGTCTCCTTCCTTTTATAGCAGAGCTTCAGAAACAGTCCTGACTTAGCTTGTTGATACTTTCATTTCCCAACTGGAACAGGAGGAACTAGGGAAACTGCCCCCTTCGATAAATTTTAAAGAACAAGGCAGAATTCGAGTTCACGCAGGGCTACTTATGGGCACCTTGGGAGAAAGTCTGCGATAGCCGGCCAGGGAAACTCAGACATGAACAATTTTTATGAACTCTAAATTTGTGGAATGCTGATTTCTTAAAATTCAGGGGAGAGATGGGCATGATTCTATGGCCCAGGAGTTTGGAAGAGAGGGAGGCTCAAGGAGTCCTAATGAACTCATACCTGGGACTTAGGTTGTGTCATGACCACTGATCTTATTGAAAATAAAAGGCAGCCCCCTCCCACCCCAAACAGAGCAGCCGCGCTAGGAGCTCTCTACTGAACTTTACCTCTAAAGGGGCAGGTACGAAAGCTGGGAAGAGAAGCATATAATCAAGAGAGAAAGAAGGAAGGAACATGGTAAACATAGCAATAGCGTCAGAAATGCCAAAACCCCAAAAGAGCTGAAGGCTGTGAAAGGGGCTGAAGGCTTGACAGTCATATTAGGTCAGAAGTTCAAGGGAGGAGTTTGGGTGACAAGAAAGCCCAGTGGTTAAGAGCCTTTCAGCTTCCATGTCTATAAAAGGAACACCAGTAGTACCTACCCCACAGGGTTGTTTTGAGAATTAAACAAAATACTGTGTATGAAACACTTGGAACAGCAGCTGGCCCGCTGTGGGAAACATATATGAGTGCTTGAGGCCACCTGTGTCCTTTCAAGTACCAGGGACATGGCAGTGAACCAAACAGGTGCAGCCCCCAGCCTCCTGGGGCTTCCCTTCATGAGGGAGAGGCACAGGCTACCATGAGAGCGACTGACTGTGGCTGGAGGTGTAGGGGCGTGGGAGGTGCTTACCTGAGGAAGAGATTCTTAAACTGAGACCCTAAGAGGGCATGGAGAGGACAGAGGAACAGCAGGGGCGGGGTGCCTGCTGAGCGAGATAAAGAACTGAAAGCTGTCCATGACCGTGGGGTGTGGACAGCAGAGCGAGTGGCTTAGGGAAAACAGAACTCTTGCCCTTTCTGTTTCGTTTTAGTCTTTTTGGCCTATAAGAATAAAGTTGAGATGGAAAAGGCCTAAGTATTGGAGGGGGGAAATCAGAAGAGCGCCTAGCTCTTCAAGATAGGAGCGAGGTCCTCTGCTGAGCCCACTGGCTCCTGACTTCCTCACCTTGGGTGGCCCTTGTCAAAGCGGTCATGCTTCATGGGCCGTCCAGTAGCACTTGCTTCAACCTTGGGATTTCTCTGACGTTTCGACTTTTAGTTTAAAAAGTTGTTGTCAAGCAGAAAACAGAACAACTTCCAAGTAGTGATTTTTATAAAGAGCTATGTTTCAATGGTGCAAGTTAGGTAGGTAGATTGAGGAAATCATCGTGGAAGATGTGAGTTTACACTTGCTAGAAATTGGTTCCCACAATGTGCCAGGGAAACAGTGTCCTACAGGAAGCAGACTATTGAACACGATTGAATTTTGAGGCCTGAACAAGCCATTTGCTTTTAGGAGCAAATTTTAGGCAGCTCTTTCCCTGTGAGGTAGGAGTACATCTTTGATAAAAAGTCCGGTGGCCACTGTATAATTTTTAAAGCCTAAAGGCACAAGAAGGAGGGGTAGATATACAGAGATATATGTTTCAGCAGAGTTTGGAGAGATACAAAGCTGGAAGCCATCCATCAGTAGGGGAGTGGATGAAGCACAGCTGTTGTGGATGCTGTGCTAGACGGTGGTCCAGGAAGTGTACTTACGTGGGCAAAGCAAGCCATGCAATAAAGGGTGCACTTCTTCCAAATTCATCAAAAGAAACAACAAAACACCCCAATTTTGTGCGTGTGTATTATCATCTCATTGTACAAACACGGGTAGAAGTGTTACCTCAGGAAAGTAAGACCGCAAAGGTGTTAGGAGGAGAAATAACTTTTAATTTATGTGACCACGGGCTCTTTCATTGAGTTAAATAAGTATGAATTACTTCTGTAATGTGAAATTTGATTTTTTAAGTACATTAGGGAAACAATTGGAATCAGAGAGCAAAAGGAAGAAGAAACAAGGAAAAAATGTCTTGGTGATTTCACACCCTATTCAGTAATATAAAGCTGCATTTTAAAGTGAGGTGCTGCGAGATAAAAGCACCAAAGCTCTCCTCTTTGGGAGAATCAGACAACACACCATGTTGATCCGACGGCCGTGAGTCCTCGGGTCATGGCCGCATGCACCCAAGGGTGCTCTTAGCCCAGTCTGAGAAGCCAAAGGCCAAGTCCGTCCAGATCACCACCTATTTTCCAAAGTTGGACTTTAAGCTCCACTGACACCTAATGTCATGCTCTCCCTCTGCCACTTCACAAAATCTATGACTCTTCAAAAAATGTCACTTCATGCCTGTCTGGCAAACTCTTAGCCTCTTGGTTAAGAGTGTGGCCCCTGCAGCGAGATGCCTGAGTTCAAACCCCAGCTCTGTTGTGTGAGAGCTGCTTGAGTTGGCAAGTTGCTTGATCTGTCGGCACTTCAAGAAATAGAGATCATACTGGTGTCTACACACAGGGTCTTATGAGAATGAAACCAGTTAATACTTTAAAAGAGGCTTAAAGCCCCTTCTGCCATGTGTTGTTATAGATGTTGCCTGTCTTTATCACCACTCATCCCTCCAGAGTCAGTCTGGGCAGCAGGGCCCTCCAAGACCCAGCTTTTAGACTCCTTCCCTCTTGTTCCCTCAGCAGCCTGCACAGTGTCCTGAATACATTTCATCCCATGATTCTCTCTGTTAAATTGTCTGCCCTTACTCCTCACTCTTGGACTTTGAGTAACTTGAGTGCAGGAATCGAGATTCCTCCATCTCTGAGTGGCCAGCATTCAGCACAGCGCCTGGCATAGAGTGGAGGCTAAACTGATGGCAAAGTGTTGGAAGGAACATGGATGGGTAAGTCCATCCCAGAGACCCTTCCTTATTTAGGCTGTTTCCGAATACTCCAGGAAGCCTCAGTGCTTGTGTGTGCTGTGCACCTGTTAGTACTTACGTATTATTGGTATACATTGTCTAATTGATCTCTCTTTATACAGTCATGTTCCCACTTAAATTGTGTGCTTCCTGGTTCTTGGCGTGTATTTTCTTTCTTTGGTGTCTTTTTCAGTTGCCCACTAGGAGAGTCTGAACCTGACTATTTTTTGCCAAATGGGATGGGAGACTCTAGGAGGGAAGAGGTGTGGAGGTGGCTTCTCTTGGGATGTCCTAAAGACAGTGACCAGAATCTCAAGGGGTGTTTTCAGATTCCACAACATAATGAGAGAAAAGGAACCAACCCCTTAAATGAAGAACTTTCAGTCACCTCTACCCAGGTCCACGTGTCAGTTTCATTTCTTTTCTTCAACTCCTCTCCTTTGATGGTCTACTGAAGCGAAAACAGTTAGGAAAGGTAGGCAATTTAAAAGGGACCTGTTAAAGGGACCTTGTTAGGAAGAGATTCATTTCAAAGAACAGCCCTTTAGTCTATCAGGAAATCCTTTCGGTCAAGCCAAAAGCTTGGGTTAAGTCAATAAGGTGCAAATGCAGACCATCCCTGTTCCATTTAAAGATAAAATATTACATGATATGGTAAAAGGGCTCAGAAGAGGTATTTTCCATTTTTTAAGTTATGGGGGCAGGGAAGGGTTTGCACAAACCTATTTCCGTTTCCTAGTACACAGTAACTAGATATAATATCAATCTGTTATAAATAAACATGATGTCTCTCCAACATTCGTCATTGCTTCTGACTAGTCAACTCAATCTGTGAAAATGAGATTACTTGAAAACCCTGTCCTAGATTTTAAAGCTGAACAAGACATATTGATTATACAAATATTTTTATGTCACTATATATCTTAATAAAATAACATTCATGTCTGGAGTGCATGTCAGTCTGGAAAGCCTGCCCAAAGCCAGATTTATTTATTTAAATCAGGGAAGGCAAAGGGCCACGTTGGCAGCCATTCAGCTCGTCATGCTCTCATGGTTGAACACAGATAATAATAATTTTGGGTGCACACGAGCAGATTTCTCAAAGGAAGGAATTAACCCCTGTGTTTACATTATGATTCAGCAGGGAACTATTTCAGATGCTGAGACCAACAGTGGGGATAGCTGATTTCTTCTCTCTCTTTAGATTTCAGACACATGTGGAGATCCTATTGGAATTTCAGACTCAGATTCTAATTTCTGGGAATTCCAGTTTATAATGAAGTGATGAAAGGGCTGATTTCACAGGGTCAACAGCTGGTTATTCCCGGTGAGGAAGAGACTTGACCAGCCTAGCCATCCTTGGGTGGTTTGCCCAGGGATTCAGTGGCCACCCTTGGGGGTGAGTCTAACAGTCCCCTGGAGAGGAGATGGGCCATCCTTATGTCAGATCCTTTTCTCCACTGCGAAACAGCCCAGAACCAGAAGCTGCCTTGGGGTTCACAGGGGATTGCCGAAAGACAAGTTACACACTCCCCAAGAAAAGTGGTGTTTGTTTCACATTGGAAATTCTCTGAAACCATACATATTGGGACACTCCAATTTTGTTGGCAGCTCAACTCCAGAGGAAATGTCTCCTTTTGGGCATTGTGAGTCAGTTATTAAATCTTCAATTAATTTTCATTGGGAGAAATTTATTTCTTATTTTACTCAAGGACAACTTTATGTACCTTGTAATAACACTAACTGCTACAGACTAAATGCTTGTGTCCCTCCCAAATTCATATGTTGAAGCCCTAACTCCCAAGGCGGTGGTATTTGAAGGTGGGGCCTTTAGGAAGTAATTAAGTTTAGGTGAAGTCATGGCGGTAGAGCCCCCATGGTGACATCAGTGCCCTTATAAGAAGAGGAAGAGACTAGAGTGCTCCGGTTCTCATCAGACACTGAAACTGTAGGCACCTTGATCTTGGACTTCCCAGCCTCGAGAACTGTGAGAAATAAATGTCTACTGTTCAAGCAACGCAGTCTATGGTATTTTGTTATAGCAGCCCAAACTGACAATAAGACACTAACAATAAATAGAAAAACATAGGTTCACTTAGATTTCAAAGTGCTAATTGGTTTTGATTTATATTTAAAAATTACCTCTTATTGACATTAGTATTAATGGGACCAAGGGTGGTATTTGAGTGATCTCAAACCCTAAGTGACTCTTGGAACATGATAGTCCTGTGAAGAAAAAGAATTAACCAAACTTGATAAAGATGAATATTGGGTCCATAAAACCATTATAATTGGAGACCAAAGACTAGAATTGGCATCATCAAAATGATTGCGTAAGTTTAAGCACGATGTCTGCAAGAGTGCTGTTTGAATACAGATATGTTTAACTGGCTGGAAGCAGTGACGTACTGGGCAGTGACTTGCGCATTAAACAGAGATTAGCTTATCAGTTTCCTAACAGAAAGTGGAGCGTGATGGCACAAGGCAGATAAGCTTTGATGAGGAGGGTGATTGAGGAAAGGTCAGAAGGCTGGGGAGGGCAGAAGAGGATGTGGTACCCTAGGAAGACCGTAGGGCCCCCAGGAGCCACCCTTCTGAGCAGTGGAGAGAGGAGGCATGGGTGAGAAGACAGAGTCATCTTCAGGTCAAGTTCCCGTTCCCAAGTCTTCCTGCTTCTTATTTGTACATATGTGTTCAGGGAAGCCATCCTGAAGTCTGATTCGGTGGCTATGTGTAGATGCAATCAAAGTCTAATTTTTCAGCTTGAATTATGATAGAAATCACAATTTAGTTTGTAAATCACTCCAGATAGCATTGTGTGAGATTAATTTCTGGTAATATCTGTCTGGGAGTATCACATGTTCTGTTGAAGATTGCTGTCAGCCTGACCTTCCTTTCTGGTTTATCTCATTTGCATTCTATTTCTTTATCCGTAGTGTTGAATCAGTGGCTTGTAAACAGAATGAATTTGCATGTTCAAACTAAAATACCTTTGCAGATATTCAAGCTTTTCAAATATTTATTGGATTGGTGTCTGACAGAACAAATCTAGCAAGTACATTACAATTACTTGTAATGACAATTTAAAACCATTGAAATAATTTATAGTACACAGAATCAACATCCTATTGATTAAAAGAAATTTAGGCAAAAAGTCACCATTTGAAAAAAAAAATACCATTTGAAAACAAAACAAAAAAATGGAGAAGTGGTTTGCCTACATGTATTATCAACTGTATGTATTAAACTTAGTCAAAAATGTACTGTTTTAGTCTGCTCCGGCTGCCATAACAAAATACTATAGACTGGGAGGCTTAACCAATAGAAATTTATTCTCTCACAGTTCTGCGGCTAGAATAGGGTTCATTCTGAAGCCTCTTGTCTTGGTTTGTAGGTGGCTGCCATCTTGCTGTGTGCTCACAGGATCTCTTCTTTGTGTAGCCAGGAGACAGCCCTAGTGGCTCTTCCTCTTCTGATAAGGGCACCTGCCCTGTGGGATTAGGCCCCCACCCTTATGACCTCATTTAACCTTTATCACCCCCTCGTAAGCCTTATTTCCAAATACAGTCACAGTGGGAGATGGGGTTTCAACCAATGAATTTTGGGGGAGGGGTCACAAACACTTAGTCCGTAACAGATATAATTAAATGTGTAGCTTTAAATATTTGTATTAGTTAAAATATAACTAGTTGACTTTGTATTATGTGTTAAAACATAACTATTTGACTTTGTTAGTCCGAAAGTAATAAACAAAACTTGACAGTTATTATACTTAAAATCTGTTCATTGTATTGTATGTAAAATACATCAGAATAAAGAAAGAATAAAAAGATAATGGAGGGGCTTCCCTGGTGGCGCAGTGGTTAAGAATCTGCCTCCAATGCAGGGGACGTGGGTTTGAGCCCTGGTCCGGAAAGATCCCACATGCCGCGGAACAACTAAGCCCGTGCGTCATAACTACTGAGCCCATGCACCACAACTACTGAAGCCTGCGCACCTATAGCCCATACTCTGCAACAAGAGAAGACACCGCAATGAGAAGCCCACACATCACAATGAAGAGTAGCCCCCGCTTGCTGCAACTAGAGAAAGCCCGCGTGCAGCAACAAAGACCCAACACAGCCAAAAATAAATAGATAAAATAAATAAATTTTAAAAAATTTAAAAAAAGATAATGGAAAGAGTAGAAAAATAAAGTTGTAATGGTTCTTGATTTGAATTTCTCTAGTCAGCAAGCCTAATTGTGATGTTACCACTATCGTTTAATAATAATAATAATATTCTACAGTTTTATAGCACTTCACAGTTTACAAAACCTTTTGACCTACCTGACCTGTTTACCCTGGGCTCCAGAACTTTCCCTGAATGCCTGTGTCTTTTGAATGGAGGTAGGTTTCCAGAAGAGAGGAACAGTCTCTCTGGGGATGCAGGGAGTGTCCCCCCTCTTTCATAGCTTGGAAGAATCCTGCCACCACTGCAGGAGGTAGCAAGCTAGGTGACTTCTCTGGCACAAGGAACAGTAAGACTGAATTCTCAGCTTCTTCTTCCCCCTCCTACTGGGCTAAGTAGGAAGAGCCCTGCAAGACAGAGAAACAGGCTACACGGGTACGGCCCTTAGCCAAGGGCAGGGTCCCTAGAGAACCTTCAATAAAGTGTAGTTGTCAGAATTAATAATAATAATAAAAGCACAGCCAGGAACCTTGGCAGAACCATAAGCAGGGTCAGCTTGGCCATTTCAGGCCTGAAACTCCTTCTGCTTTCCACCGCTTTTTCAACTCAGGGGTGCCCATAGCTGGGATGTCAGTTGTGGTCGCAGGGGCCCTTTTACCATTCGGGGGCTCCTACCAGTGTTGCGGCTGAGGAATTTGAATAGACTAGCCTTGACCCTGGGCAGAAAAGCCTGACAATAGGCCGAGTTCACCTCTAGGACACACTGTCCAGTAGACTGTTACTCCTGTGAGGACAGGAGACACCTCTGCCACATTCAGCATTGTATCCCTGGTGATTTACGCAGTGCCTGGCATGTAGCAGGAGCTCAGTAAATCTTTGTCAGACAAGGACTCACACGTAGAGATTCTGAGCCTTGAGGAAGTAACCAAGTGCCCAGCCCAAGAGAAAATTCACCCCTTGTTAACATGCTTAAAAACAAGCAAAATAAAGGACAAAATAAGCCTGTAGAATGGAATACTACTCAGCCATAAAAAAGAATGAAAATTTGCCATTTGTAGCAACATGGATGGACTTGGAGGGCATTATGGTAAGTGAAATAAGTCAGAGAAAGATAAATACTGTGTGATACCACTTATATGTGGAATCTAAAAAATATTGGATTGGCCAAAAAGTTCTTTTGAGTTTTTCATAAGATTACAGAAAAACCAGAATGAACTTTCTGGCCAACCCAATACAACAAATTAGTGAATACAACCAAAAAGAAGCAGGCTCACAGATATAGAGAACAAACTAGTGGTTACCAGTGGGGAGAGGGAAGGGAGGAGAGGCAATATAGGGGTAAAGGAGTAAGAGGTACAAACTATTTTTTTTTATTGAATTATAGTTGATTTACAGTATTGTGGTTTTTTTTGAAATTAATTAATTTATTTATATATTTATTTTTGGCTGCGTTGGGTCTTCATTGCTGTGCATGTGCTTTCTCTAGTTGTGGCCAGCGGGGGCTACTCTTCGTTGCGGTGCGCGGGCTTCTCGTTGCAGTGGCTTCTCTTGTTGAGGAGCATGGGTTATAGGCGCACGGCGTTTAGTAGTTGCAGCACGTGGGCTCAGTAGTTGTGGTGCATGGGCTTAGTTGCTCCACGGCATGTGGGATCTTCCTGGACCAGGGATCGAACCTGTGTCCCCTGCACTGGCAGGCGGATTCTTAACCACTGCACCAGGGAAATCCCAAGGTACAAACTATTATGTACAAAATAAGCTACAAGGATATATTGTATAACAGGGAATATAACCAATATTTTATAATAACTCTAAATGGAGTATAGTGTTTAAAAGTTGTAAATCACTATATTGTATACTGGTAACATATAATATCGCACCTCAATTATACTTCAACAACAACAAAAAAGAAGCCTGTAGAAGCTGCGTGAGCAAAACACAGTCTGATTTTTCTTGCCAGTACCTAAGCTCACTAAATTTAACTGAAATGTCCCAACACCATGTCAAAACATTTACATATGCCTTTCTAATCAAAAGCCTAGGATTGTGGCAAGGTCTTAGCGTGCTTCAAGCACCTTTTTTGATCACCACAAATTCTAGGCTTGCCCATGACATTGTTTTGATGGTGATTTTATGGCTGGAGCCATGGCCTGCCCATCAAAAGGCTTAGCCTCTGCTTCCTGGCTCGTCTACTGGCTCAGGTGACCTCACTACATAATCCCAGTAAGCTCTGGCCATGGCAACCCTGGGCAAGGTTTAAAGTAACGGTGACCACAAGGCTAGGTTCAGCGCGAGTTTGGGCTTGTCTATCAAGCGATCCTATGACATTTGTTTTGGTAACAGTCAGACCTGTCAAGCTCACTGGAAACACAAATGCCCCGAGTGTATGATATCTGCAATGATCCCTTTCTAAGAGTCACTTGAGTTTCAGACAGAGAACCGTGTTCAGAGCTGGATATCAGTTGGTGAGGCACCGGCATTCCACTGTCAGTTGAGTTAATCCCTTGTAGAGGTCCCGGAGATATTTCCACCACTGCTGTCTTCTCTTCTAAACTGGTCATCTGAATATGATAAATGTGAGTTTTACTGCTAAGATTAGCTCTTCCCTCAGCCCTCGCTCTGTAAAGTGAGGTGGTTTTGAACATGCACGTTAAAGAAGTTGAAAAGAATGCAAGTCTTGGCTGTACCATCTAAGATGTGGTCGCCTCCATGGGTAAGTCAAGAGGCTTCCTTTGAACAGGAAATATGGCTATGTTCACAAAGCCTACATGAGGTGCACAGGCAAAGGAAGCTTCCAGACTGTGTAGGTTTGTGTCTTTCAGGTCCTCTTCTCACAGGGGAATTACTCTTTTTTTTTTTCTTTTTCAATTGACGTATAATTGATCTATAATAATGTGTTAGTTTCAGGTGTAGAGCAAAGTGATTCAGTTATATATATATTTTTTTCAGATTACTTTCCATTATAGGTTATTACAAGATATTGAATATAGTCCCCTGTGCTATACAGTAAATCTTTTTCTTTCTCTTTCACACACACACACACACACACAAACACACACATACACACACACAGAGTTTTGAGAGTAAATTGAAAGCATGATGCCTCTTTTGTTTTGAATTTTATTTTATTTATTTTTATACAGCAGGTTCTTATTAGTTATCTATTTTATACATATTAGTGTATATATGTCAATCCCAATCTCCCAATTCATCCCCCACCCCACTTTTCCCCCTTGGTGTCCATACGTTTGTTCTCTACATTTGTGTCTCTATTTCTGCCTTGCAAACCAGTTCATCTGTACCATTTTTCTAGATTCCACATATATGCGTTAATATACGATATTTGTTTTTCTCTTTCTGACTTACTTCACTCTGTATGACAGTCTCTAGGTCCATCCACGTCTCTACAAATGACCCAAAATAAAATATTACTTTTATTGCTGAGTAATATTCCATTGTATATATGTACCACACCTTCTTTATCCATTTGTCTGTCAATGGGTGTTTAGGTTGCTTCCATGGCCTGGCTATTGTAAATAGTGCTGCAATGAACATTGGGGTGCGTGTATCTTTTTGAAATATGGGTTCCTCTGGGTATATGCGCAGTAGTGGGATTGCTGGGTCATATGGTAGTTCTATTTTTAGTTTTTTAAGGAACCTCCATACTGTTCTCCATACTGGCTGTATCAATTTACATTCCCACCAACAGTGCAAGAGGGTTCCCTTTTCTCCACACCCCCTCCAGCATTTGTCGTTTGAAGATTTTCAGATGATGCCCATTCTAACTGGTGTGAGGTGATACCTTATTGTAGTTTTGATTTGCATTTCTCTACTAATTAATGATATTGAGCAGCTTTTCATGTGCCTCTTGGCCATCTGTATGACTTCTTTGGAGAAATGTCTATTTAGCTCTTCTGCCCAGTTTTTTCTTTGGGTTTCTTGTTTTTTTAATATTGAGCTGCTTGAGCTGTTTATATATTTTGGAGATTATTCCTTTGTCTGTCGATTCGTTTGCAAATATTTTCTCCCATTCTGAGGGTTGTCTTTTCGTCTTGTTTATAGTTTCCTTTGCTGTGCAAAAGCTTTTAAGCTTCACTATTTGTTTATTTTTGTTTTTATTTCCATAACCCTAGGAGGTGGGTCAAAAAAGATCTTGCTGTGATTTATGTCAAAGAGTTTTCTTCCTATGTTTTCCTCTAAGAGTTTTATAGTGTCTGATCTTACATTTAGGTCTTTAATCCACTTTGAGTTTATTTTTGTGTATGGTGTAAGAGAGTGTTCTACTTTCATTCCTTTACATGTAGCTGTTCAGTTTTCCCAGCACCACTTATTGAAGAGGGTGTCTTTTCTCCATTGTATATTCTTGCCTCCTTTATCAAAGATAAGGTGACCATATGTGTGTGGGTTTACCTCTGGGCTTTCTATCCTGTTCCATTGATCTATATTTCTGTTTTTGTGCCAGTACCATACTGTCTTGATTACTGTAGCTTTGTAGTATAGTCTGAAGTCGGGGAGCCTGATTCCTCCAGCTCCGTTTTTTTCCCTCAAGATTGCTTTGGCTATTCGGGGTCTTTTGTGTCTCCACACAAAATTTAAGATTTTTTGTTCTAGTTCCGTAAAAAATGCCATTGGTAATTTGATAGGGATTGCATTGAATCTGTGGATTGCTTTGGGTAGTATAGTCATTTTCACAATATTGATTCTTCTAATCCAAGAACAGGGTATATCTCTCCATCTGTTTGTGTCATCTTTGATTTCTTTCATCAGTGTCTTATAGTTTTCTGAGTACAGGTCTTTTACCTCCTTAGGTAGGTTTATTGCTAGGTATTTTATTCTTTTTGTTGCAATGGTAAATGGGAGTGTTTCCTTAATTTCTCTTTCTGATCTTTCATTGTTAGTGTATAGGAATGCAGGAGATTTCTGTGCATTAATTTTGTATCCTGCAACTTTGCCAAATTCATTGATTAGCTCTGGTAGTTTTCTGGTGGCATCTTTACGATTCTCTATGTATAGTATCATGTCATCTGCAAACAGTGACAGTTTTACTTCTTCTTTTCCAATTTGTATTCCTTTTATTTCTTTTTCTTCTCTGATTGCTGTGGCTAGGACTTCCAAAACTATGTTGAATAATAGTGGCAAGAGTGGACATCCTTGTCTTGTTCCTGATCTTAGAGGAAATGCTTTCAGTTTTCACCACTGAGAATGATGTTTGCTGTGGGTTTGTCATATATGGCCTTTATTATGTTTAGGCAGTTCCCTCTATGCCCACTTTCTGGAGAGTTTTTATCATAAATGGGTGATGAATTTTGTCAAAACCTTTTTCTGCATCTATGGAGATGATCATATGGTTTTTATTCTTCAATTTGTTAGTATGGTGTATCACATTGGTTGATTTGTGTATATTGAAGAATCCCTGTATATCCCTGAGATAAATCCCACTTGTTCATGGTGTATGATCCTTTTAATGTGTTGTTGGATTCTGTTTGCTAGTATTTTGTTGAGGATTTTGGCAGCTATATTCATCAGTGATATTGGTCTGTAATTTTCTTTTTTTGTAGTATCTTTGTCTGGTTTTGGTATCTGGGTGATGGTGGCCTCATAGAATGAGTCTGGGAGTATTCCTTCCTCTGCAATTTTTTGGAAGAGTTTGAGAAAGATGGATGTTAGCTCCTCTCTAAATGTTTGATAGAATTCACCTGTGAAACCATCTGGTCTGGGACTTTTGTTTGTTGGAAGGTTTTTAATCACGGTTTCAATTTCATTACTTTTGATTCGTCTGTTCATATTTTCTATTTCTTCCTGGTTCAGACTTGGAAGGTTATACCTTTCTAAGAATTTGTCCATTTCTTCCAGGTTGTCCATTTTATTGGCATAGAGTTGCTTGTAGTAGTCTCTTAGGATGCTTTGTATTTCTGCGGTGTCTGTTGTAACTTCTCCTTTTTCATTTCTAATTTTATTGATTTGAGTCCTCTCCCTCTTTTTCTTCATGAGTCTGGCTAAAGGTTTCTCAATTTTGTTTATCTTCTCAAAGAACCAGCTTTTAGTTTTCTTGATCTTTGTTATTGTTTTCTTGGTTTCTATTTCATTTATTTCTGCTCTGATCATTATGATTTCTTTCCTTCTGCTAATTTTGGGTTTTGTTTGTTCTTCTTTCTCTAGTTCCTTTAGTCGTAAGGTTAGATTGTTTATTGAGATGTTTCTTGTTTCTTGAGGTAGGATTGTATTGCTATAAACTTCCCGCTTAGAACTGCTTTTGCTGTATCCCATCGGTTTTGGATCATTGTGTTTTCGTTGTCATTTGTCTCTAGGTATTTTTTGATTTCCTCTTTGATTTCTTCAGTGATCTCTTGGTTATTTAGTAATGTATTGTTTAGCCTCCATGTGTTTGTGTTTTTTACATTTTTTCCCTGTAATTGATTTCTAATCTCATAGAGTTGTGGTCAGAAAAGATGCTTGATATGATTTCAATTTTCTTAAATTTACCGAGGCTTGACTTGTGACCCAAGATGTGATCTATCCTGGAGAATGTTCCATGTGCACTTGAGAAGAAAGTGTAATTTGCTGTTTTTGGATGGAATGTCCTATAAATGTCAATTAAATCTATCTGATCTATTGTGTCATTTAAAGCTTGTGTTTCCTTATTAATTTTCTGTCTGCATGATCTGTCCATTGGTGTAAGTGAGGTGTTAAAGTCCCCCACTATTTTTGTGTTACTCTCCGTTTCCTCTTTTATAGCTGTTAGCAGTTGCCTTATGTATTGAGGTGCTCCTATTTGGGTGCATATATATTTATAATTGTTATATCTTACTCTTGGATTGATCCCTTGATCATTATGTAGTGTCCTTGCTTGTCTCTTGTAACATTCTTTATTTTAAAGTCTATTTTATCTGATATGAGTATTGCTACTCCAGCTTTCTTTTGATTTCCATTTGCATGGGATATCTTTTTCCATCTCCTCACTTTCAGTCTGTATGTGTCCCTAGGTCTGAAGTGGGTCTCCTGTAGACAGCATAAATATGGGTCTTGTTTTTGTATCCATTCAGTGAGCCTGTGTCTTTTGGTTGGAGCATTTAGTCCATTCACATTTAAGGTGATTATCGATATGTATGTTCCTATTACCATTTTCTTAATTGTTTTGAGTTTTAAAAAAAATAATAACTAATTAATTAATTTTTGGCTGCATTGGGTCCTCATTGCTGTGTGTGGGCTTTCTCTAGTTGCAGCGAGTGAGGGCTACTCTTCATTGTGGTGCGTGGGCTTCTCATTGCAGTGGTTTCTCTTCTTGCGGAGCACAGGCTCTAGGTGCATGGGCTTCAGTAGCTGTGGCTTGTGGACTCTAGAGCGCAGGCTCAGTAGTTGTGGCACATGGGCTTAGTTGCTCCACAGTATGTGGGATCTTTCCGGACTAGGGCTCGAACCTGTGTCCCCTGCATTAGCAGGCAGATTCTTAACCACTGTGCCACCAGGGAAGCCCCTTTGGGTTTGTTTTTGTAGTTCTTTTCCTTCTTTTGTGTTTCCTGACTAGAGAAGTTCCTTTAGCATTTGTTGTAGAGCTGGTTTGGTTGTGTTGAATTCTCTTAGCTTTTGCTTGTCTGTAAAGCTTTTGATTTCTCTGTCGAATCTGAATGAGATCCTTGCCAGGTAGAGTAATCTTGGTTGTAGGTTCTTCCCTTTCATCACTTTAAATATGTTGTGCCACTCCCTTCTGGCTTGTAGAGTTTCTGCTGAGAAATCAGCTGTTAACCTTATGGGAATTCCCTTGTATGTTATTTGTCATTTTCCCCTTGTTGCTTTTAATAATTTTTCTTTGTCTTTAATTTTTGTCAATTTGATTGTCTTGGCGTGTTTCTCCTTGGGTTTATCCTGCTTGGTACTCTCTGTGCTTCCTGGACTTGGGTGGCTATTTCCTCTCCCATGTTAGGGAAGTTTTCGACTATAGTCTCTTCAAATATTTTCTCGGGTCCTTTCTCTCTCTCTTCTCCTTCTGGGTCCCCTATAATGTGAATGTTGGTGCATTTAATATTGTCCCAGAGGTCTCCTAGGCTGTCTTCATTTCATTTCATTCTTTTTTCTTTATTCTGTTCCGTGGCAGTGAATTCCACCATTCTGTCTTCCAGGTCACTTATCTGTTCTTCTGCCTCAGTTATTCTGCTGTTGATTCCTTCTAGTGTAGTTTTCATTTCAGTTATTATATTGTTCATCTCTGTTGGTTTGTTCTTTAATTCTTCTAGGTCTTTGTTAAACATTTCCTGCATCTTCTCAATCTTTGCCTCCATTCTTTTTCCGAGGTCCTGGATCATCTTTACTATCATTATTCTGAATTCTTGTTCTGGAAGGTTACCTATCTCCACTTCATTTAGTTGTTTTTCTGGGGTTTTATCTTGTTCCTTCATCTGGTGCATAGTCCTCTGCCTTTTCATTTTGTCTGTCTGTCTGTGAATGTGGTTTTCGTTCTACAGTAAATCCTTGTTGCTTACCTATTTTATGGGTAGTCGTGTGTATCTGTTAATTTCATACTTCTCATTTCTCTCTCCCCATCTCCCTTTCCCCTTTGGTAACCATAAGTTTGTTTCCTATGTCTGTGAGGGAAATTACTCTTATTGATAGGGTTGGGTGGGAACTGTTGGGTAGTGAAGTGGAGGGGGTGGGGATTCACCCTGTGAGGCCAGGGCCCAGAGTGATGGACATTTGTCCCATGCTCAGCACTGGGTCACCAGGCCAGGTCATGTAGCATCAGTCTTAATCGGTCAGTTGAACCTAGTCAGTTTTGCTGTGCCTTGTGCATCTGCACCCAGGTTTGGAATCCTGGAGGAGCATGGGCCAGAAACCCAACACATCTTGTGACTCCTGTCTTGGGTGGAGAAAAGGAGTGCAGAAAGACCAGGGGCCCTCTAAAATAAGAGAAAAGAAACATGGACTTTCAGGGACGTGAGGGAAGTCTTGGAAATTCCAAAGTTTCAATGTGGAGTTGCATGTTTGTTCAGTTATGTTCTTTCTTGTTAGGCTGTTGGATGCGTGATCTCTACCAGGCACTGTCCTTGGTGTTGGGGACACTGGGGTGATGAGGAGGAGGTCCCTGCCCTAGGAGCTCACTAGTTAGTGAAGGCAGTGGACTAGCAAACGTCAGTAATTGCTAGTAGAAACCCAGTCTAAGTATGACAGAAATAGAGGGAAAAAGGAGAACCAAGTGCTGTGGGGATACTGAGTGGGGTGTACTTCTGCCTGGGGTGCGGTGGGTCCAGGAAAATTTCACAGGGAAGAAATGTCTGAACCGAGTATTAAAGAAGTAGACGTTTGTCAGTTGAGCGAGTTTGATGGGAGAAGTGTCTGAGTCAGAAGGACAGTTCGAGCCCCCGAGAGTAGGGATCATGCCAGGGGACTGGCTGTCACCTGGGAGGCTCTTAGGTGTCCCCGAGAGGAGAGGGTGAGTGCTAGGAAACAGTCCCTGTCAGAGGCTGAGCAGGGGCCACATACTGAGGCTAAGGGTTTTCATTTCATAGTGTAGGGCTTAGGAAGCCATTGAAGGCTTTGTAAGCAGGAGAGGCCTGGATTTCAATGTGAATTTTAGGGAGATCAGCCTGGGGTGTTGTATAGACTGTGTGGGAGGAGGTTACAGTGAGTAGCCCATGGAAAGGCAGGGGTGACTGCTTCTCCACTCCAGCACAGAATTTGGCCCAAATTTGGCACCTTGGTAGCTCCATTGCGTCAAAGGTATGTGCGGTGGCCCTGGGAGGGTGCTGCCTGGGGGACTCCATATCTCTGGAGAAGCAGCAGGAGTGCTAGGCGGATGCAGTGCCTCTTGGTGGAAGGAGGCTGGAGCCAGAGAAGAGGAAAACAGTGAAGAGGACCACATTGCATGTTTGGGGACCAGCTCCTGAGCACATGTGACAGTCTCCCGAGGCCTCCAGAAACACATTACAAGAAGACTTTGCAAAGAGTGCTGTTGCGAACTGATGGGAACATACTGTATAGCACAGGGAACTCAATGCACTGTGGTAACCTAAATGGGAGGGAAGTCCAGAAGGGAGGGGATATCTGTATGTGTATGGCTGATTCATTTTGTTGTGCAGTGGAGGCTAACACAACATTGTAAAGCAACCATACTCCAATAAAAATTAATAATAATAAAAAAAAGAGTGCTGCTGTTTAAGTAGGGGTGAGTAAAATAGAGTAAGATTTTTTTTTCTTGTATAAATTTACTTTCAAAGAAACAAGATGAAGATCATGCATTATATATGGTTTTGTATTTTACTCTGATCACTTAGCATTATTTCAAGAGCATCTGCTTATGCCCTTAGATATCTTGTTATTTCTTGCTAAATTCCAAAGAATCCTTTGTGCTCGGGAATAATGCTTCATAGCGCCTAACACAATCCACAGAAGGGACCTCCATACAAATAAATTAAAATATTTCACTTAGGTCAATTTAAAAAGTAAAGAGAGTTGGAAAGATAAATTATTTGGCTCAGCAGTGGCACATTGGACCAAGTATAATATAGCAAAATATCAGTCTTACCAAAAAAGTCAAAAGAAAAGATTATGTTCAAAATTGCTCCTGGCTGACTGGCCTCCTGGTTATTAATTCAAATGCCCCTCCTATTGGTACTGTTAATGGCTTCAAACAGATCTTGTCTCCTTTTATGCAATGGGAAAACTGGACCCATTCCAAACAAAATAGCAGTAGTAGAAGGAAGCCAACATTTGCAGCATTGTTAGATAACTCCAACTATTAATTTTCTTCAACCAAGTCCCTTTTCATTTTTCACAGATATTTCTTACACTGCTTAACTCTACAAGTTAGACATTCCAAGTGCTTAAAAACATTTTTAAATAAAAAAAGAATTTTCCCATTTGATTAGCATCCTGTCTCCCTTTTCAGGCTATTTCACCAGCACAAGGTACTGACGGAGCAGTAGACGCCTCAGATGTGATGTGGTTCTTGGTTTTCAACTAGAGATAGAAGATGAGGGATGGGAAGGGACATTGGAACCTTTGGGGACAGGGAGGACAGCTAGGTAGAAATAATTTGAAAAAGCTCCTCCCGTGATTCTGACATGTCCCCAGGTTGAAAACTCCTTAGAGTTGTTGAATCTTAGAATTTAAGGGCTCTCTGAGTTCAGCCAACAATGCCTCCTACCTCAGGTCAGAACCCCCTGTTTGATCCTCTGATCCAGCTTGAATAACTTGAAGGACCGCTTTATTTTATTTTTAAAATTTTTATTGGAGTATAATTGATTTACAGTGTTGTGTTAATTCTAGGTGTACAGTAAAGTGAATTAGTTATACATATACATATATCCACTCTTTTTTAGATTCTTTTCCCATACAGGCCATTACAGAGTATTGAGTAGAGTTCCCTGTGCTATCCAGTAGATCCTTATTAATTATCTATTTAATATATAGTAGTATGTATATGTCAATCCCAATCTTCCAATTTATCCCCCCACCCCTTACCCCCTGGTAAC
This sequence comes from Eubalaena glacialis, assembly GCF_028564815.1. Lineage (NCBI taxonomy): Eukaryota > Metazoa > Chordata > Mammalia > Artiodactyla > Balaenidae > Eubalaena > Eubalaena glacialis. The sequence goes on from NC_083727.1 coordinate 16,689,241, forward strand.
CATAAGTTTGTTTTCTACATCTGTTAACTCTATTTCTGTTTTGTAGATAAGTTCACTTGTATCCTTTTTTAAGATTCCACATATAAGTGATATCATATGATATATGTCTTTCTCTGTCTGACTTACTTCACTCAGTATGACAATCTCTAGGTCTATCCATGTTGCTGCAAATGGCATTATTTTGTTCTTTTTTGTGGCTGAGTAATATTCCATTGTATATCTGTGCCACATCTTGAATGACCATTTTAATATTTAGAAAGTATTCCTTCACCTTGAACTCTATGTAGTGGTCATTTTTCATTGTTTTGGATGCCTCAAATCCATTCCCCTCTTTCTAAGAGCACCATGATTTTCTTTGGGGGCATAACCTGCTTTCCATTGGAGCAGCCTGTGTTGGACAATGAACTCTCAATGTCCTCCTTCTGTGAACTCAAAGAGATCTCAGGAAGTTCCTCCTGCCAAACTCTTCCTGTTATTTCCCTGGGACAGTCAAAGGGGAGGCAGGTGACCTAAGCATGTCTAGTAAAATTCATGCTTCTGGGACTTGCTACAAAGGGATACAAACACCAAGGAAATGGTGGGAATTCTTTTATTCTAGAGGCAGTGCCAGGCAAGACAGTCAAGAGCTTCCTGTTGCCAAGATCTTCTAGAGTTGCCTCTTTCTTGTCAGCCCCGAGTCTGGTTTCTCAGCGTTTCCAGTGCCTGGTGAACTCCTCTATCCACGTCAGGTGATTTCTGTTGCTGACAACCAAGGAATGCCAACTGACATTATCTGCCACTCGAACCACCCTCCTGATCTTAATCCTGCTCTCTGCTGTTACATGAAGTACACCTGATTCCCCTTCAATACGACCTCTGCAATTTTTAAAGGCATTTGTCATGTCCCTCCTAGATCTCTCTTTCTCAACTGAACATCCTCATTTCCTTGAACACGTCCTCACCTATTATGGTTTATAGAGGCTTCACCATTCTGTTTTCCTTGTGTCACATAGCCCAGTTTATCAAGGTCCCTCTTGCAGTGTGTCATCTGAGATTGAAACTATGATCTCTATTTGGTACTTTGACCAGTTCAGATTATGGTCAGAATTTTCCCTCCCTTAACCTCCATACTTTATTTATATGATACAAATAGAACTTGCATTAGATTTTATTAGTTTTATGTAACACTCGGCTTGGATTGGGTGTCACATAGCAGGCATTTAAAAGGTTGGGGTTATTATTAATAATAAACCTTTTTCATAAGAACTGCTGATGTCAGGTCTCCCATTTTGTATTTTTTGCAATTGATTTTGAAAATCTAAAAGTGTGATTTAGCATTTATTCTTGTTAAATGTTGTGTCTTTTGGTTTTGGTCTATTCTACGCCAGTGTCATTAAAATTTTTTTTGACTATTTCTAATCTTAATAGTTCCCACATTTTTTTTTATCATCTACTCATTTGGCAAACATGCCTTTGATGTTTCCTTCAGGTCATTGGGAAAAGTGCTGCTCAGTTCAATGGTACAGCACCAGAGACCTCCCCAAAGGTGGAAGTCAATTCATTAATCATCCTGACAGAGTGTATTGCTTGCTGAGAATCCGGCCTCACTATACCAGATTTTCCCATCTTGCTCGTCCACAAGAAGATGATGAGCCACACTGTGGGATGTCTGTCTGAAAGCACTATGTGCAATGTGGACGTGAGGGGGTGGGGTGAGCATCTCTGAAACGAGGAGGTTGATTTTCTATCTTCTTGTTCATAATGTTGCCAGGTCCCCCAAACAAAGCCTTAAGCAAAACCCCAATACATAGAAGATAATGGTGGGTTAGCTCACGGTTAAGTGGGGCTGGGTGGGCAATGTGTGGCCAGAGGCCTGCTTGGCTTCCTGTGGGCCCAGCATCCTGTAGCCAACTCCTCACCCCCGCTCCGCCCCCGCCACTCCTCATTGCACCACTTCAGAAAGGAATGACCTCTAGGGACTATGGTTTTAACCTTCTGATTTAAAACATCACGAGTAGCAATAGTTCCCTTTATTATTTCTACTGCCTTTGCATCTACAAATAACAGCAGGAGAAGCCAAGATTTTATCAGATAGTCTGCCTTTAAGTTAAGTTTCTATTTTACCTTAAAAATGTTATTGAAAACCTCCTGCGGGAAAAGCTTTGTGTTAGAAGCTGTTGGTGAATCTTGGGTGTGCCGCTCAATACATTTGCTATAGACGTACAGGAAAATATAAATAACAAAAGTGTGAGTGATTATCACTGTTAAGAGACAGAATAAAAAAATGTTCATAAACATTTGGAATGTTTATGAAGGACTGTTGGAATTACATAGAGATAAATGTAAAAATGCTACATTTAGATTTGAAAATGTTTAAAAATGAATTATGCAAGGATAGGATTGAGAGATGTGACTTAATGGCATTTTGCCTTTTCCCTTTTGTAGGGAGTTGCAGGACGAGGGTGGTGAAAATTGTGTTACCATTTATGGAGAGTCTGTTATGGGTCAGGCATTTGATACGGATCAAGGTTAGTTTCTGGCCTTGAGAAACGTATAATCTAAGTAACAGCTATGTGGTGGGAGAGTAGGACTAATTACACAGGGAAAGCCTTCCTGTGGGGATATCATCTGGAGAATAAGTAATATCCACAGATGGTATGGTAAACAGTTAACCTAGTGCTTCTTGTATTAGGGCACATCCTGTGTCGGTGATTCAGGGATAAAAAGCAGTCCTGGCCTTTAAGAGGCTCACAGTGTAATGAAAGAGACAGACAAGTGACTGGACAACATCTATATGTGCCCAGTCTGACAGAGGTGAGCGCAGTTGCTGGGCACTGGGTAGCTCGAGGTCAAGGTAGGAAGGAGGGTTAGTTTGCTTCTCCCTGGGGGTGGAACTCCCAGGATAGGCTCCATCCTCACCCACAAGCTCTTCCTGCTACCTCCACCTTCGGGTTAGAGAATTTCCATATAGGATGTCCCTCTCCTGGTATGATGTGTGGAGACAAATGGGCTTACCTCAGGATAAATGGGGCTCATTGTAAAACGACTTACGGAGGACTCGCATGGGAGTGGGTACTCCCTGCTGGGATCTCAGCTGTGACTCTTGTCCAGCTTCAAGTCCAGTGGTGGGAGAAGCACAGCAGCATCCCTCACAAAGGACTGGTGGATGTGACAGACATTCTGAGGCTTGTTCTGTTCTGGGATGCTTTCTCAGGAGGCAATCTCAGAAGGCTAAAAGCAAGGGCTTTGGTTCCAGTGCTTATCAGCTGAGTGGTCCTGGGCAACTCCACTTCCCCAAGCCTCAGTTTTCTCATCTGTAAAATGGAACTCTACTTCATTGGGTTAAAGGAAATAATGAATAGAAGGCAATGAGTGTAATGTTTAGTAAGTAGTGAGAGCCAAATACATCTAATTCTTTTTATTATTCAATATAGTGATACCCCCTCACCACTTCTGTTGTTGGAGCAATGCATATCTTTCCCCAACCATATCCCTGTCACGGACCTAGTTCCCTATCTCCATGACCCTTGGGAGGTCATAGTTCCATCTTGTGTTAAGACATCAAGCTCCCTTTGACTCTGTGCTTTGGTCGACGGTCCCTGGAGGTCAGCATTGTACTCTCCCTTCATCGCTCCTATTCTCTGCTGATCTTTAATGGCACCTCCTCAACCACCCTTCTTCTCTCTTTCGCTAGCACACTTCTTGTTCCCTGTCCTGTAAAGTTCACAGTTATATTTGGGCAGTTTTCTCCCTTCCTCTCAAACTTCCATTTCTGGTCCTCTTGGTTGGGTCAGCAAGTTTCCGGCTGAAATTCTTCCTAGAGTTTGTAGATGTGTTAGCTGTCCTTTGCCTACCTCTTCTTCAGCGTAATGAGCCCTGATCCAGAAACCCAAACCCTGCTCTTGGACACCATGTAAAAGCCAGCTGTTCACTCTTCATTTCCTTTCTTTTCCAAAGCTGTGACACTTTAACTGGAAGAAGAGATGTAAACACCTCCTATATCCTCAGATGTTGAGCATCCTACCAAGGAATACAGATACATTCTAGAGTTCTTCCTGATTGTCAACTTTCCAAAAGAGAATTTTACACTCATTTAAAAAATGCTTTGATTGATTAAATCGTGTTAATACAGGAGCTCTAACTTAGCTTAATTAACGTTTTCTTTCAAGAGAGAGTAAACTCATTTATGTATTATATACAGAGAGATTTTTAAGTGGTTTTTTCAGATTATCAATATTATATAGAAAAGATATTTAAAGCATATTAAACTTACTTTGAACATAATCCCCAAATCAAGTTTAAAATTTAATTTGTAGAAAAATTAGAAGAAAACACCATAGAACATTGTTAAACAAACCGTAACTCCATATATACATGCAATTTACAGAATGCAGTTAAGTATAATTTAAGCGCATCAGTATATAGCCACAGATGCATGTCTGTTTTCTTAGTACTTTTTTCAGCTTTTTCTGTGGAACAGAAAATAAAGTCTTTGGTATTAAAGTGGTGACTGTTCAAGTTCGCAGAGCATGTGGTTGTTAATCATTGGCCCCGTTGCCCTTGTCACATGTATAATAAAAGAGAATCATTGACCACATTTCATCTCTCCTTCCTAATGTTCCCCAAATACTGATGTCAAAGTTCAGAAGTACCGGAACTGAACTCTAGTGTCAAGGGTCCAAGTTCAGCGTGGCAGCCTGGTGTTAGAACAGAAGTGTCCTGAAGGCAGAGAGACCTGTCTTCTATTTCTCAAAGAAGGCCTTCCTGCGGTGAACCCCAAGTCAGAAGTGGGCTGACCTGCCCAGTTGCTGAGCTTGCCTGGTTTCTATTCCGTAGCACCTCTCTCTCATGCAGCAAAGCCACAGGCTGTGAATACACAGAAAGCTCTAGGGAGCTAAGTGGTCTGTTTTCAGTTCCCCTAGGCTGCCAGAATATCAACCTGACCGTAGAAAAACACTTAATATAATTACCTAACCTTTATTGTGAACGCTAGTGTGTCAAAAGTGGGGTCAACTTCCTAGGATGAAAATAGACCTTTCAGTTCACTACACAGCTCTTCCTTATGGCCTTGTAGGGCAAAGAGGCTTCCGTCGAGGCCAGCTTGCTTGTGCGCTGGTGGGATGGCCCAGCCAATTCAATTTGCAGATCTCCCTGTGCTCTATGGATTATGGCTGGCTTGAGTCATCGATTAGTTTATCATCAAAGAAATGGAGTCAGCCATTACATGGATCAGTGAGCTTGGCTCTGATCCCTAGCTAGAGAACTTAATAAATTTATTTTAAAACTCTATTCCTTGCTCCAGGCAATTGACCTAGGGAATATCTATTATTGATCTAAGTTGGACCAGAGACCAATTTATTATTAGTCCCTTTGGTAGAACAACTCAAGCCCCCTGACACAGGTGGGAGAAGGAAACTGAGAAGCAGCATGCCCTCCATGGGCAGAACAGAACAACTTCTCAGGCTTGCAGAACTTTGGGGTTTTCCACAGGCCAGCACTCCTGAGATGAGGGTGGAGGGAAGGTCACCCCTGTTGAAGGGGTTCATCACTCTCCCTGTCATGACTAGCATATGAGAGGGGCTCAGTCATCGAATACAAGAGCAGATGAATTAGTAAATGATTGTCCATGTTTACGCAGGATGAAACGGAAGAGATATCCATCGTTGCTTATCAATAGCTTATTGCAGTAAATACTCCTCATCAACAGGATATTGCAATAAATACTCCAAAGCCTCTTGCTTTGTTGAATTTCATGAGTTTCATCCAATATACGTTTGGCCTGAAAGAGCAGAGAGGGAGGTGGGATTTCATTACATAAAGTCCATTCAGCCAAACATGGGCTTTTTGACATTCCACTGAACTCGGAGCCAAGCCTTTCCGTTATTTTAACTTCTTACCCACTTCTGGGAGAGGTGTTCAAACATATTTCCAGAATTTGAAACTAACCAATGTCCTGAGCAACTGCAATTAGAATTGGGGAAATTTAAAACTTGGGTCCACATGATAGCATGACCTCTGAAAGAACAAATAAGCCAACACAACAGCACTCTGCTCGATAGTTTGAAAACTTAACCTACCAGGGCACTGTTGGAGTTAAGGCTGACACTGTAGGCCACCAGCAGTGCAAACAAGAAACTGAAGACCAGAGCTTGCAAGGGTGCAGACCAGAGTCTTACTGAGCCAGCCAAGCAGGAGGTGGCAGGTCCGATCATCCACAGTACCCACTAAGTCCAGAATCCCTGCTCCTCTGGGTAGCCATCCATTGCCAGGCTTCCTCTCTGTGAGCAGCTGACTGTGCAGGCTCCAGTTTCCCCCATGGAACGAAGCCCATGCAGCATTGATATGGCTTCCCGCATCCACGGCAACCAAACACCACCTCTGTGTACCAGCGGCCTGCCTCCTGTGTATGGGGTGGGTCTGCAGTTCTCAGGAGGGAAAACTGCGGGCCAGGGTGGTGGTGAAAGCTGCCCATTGTTGCCACCACCCCTCCCTTTAAAAAATATATGCAAGCCTTTCTTCACGTCTGCTGGGCTGTCTACAAAAAGCACATGTTTTCTTTGTTAGCGAAAGCACTGTGCCAGTTCAGGGTTTTACTTTGCATCGTTGTCAGTTTCATCCTCGCTCTTGTGTTTGGTTTCGGACACTACGTATTTTTTCTTCCCTCTTGGTTTTGGCATCTCTTGTGTTTTCTTCTTTTATCTGTCTCTCCTGCTCCCCTGCCTCATCCACTTCAGTTGGAGATGGCTGGATGGTTTGCTTTCTTTGTGCATTCTGTTAAGAATACTAGTTTTAGGTTCACTCCTTTAAAGGTCCCCTATGTGCTAACTTTCCCACTCTATTTTATTATGTGTCAGTCTTTACTACCATCTTCCTAATTGTTCCTTTCCCCTTTGTTTCAACCTCTCAAACAAAAAAAAGAATAGTTCAGTTCTATCTGGGGGTTACTCTGCCCTCTCTCCAGGGGGCTCTTTCAGCATCTGTGTTGATTCTCTGAGCACACACACACACACACACACACACACACACACGCTCCCCTCTTGCTTAACTAATTGGCCATGGCTATCCTGGGGGTTTCTGTGGTTCTTAGAGGCTACTGTGATTGAACTGGTACTTTGGGACTCTTAAACTGAGCACATTTAAAAGGTTGATTCAGAGAGAGCTTTGACAAAGACTCTTTTAATTATTTTTTCCTCTGCTTTGCCAGTGCACACTGCTGTAGCCTGTCAGAGGCCGGTCCCGGAATCGTTAGGGGGCCAAGCCATTAGGTGTTCCTGCTTACTCTGCAAATATAACAGGCTTATCACGTAGAACTCTGTCTCCAGCTGGTTTAAAATGTAGGTGGTGCCAGTGGGTAGCAGCTGTTACAGGCTGGGGAGCCAGGAGACAGTGGGGACGTTTTATGGTACAAGGAGGTCAGAGTTGACAACTGCATACAGTATAAGGGACCCTTCCATTCTTCCACCCAGGTGGCCGAGGATTCTGAAGGGCAATCTGCCTCCCAGAGTCCCCAGATGCTACCCTCCCCTGGCCAGCCAGATCCTAGGCAAACTTAGCCCCTGCTTTCAACACGTGGGCCCCAAACACTCAGTCACATTGTGGATAATGAATAATTCATACATTTGTAATTCAAATGGTCACGGTGATGCATAACTCAAGTGGAAAGTTGTTATTGTAAATGCAGGGGAAATGGATTCATTTCAGAGATTAAAAAAGTTTAAATTATTATTTTCCTTAGGTTTCAGGGTTGGAGCAGCCTCTATTTTTGCAGCTGTTTGATCGGAATTGGTGCTGGGCTTAATGGCTTTGCCACAGTGTTGATTGGATAAGACAGTGCTTAACGGTTGGGGTATTTCACCCAATAACAGGTACTGATTTGCTTTTTTCATCCTGAGAAACGAGGTTAGTGTAGACATTCTATTTGTTCCCTCTCTATGGCCATGCTTGCTTCCTGCCCCAACTGTGTTAGCAGATTAAAAAAAAAAACGTTTTATTAGGAAGAGTTTCAACCATACACAAAAGAGAATTGTATAATGAACCCTCATGTGCCCATCCTCCAGTATTAATAATTATCAAGACATCCCCTTTTATCCCCATAGATTACTTTAAAGCAAATCTCACATTAAAAAATCATTTCATCTGTTTCATTCAGTACACATCAGCCTGATAGCAGCTTTTCTCGACTCTTAGGAAGGAGGGTCCATACGGCCCATTTTGTACCCGAAGTCCAGTAAAGACTCATTGGTGACGTGCTCCGGAGCAGTTGTAGTTTCATGGGAGTGGAGGGCAAGTAGCAACCTGGTCTCACCCCCAGTGACATCACCTAGGAAACCAATCTCTTGAAGGAATGCCCTGAAGTGCCTCCCCCTCCCTTCACCCCTCGGCAGTGGCCTGGCATCATGGGAATCTGCCTTGTCTGCTTGTTGGTGGTAACATGACTCTCTTTCTCTTTGAGCCCATATCAAATTTTTTAAGTCTCTCATATTAGCATATGGTTGGGACACCGAGGAGCTAGACTTTTCACAAGCAAGCTTCACTCACTTTTCATATTTTCAATACAAAGTAGACAATAAACGTTGTGGTTAAGATGATGAAAGTTTACTGGAGCAAAGAAAAGAGTGTCATTTTAAGATAATGCCCCTGGACATAATACTTAGTCATGTACAGGAAAAGGCTGAAGAATTTATTTACCATTTCTAATTACTATAATTCAGATAACATGGCAGAAGAAAATCCTCTGTAATTGTAATATTAACCTTTGTTTATAAGAGGTGAGCTTTTCTTTCTATAATATGTGTGTTCTTGAAAAAAACAATGTATACATTGTTTTGCTTTGTTTTTGGTGGAGGGGAGGGCTAAATAATTTCTGTTGAATCTGGAGTTCTCCACAGGGATTTTGAGATAAATCTATTCGAGAAGCAAAGGATTTTTTATAATTGAATAAACACCCCCTTCATCCATTCATTCATTCATTCATTCATTCATCACTTTTGAGCTCTAAATACTTCGTTAACTTGTACAATTCATAAATCTGGGCTTGGGTGCATACAGCATTATCCAGCTGGCCTTTTCTTTCCCTCTGCAGGGGCCTCCTTGAGCACAGTAACTGACATGGATCTCATGGGATAAAAGCACATCAGTATTAGGAAACATGAAGGTCTTATGTTTGTTTTTACACTTTACTGTCTTACAAAAGCAGTGTTAATTGAAAAGACATGGCCCTGTGGTGGGGTTTGAAGGGTCAAAGATCTGCCTGTCTCTATATAGCTCTACTTTCTGGCTTGTTCCAGAGGCGGCGCCATCAAGATAGCATTTCCTGGGAAAGTGAGCAAATATCTATTTTTCTAAAGTAGCAAATTATCCTAAGTAAGTGTATAAGGCGGTGTGAACATCACAGCGCAGGGAGCTGAGGCTGTGGGGCCTGGACGCAGACCCAGGGGCTGAAAAGCACCACAGGTGTCAGTTAGGGTGCCTTTGCATGGACACCTACGCTTGCACAAGTGTGCGCGTGAGCGCGCACGCACACACACCTGCCCGAGGGCCCAGAGGATCACGTTCTTTGGTGTCAATGAGGAATGGAAGCAGGTGGGTCCTCACGCCTCCCTTCATACCCTGCTTTTTGGATTCACTCTCAGCCACAGCTGTGCCTTAGCTGGAGGTGTTTCCTGGGTCCTGGAGTCAAGGCCAGGCACATGACCGGCCCCAAAGCCAGGTCCCCAGGCTGTACCAAACGACAGTCACAACCTTGCATGGTTAGACCTCGGGAACTTCTCATTGTATCTCAGCCCAATTTAATCCTGTCCACTCCTGGTGGCTGCTCTTTTGTGCCTTTGTCAAGTTCTTTTGTACTTTGTCTGCATGACCCCCCGGTTCTGCCTTTGGAGCTTCTGAGGGGAAAGACCTCAGCAGGACTCAAGTCCTTTCCACTTCAGCAGCCACCCTGGGCCTAGTGCCTGCTTATTTTCCCTGCTTATCCCCTTGAACTTCTAATGCTTTGATCTTGGCTTCTTAGCTGTTAATATTCTGCTTCTCAAATTCTGCTTGTTTTTGGAATGCTTGAAATGCCACGCTCTATTTTCTCCCAATTCTTAAGCACTGGGACGACCTAACACCAGAACATACTTTCTCATTCACAGGCTCCAGCAGGGAGAATGTCCTGCTTTCTGCTGACCGCCTGGTGACTGTAATAGTGGATAAAGCTGACTCGGTGGGGCAGAGGGGGGAGATGGGTAAGGCCCTTTCGTTTAAAAATTGTGCCCTGCTGTCCCCAGCTTTGGGACAAATAAAATTCCCATTATTCTTCTAACAAAGTGGTTGATCCATGAGAGGTGGGAAGTCCTAAGGGAAGCCCCCAGCTACCTTGTAGCCCAGCTCTGATCCTGCCCAAAACTGCAGGAAGACGTTTGCCTTGTCTCTTGCTCTGCCTGGTGTCCCCTGGGTCATGTCAAAAAACTTTGGGCTACATTTAGAATCTGGCAAATTCTGAAAATTTCCCTGAGCCATTGAGTTCCACTTTTTCTTTTCATTAACAGATCCATATTATTTTCCTTCCCACTTTTCTGATGTGCAAATTGGATTTAATGATGGTAAAGCTTTAAAACCGAGATGGATTTTGAAGGCCTAGAAGCAATGTCTCCGGTTGTTATTTCGGATTTTTCAAAAGATTCGTGTCCCTATTGCCTACTTTTACGAATAATTACAAATTCTCCATTTCTGTTGTGTAGCACGTACACACCTGAAAGCAGAGATAGTGTCCATTTGTAGTTTTTTTGTTTGGCTTTAATGTACCTAGCACATTGAAGTTATAAATACATTTTAACTGAAAATACTAGCTTTAAAAAAGTCGTAATAGAAATTATAGGCACTTGACCAAGACACAAATTCCAGAAAGAGACCAATTAATCCCAACATCCTGTATCTACATAGAAATGAAAAATGGTCAAAGAGCATCGTATGCTATCAATTACACTTGACACATGTAATTGATATGTATGTAGGAGAAAAATACCTTAATTCTTTTGTCAGTTCTCCTTTTGCTTTTCAAGAGTCTACTCAACTCCCCCATAAAGGTATGTAGGGCAACATTAATCTATGTATCAACCTATCTATGATTTAAAAAGGCAAAGCAAAGAATACTCTTCCCCCGCCATTTAGGACTAGTTTCTTCCTGTTGCTCTTTTGTTCTTTGAGACATTTGTGTTCTCCCTCCCCCCTTGTGGCACCGTGGGCTGGCATGCTTTCCTGGATGGGCACCTGACCAGCAGGATAAATGTTCCCTTCGTGTAATCTGAGTGAGAACCACAGTAAGTGGTGCTGCAAGTTACACTAAACCAAGGATTACCAGGAGCAAAGGGAAAACAGGATCCATCATTTCAGAGTTTAGCCTGGGAACCACTGACACGCATGTCAGCATTTGACAGTATAGATAGGAAGATTTATGGGAAAAATCCATGCGATTTGACCTGATCCAAGAAAGAGTTTTTTTGGAGTTTCAGAGTGCAACATGAATGCATTTTTGCTAAAAATAGAATATCTCTTCCAAAAGGGGAGACTTCGGTTATCTTCCAAAATGATTGGGTCACAATATTGTAAGATAATACTTAAATGTAATTAGCTCCTTGTACTATCCAAAGTGTGTGCCAGAAATACATGACTACATCTCTTTCATTATCACCTTTCCCAGCTCATGGGCCGCTATAACCATCATTTTCTTCCAAGGTCAGCTGTAGCTCCTGCACTAAGAACTGTCTAGGTATATTTAACTTTGGGGATGGGTCCAACATGCCACTTTAAAAGATGATCGTATTGTTTTTCCTGCTTTCCATTTCTGAAAAGGCGAGGCTTTGGCTAGTGGGTACTCGACATATCTGGCTGCAAATAGGTTACTAGGAGCCAGGAAATGTGGTGCCTAATTTCAGCATTCACTTAAGTAAAATTATTTATGACAGTCCCTCCAATTTTTTTTCTTTTCCTAACGGGGGAGAGGTGTAGACTCAGCCAGATTGAAGGCATATTTGCATGAAGTCTCAGCTACTGGTGCCTTTAAAGTATGAAGGTTGAAGTTTTAAACTAGCTATGGCATATAAGAAATTGAATGAAGTGTCCCGAGAATGGAAAGCATTCATCTAAAACATCGCTAAATCAAATTCTCAAATAATCACATAGCTTAACTTTTTTTTTTTTTTTACATAAGCAGCTGAAACAACAAAAGAACTCTCTAGAACGATAGGGTCAATCACTCCACACCAGGCATTTGGTCACTGAAGCCACAGAAAACCTAGATGATGGAGACTCGAGTTGAGAGAATTGTCGTTTATAACCATCTAAGTTTGCATTACAAATTGAAAGCATTTTCCATTGGATTAGGATGAGGCAGAGAATCTGGACCATACTTCATGAAGTGGCAGGACAATGAACAGCAAGAAACACAGGCTCCAATTTGGAAACAAATGTGGGTTCTAGAATTAGTACATGTCAGAGCTGGATGAGTCTTAGAGATGACCTGTTTTAATTTCTCTTCAGTCGCACTGATTCTGCAAGCCAAAACAAAAGAAAGGAGGTTCAGGAAAAGATCATCTGAGATGTCCTCATTGATAGGTCAGAAAGTTCTGAGAACCAAATTACACAGGAAGAACACAGAATAGGCTCTGTTTGCACTAAAACAGAGCTGATGAAGTCCCACATTCTTACCCCAAAGCCTTTTGTGATGAAATGTTCCTTTTGACACTGATAAGATAGTCTTTTGAGTTTATAATTTGTTGCATGATTGTTTTTACTCGGCAAAAAAGAAAAATTTTTCTTCTTAGACTTGATCTTGGTTCAGAAAATGAGATTGATGCAGAAAATAATGAATAGAAGGGAGGTAGATTCTGTACAACCTAACAGAAAGATGGATTTATAATACTCTTGATCTTCCCGTTAACTTTGCTTATTAATCAGTAATTCCTAACAGATGGGATATAGATTACTTAGGAAAAATGATTCCAGCAAAATAGCTTTTCTAACTGTACAGAATCTGAGACGTGTGTGTGCGTGTGTGTGTGTGTGTGAGAGAGAGAGAGAAAGAGAGAGAGAGTGAGTATTGCACTACTGCCTGTGTGGCTAGGCATCAGTAAGAAAAGTATGGGTAATACTTCCAATATCCATGAGTTCCTTATTTTCCAAGGGAGTAACTGTTACATACATTCATGTGGTCACGAGGGGGTGAGTAATGTTCCCCAAGTCTGGTAGTGGAAGTGGAAATTGGAAATCGGAATCCTAGCATTTCTGAATGTCAGACCTGGGCTCAGATAATTAAGAAATTATTTCTCTCCTGCTTTCATTCCAGGATTGATTACCCAGCAGAACCTATTCTACCTAAACTTTATAAAGAGCTTTTGTACTCCCTCCTCCCTAGAATAAGTAGACTTTTACCCCATAAGTTAAATGCTGCAGTTAGAGAGTGTGTTAATTGTTTCATTGTGGGAGGGCAGGGACAGAGAGCCTGGAGTCTCTGAGGGTCTGGCCTCTGAGGGTTCTCCCTAGCTTCATAGTGGCAGTGGTTCTCCAAGTGTGATTTGTGGACCCCTGGGGGTCCCTAAGTCCTTTAAGGGAGATTCATCAGGTCAAACTACTTTTATAACACTGAGATGTTATTTGTTGTTTTCACTGGGTTGGCTTTTGCATTGATGATGCAGTAGCAGTGGGGGTAAAGCTGCTGATGCCTGAAGTCCAGGCAGTGGTACCAACCTGTCCTAGCAGTTCATTGTGAACTTCGCTGTCCTGCGCTTGCTTGTAATGTATGCTAGTTCCACTTAAGAGTGCCCTTATGAAGCAGTAAAATGTATTAATTGCATTCATCTTGATTCTCGGTTACAGGTTTTTTAATATTTTGACAAAATGGGAAGTGCACATAAAGCACTTTGCTGCATACAAAAGTACCATCACCATGGTACTTTCTCTTGAGGAAAGACACCTGGGGAACTGTTTGAGTCGTGAGCTTAACTAGCTGCTTTTTTCATGGGATGCTGTTTTTCCTTGAAAGAATGACTGACCGGCAAACCTTGGTTATTCTGACTCGGATATGTGGCAGATGTACTCTTGAAAATGAATTAAGCAAGCTGTCATTTCAAGGAAAATAACCCACAGTATTTGTTGCTAATGATAAAATTCAAGCTTTCAGGTGAAAATTAGATGTTTGAAATACCTGTATCTTCCACTGTGGGCTTCATAGCTTCCCCAAACTCCAGTACTTTTCTGATGATATTTGTAGCCATATTCACAATGTAAACTTTTTAGGATATTATACAATGAAATGCATCAACATTTGGAAGATCTGAATAACTCAGTGAGTTTCCAAATGACCAGTGCATGATGCTACAAAATCACTCGTGGGTTCATAGTGAAATATAGTCCAATAACAGAGTGGGAAAAATTCATTAATAATGGATTCAGATTCCAGGTACAGCTAACCTTTCTAAGAGAAACTCCCACTTGAGTTGAGTTTGGTATGGCATCAAAGAGGAATATCCACGTTTATCTGAAAAGGATATGAAAATATTCCTCCCTTTTCCAAACACACATGGGTATAGAGCTGAATTTTCTTTCAACCAAAACAACATATCACAACAGACTGAATACAGAAGACATAAGAACCTGGACAGTCATTAAAGAGATTTGTAAAAATACACATCTCTCGCTAATTTCTTAATATCATGGTTATTCTTCATGAAAATGTTCTTTATGTAAACATGCAATGGGGTTATTATTATTTTTAAATCAATAGTTTAAAATAGTTTAAAAATTTCCCAGTTGAAAATTCTAAAACGGTAAAATATCAGTAGATATCAACAAAAGCACATCAACAAAAGCTCTTTGAGGTCCTCAATAATTTTTAAGAGTGTCAAAGGGTCCTGAGATTTAAAAAAAATTGATAACTGCTGTTCTACAGGTTACAGTAATGGCCTCTGGGGCTCTCAGACCTATTAGAAATACACTGGGAAACTATCCAAAGTCACAGAAGAATTTGGGGCCTGGGGAGATGGGGAAGAGTTTCTTTGAAACAAGGGTGAACTGTTTCTAGGATACCACATAAATGTCTGAGGTTCCGGGGGTGAATCAGGTCACTGAAAATAAAGGCACTATAAAGCAGCAGTTAACTTTAAAAATGCTGCCCTTCCCTTAAGTGGTCCTATAATCTTTTCTAGCTCTTCATTAAAAAATGAATCGTGATTAAAAGAGCAGGTTTTAAATGAACAGAGACTCGGCTGGAATCTCAGCAAGGCCACTTCACTAGCTGTGTCATCTGAGCAAATCCTAGTGTTTATCTTATCTGGAAAATGGGACAGTAGCACCAACAGTTATCAGGTATAAAGTGTGGCATTGCATTCTTATGTACCTGTCTTAGTACCTGGTACATGGTAAGTGCTCTATAGATGTCAGCAACACACACACACACTCACACACACACACATCCCAGAATATGAAACACCTAGGAAGACAAGAGTTAATTTTCGGAACAGATCTGGCACAACTATGGCGACTGGTGCCAGAGATTTTTCTAACTATGAAGCTTCTGGACTCCCGTGGTTTGAGTTCTGAGAAGGGTCCATGGGTCCCTTTATTCATCTGGCTGTCACTGACAACCCTTTCCTCCCCAAACCCTCCCCAAAGACCACTGTAATTAGTAACTGAGCAAGTGACTACAAAAGTAAGTTTATAGAGAAAAGATGAGAGAACAAAAAGAGAGTTCACGAGTTTCCTGGACACAGCTCTTTCTTTTCCAAATCTGGTTTTTGCTGGCAGTATACCAGCGGTCTCTTTTCTTTGCAGTCAGGGATTTTAATGGCATTTTTAAACGTCCTAGAGTTCCCTTCTGTACTCATTAGTAGATTTCCCAGGCCTCTCCACTGAAGCTCAGCCGTCTTAGGACCCAAGATCACAGAAGATCCTTTTCCCAGAAACACTGGGTGTTCCCTGCCTCTGTATATTCTCAGTCAGCTTGCTCTGGAGAAGCAAACTCAGTCTCAGGTCCTCCTTGCCCAGGAGAGTGGGGTGGTGAAGGGTGATGGCCAGGCAGGCGGGGTCTGCTCTTCACCAGCTGTGTGACCTCTGACGAGTTAGCTTCTGTGAGCCTCAGACTTCTCATCTGTGAGATAATGAAAGCAGTGTCCTTTTATCCTTATTTTCCACCCTGCCAGCTCAGAGCGCTGGCTTCTAAGAGGACAGCCCTTTCTGGGAGCATGGGCCTGTTTTATCCTCTTTGGCTGCGAGGACCAGCAACCCAGCTTGATCTACTGTGGGCACAAGAATTGGATGCTTTCTTCAAGGCTTAATGTCACTCTCTCTCTCCCTCTCTTTAAATCTCCTTCTAAACCTTGATTCCAAATTAATCTTTCTTTCCAGAATAAGCATTTTAATAAATCTTTTTTCCCCCTGAATGAGCATTAATCTTCTTTCCTGAATAAGTATAAAACATGTGCAATGTTCTTTTGGCATTCTGTAAGAATAAGTGGTCTGCGTGGCCAGGAACCAATTTATTCAAGTATCAAATTTACTACAAAGAGTTTTTTTAGGTCGTATATGAAATAGGAGCCCTCGAGAGCTAACGATAAGCTTTCTATTCTTCTAAATGGGTTTCACTAGTCTATTTATTAGGATTAGGTTCATCGCTGAGTGCAGAAAATTCCAAATAGGGATCTGGGGATGCTACCGGGTTAGTATGCAGGTCTGCAGTGACAGGGACACAGGCTGCTTTATCTGGTGGCTCTGCCATGAGTGGCCTCCATTCTCAAGGTCACGTCATGTTTTAAGACCTTTCTTCCAGCTTCAGCTTTCTCCCCCCGTGTTGCATTCTAGGCATCAGGAGGGAGGAGAGGGAAGACCTGTAAGGATTCTTTCCAGAAGTTGCATAAAGCACTTCAGGTTACATCCCACTGGCCAAGACTCAATCACGTGGCTCCATCGGGTAGCAAGAGAGCGTGGAAATGCAGTTTTTATTCCAGGCAATCCTGTGCAGGCTAAAAATGGATTCAGTTACTGTAGAAGAAGGAGGCAAGGAGCAGCTGCTGCCACCCATAGTTCTTACGTTAATCTCATCATGGAGGGGGAGGTGCTATGGGCTAAACCAAAAGTTGGCGAACTGTCAAGGGCCAGAGAGCAAATGTTTTAGGCTCTGCAGCCATATTGTTTCTGTTGCAACTCTTCCATTTTGCTCCTGTAGTGAAAGCACATATAGACAAGATGTAAATGTGTATGGCTGGATTTGGCACTTGGGCCTTAGTTTGCCTTTTCCTGGGCTAAACAATAATGCTAATACTAAAAATAACATTTATTCTCCATTTCCTGTGTATGTGTTAGGCTCTGGGCTGAGCACCTCACAGCCATTTTCTTAACTAATGCTGCAAAAACTCTATGAAATAGGTCTCATCATCCTCATCAGTCTTATCTATGAGGAAATTGAGGCTCGGAGAAGTTAAGTGATTTGCTCAGGGTCACACAGCTGGTGAGTGGCAGATGGGTTTTGGACGGAGACATTGACTTTGCGGCCCACTCTCCCCTGCTCCCCCAAAAAGTCTGGACAAGGGGTAACCAGAGCCATGCGACCAGGGATTTGCTCTAAGGCAGTAAATTTAGAGGGCACAAAAGACAAGTAATGAGTTTAAACGCTTAGCACGTCATTCGCAAGAATAGTTAAAATGGGAAGAAGCTCTTACCTAGAGAAGGTTGGTGAGGAAACCTGTTGTCAGCCACTTCACGGATCACGTTGTTGGTTTAAGGCTTGCCGTAAGCGTTCTCCTGGGCACCCTAATTTCTTTGGCTCAGGATAACTTGCTATATAGACATTGGTGAGGGCTCTTGGTGGGAGGGCACGCTTGCACGGAGGTGTGAGTTGGTTGGGACGGCCATATGCTACCATGGGACGGCGAGGAGGCGTGTGGCCCCGTGGGGCTGTACAGTGCACTTTCTGCATCACGGTCTGAGGTGGTCCTAGTGTTAGGTGAGGGCGGAAAGAGACAGGATTTCAGAGGCTAAGAAAAGCCTGGCTGAGTTGGAGAAATGAGACGGAGACCTCAGCCTATGTCAGTGGAGGCCAGAGCCCAGGTGAGGTTTGTTTCAAACATTTGGGTACGAGGCGAGACCAAGGAGACAGGGCTTGCTTTCAGGGAAATGCTTGAACCCAGCAGAGAGGCTTTTTTCTCTGGAGGAACTGGCAAGTCACTTTTCAGCATCTAACAGCTTTGCATGACATAGAAACAGATTTTTCTGGAACGATGTGGTCTCCAGGGAGAGCTGCTCAGCTAAGCAAAGCCTGGGCCTCCTCTGCTGGAGCGTTGCGTTGCCACCACAGGCCCAGAGTTCCTTTCCAGCTCCTTTATGACTCCTGGAATGCCACCCGATTTCTCAAATCAGGGATAATTTATTAGGAAATCCTCTCATTTGCGACAACATGAGTTGACCTTGAGGGCATTATGCTAAGTGAAAGAAGTCAGACAGAGAAAGACAATACTGTATGATCTCACTCATATGTGGAATCTAAAAAACCGAACTCAGAGAAATAGAGAACAGATCGGAGGTTGCCGGAAGCAGGGGGATGGGCGGTGGGGGAAATGGGTGAAGGGGGTCAAAAGGTACAAACTTTCAGTTATAAGATAAATAAGTCCTGGGGATGTAACATACACTGTGGTGACTATAGTTAATAATACTGCATTGTATATTTGAAACTTAATAAGAGAGTAGATCCTAAAAGTTCTCATCACAAGAAAAAGAAATTTATAACTACATGAGGTGATGATTGTTAACTAAACTTATTGTGCTGATCAATTTACAATTTATATGTATATTAAATCATTATGCTGTACACCTTAAACTAATACAATGTTAGATACTGATTATATCTCAATAAGATTGGGAAAAATAAAATAGAAAAAAGATAAGTTTAAAAAAAGAATAATTTATTATTCATGGAATATTAATAATCTGAACAATACATATGATTTTCAGAGCACTTGTATATGCATTATCTCATTTAGTCTTCATAAAAACTCTGAAGGGAAGGGTTGAGCAGAATAAAACTAATACACATTGACCTTGGATGCTATTGGTGTGATTGCCTGGATACTTTGATATGTACTTCCCCCTTCCTAGGAAGTAGGTATAATTTTGTGCCCATTTTACAGAGGGAGAAGCAGAGTTAGAGAAGTTAAGTAATTTCCCTGACCACTCTCAACTCATATGTGATATTGCTGGAACTTGAAGTCAGTTTTCAAAAATCAGTTTCATTGCCCCTTTTACTAGTTTTCAGCTGTGGGTCCCTTTAGAGAGTATGACAAGGAAGTCAACACTGGTGGATGTCAGGGTTTTCTGAAGACAACAGATTTTATCCAAACACTAGAGCTACTAGTCCAAATAAAATGGAAAAGCAGCAGTAGCAGTCCCTGAAGAGAATTAACCAGTGGAAGAAAACCAAGAGCCTCACGAGGGGTGCAAATCAGGCCTGGACACAGGGTGGGTGCCTAATAACCCCTTCTTTATTAATATAGACCTGTGCTCATGTTGTAACAATGAAATTAACCAAGAAACATTTGTTGAGTTATTCATTCATACCTTTGGTGGACAATTATTTAGAGCAAGGCTCTGTTGGGACGCTGGGAATAAGAATAAGAAGGCTGACATCCAGCCAGTGTGTTGAGATCGATGTCCTTTCTGATGCTTTGGTGTCCATGCTGTAACTGTTTTAAATAGTTTGAATAGCACCACTGGATACAGCAATAAACAAATTCTTGCCCTTGTGGAACTTACATCTTCATGAGAGGAGAGAGTCCACTGAAAAAAAAATCAACAAATAAAGAAGTCAGGCGTTGGAAAGAGCCATAAAACAAATAAAACAGGGTGATGCTATGAGGGTGACACATTTCCTGATTTTCATCTTGTACTTAGATTACTGTATTAAGATATTTAATTTTGGATTGAATGACTGTCAATAGAAATGGAATGCAAACTTGGATAAAAAGCAATGAAAACAACAACAAAAAACCAAGATGGTGTGATGAAGTTTACTTTAGGCGCAGTGATTGAGAAAGGCATTTCTAAAAAGGTGATCTTTAAGCTGGGACCTAGCGTCAGGAAGGAGCCAGCCTCTGAGAGAAGGATTGGGATGAGGTTAGGGTGTTTGGGGAATGGAAAGATGCCCAGTGTGGCTGGAGCAGAGGGGTGAAGGGGAGGCAAGTATGCACAGGAGGTCGGAAGGGGGGACGTGGCTGATTCACAGGGGGCTCTGAAAGGGTTTGAATTTCATTGTGAGTTTCAAGAAAGCCATTGGAGGGTTTTAAACAGGGGAGTGACATGATCTGATTGATGTTCTTAAGAGTTCACGCTGGTTGCACTGTGGAGAATGGATTCTAGGGGGGCAAGCCTGGATACAGGCAGGCCTGCCGGGAGGTGTTTACAATAGGAAGGAGATGGGTGACGTGGACTACAGCAAGGGAGGAAAGTGGATTGCTTGGGAATATATTTTGGGTACGGAGTTGACAGATAACTTGGATATGTTGGAAAGGGAGAGGCATCGTGTTTCCCTCCTAGGTTTTTGGCCGGAGCAATGGAGATGGAGGAAAAAGCAGGTTTTACATGAAGTTCTGTTTTGGACATGTTAAGTTTGATATGCCTGTTAGGCATTTAAGTCAATATACTTTTATGTGCAAGGCCCATGGTATGCAAGGTGAACTACATACACAACATACAGAAAACCATAGTCATAAGATTAGAAAGGACTTCTTAAGGCTATTGTTCTGGAAGTGTGATAAAGAGTGAACATCCAAAGTGATTATTGATGTTGGAAGCTAAGACTTGTGCAGGAGAGGAGTAGGAGGTGTATAGGAGAAGAGGGCAAGAGCCAGCTCATGGAAGGCCCTGGACGGAGATGATGCGGAACTCTTGAAGGGATTTGAATGGAGAATGATGTCACCACACTGAATTTTTCGAAGATAACTCTGAAAGCATCAGGCATGGGAGACTGGAGGGGCGTGAGGCTGGATTCAGGATGAACAATGAAGAGTTATTCTCAACGGGTGAGAGAGAATGAAAGCTGAAACTCAGCCAACGACCTTCTAGAAGAAGAGGAGGAGGCAGATTCAAAAGATTTTCAAAAGATAGATTCGACTGTACTCGGAGATTTTTTGGCTGTGAGCGTGAGAGAGGAGTCCTTACTGAGTCAGTCTTTTAGCCTGGGGGTCTGGGTAGATGTCAGGGCCATTAAATGAGATCCAGACTATAGGTCCTTGAGGGCGGGGTAGATCCAATCTGATCCCATCCTGTGTTTCCGGCACCAACCCCAGGGCTCCTTTTCAGTCTGAGGAGCTGATTTGCTTTAGCGTCTCCATGAAATGCTTCCTTATTCAAGAAGGTCTGGTTGAATGGGTTAGAAGAGAGGTAAGGGCAGAACCTGGGGAACCGCCAACCTTTTAGAGGTAGACGTTAAGGAGACTTGGTAGGTGGCAGGAGAACTGGACATCAGGGGATCCAGAAACCAGCAGAGTAGAAAGTGAGGGAATGGTCAAAGGAAGTACCCGATGCCAAGGAAAGGCCAAAGGAGAGGAGGTCTTACAAGTGTCCTTTGGATAAGGGCTTTGGCAGTAGCATCAGCCAGAGTAGTGTCAGTGGTGGTGAAGGTGGACGTCAGGCGGTGGTTGGTGGAGGGACAAACGGTTAGTTCAGGATGTGGGAAATACTCAGTTGAAAACTTGTGGGTAGTGTGGACAGAGAATTGAGGGATTTCTCCCCCAAGTTGATCTGTTTTCTCTGTGAATTAGGAGGTGGCAGATGATGACCTGAGGCTGAGGGCAGCGGTGTGGAAGATGAAAATCAGGGGTGAATTTGAGAGACAGGGAGTTTTAAAAACTCAACTGTGAGAAACAGAAGACTTCAATACACATTTCAGTCTTATCCTGACCTCTAGAACTGTCCTTCAAGGCAAAACCTCTCGGCCCACGAGACTCAATTGGAACTCGAGTTAACCGAGTTATGAACTCTTCCACCTCGGGTCACAGAATGATTCTCTGTCAGAACTCAGATTTAATCCTGTGAGGGTAGCCTTGGCTTTGACTATTTAGCCCAGTTCCACCAGACTTCAGTTTCATTTAGTATTCTAGGTCAGGCCAGTTGGCTGTTTGCAATTTGCCGGGTTGATTTGTTTTAGCACTTTCATTAAACACAGAAGAGCTTGGATTTGGGACCTTGAGCCATCACTGACACCGGTAGAGGCTGGGGAGGCCTGTTAGGAATTCTAAGTGTTGCTCTTCAGAAAGAGATGTTAAACTCGTGTTTCTCCTGATAGATGTTGGTCGCTGTCCAGAGGAAAGTTAAAGTTCCCATTGCTTTTTCCAGAGACAGTAATGGGGAGCCCTTGTGTTCCAGCCAACAATCCCTCTTCTCAATAAAACAAATAGGTTCTAACGTTGGCAGCTTTCTGAGCTGTTGCTGAGAACATAAAGGCTGCTCTGTCTTCCTCTGTGGTAAATATACAGCAAGCATTTAACTCATTACTAGATAAATCATACTGAGACGGATCAGAAGAAGAGGTATCTGGTACCAGTTTTTAATTTTTTCCTGTCTTATTTTATGTTCTTTTTCTCGGCTTTATTGAAGTATACCTGACAAATAAAATTGTAATACGTTTAAAGTGTACAGAGTGATGATTTGATAAATTTCTCCTGTCTTGACTAATTCTGTCCCTGGAAGGGACACAAGTAAACTTATTTAATGATGGCAATTTAAATAAGGTGACTAATTAGAGAAGTGAATTGTTTAAAGAAACGGTGTGCTGAGATTCTTAGTGTTCATCCAGTGGTCGGGGGCTCTTCCACATTTCCCAGCTCACATAGGCCACGTGGAGTTGTGGGCTACCTGGCCAACGGGAAGATGGACAGAAGTGATCTAAGCCCTTTCTAGGTCTGGCACTTGAAATCATCCCACAGGATTTTCTGGCTCTTTTTCCCCTTCTATGATGACAATGGAGGCCATGTGTTCTAGTTGGCATGCATTTAAGATGGAAGACCACCACCCAATCTATATCAGGCATTATGTGATCAAGAAATAAACTTTTATTGCATTAAGCCACTGAGTTTTCTGGATTTTACTATTATTGTAGCAAAGCCTGCCCTAACCCGACTAATACACAAACCAAATGATATCACCTTATCAGGAAAGACAAGGTCTTTTACAAGTCCCCAGAGGTAGCAGATATTGAAATGAGACAGCAGGGTTTTCCCATCTCAGAGCTGTCTGCAAAGGTCTGCCTTGGCCTTAAGATCATAGTCTATATATTTGCAGAAATTTCCAGAGGTCTTTACATTGAGCTATTATTGTGGACCATAAGCTACAATAATAGGCTTCTGACAAGAAACCAAGGTTGTTTTCCTTTAAGGCAACAACTTAATGGCAGTCAAAAGAATGACTATTTCTGTATAATTTACTCATGTGCTGGAATCCCCCTAAGCCACACGAACCTATGAGTAAGCTGTAGCTGGGATCATAGTAACCTTCCATGTTTCGCTATCTCTTTTTCTGCTCTCTGGTATAGAGCCTGTGAAAATCTCTTCAAGTGTTCTTGGGGGTCCCTAGAGGATGCCTCCTACACAGTAATGAACAAGTCTGGTTATCTATAGCTGTCAAATGGCACATTCCATCTTTTCTTTTGTACAAGCCTCCTCCATTGGGTCCCACCTTCTCTGCCAGGTATTCCTTCCTGCTCACCCTGGACGTTGCTGATGCTGAGTACATCTGAGGGACCATCTGCAGTTGGGCACTATTTCTGTTATTTTGGGGCGAAACCAGTAGATAATCCTCATGAGTACACAATGCTATAGTCAGAGTTACCTTCCCCTTTAATCACTAAGTCAAGCTTGTCTGTCTAATTCTCTCAACTCTTCGAGTAAAATATTACACAGGAGATTTCTGTTGGGTCTGCCTCACTAGTTTTCCAGATATACACATACACGTAGAATCTAGCAGTATTTACAGGGTTAATGGTGAGTCTCCCATTACACCTATAATTACCATTCACCTAAGCATTTTGTTGATGTTGCTGTTAGAGGTTTATTAAACTGCCCAGGAGATTCTTATGAATTTACTTCACCCACTCACTCATTCACTTACCCACTCACTCTCTTTGTTCTGGACTTCTCCCATTTTGCCTGCCTTGCTCCAGAAGAGATGGGGAAATGTGGAGATTAGGAAGCCGATGTCAAAGGATGTTGGGTCTCCTCATTGGACCACAGTTTGGATAATATCTTCTTACCACCTACCCACTATAAATGAGCTCCAGACTCAATGGCACACCCTAAATCTGGAGTGAAGTCTTGAGGACTCCAGTCTTTTCCAGCCCATCTTCATGAGAAGTGCCTCATCTAAATCTGATCCTTGGAACCACAGCTAGCAATAAGCTGGTGTGAGAAGGCTGGCCTGCTTGGGATCATTCCTGTTGTTGTCATCCTATTTAAGACCCTTGGTACAATAGTCAGTAAATACGTTTTGCAGGGATTAATAAGCAAGCCAGTGCTTTGAAAAACCCACTAATATCTAAGAAACCCCCTCAATGGAGTCTTTGCACATGTTCAAATATGCAGAGCCTTATTTGACCTATTTCCTCATCAACGATGGTTGTATTTTATTGAGGGTCTCCTATGTGCAAGGCATTCTATAAGACTCCTTGCATACATTATCTCATTATTTTTCATGACAACCATATGGACTAAATGTTGTTTCTCCATTTGGCAGAAATGGAGATTGAAGTTCAGAGAATCCAAGTAAATTGCCCAATGTCATAGAGTGCAACCCTGAGATTAAAATGCAAGTCTGCTTGTGTCCAAAGCTTATGTCATTTCTTTTTTTTTAAAACAATTTTGGGTTATTGTAGAGGAAAGTTTCTAATCACCCAGTACTACTTATCTAGCCTATGCAACAACTCCTGGGTTCACTATAAAGGTCCAGAGTAGGCTTGAGCCGCTTCAGCTCTGGTACTTTCCATGGTCTCTGCCTCTCATTCTTCCTGATCTTGGACAGCAGGGATAAGAGTGGGGATTTTTTGTTGTTATTGTTGTTGCTTTTAATATTTTCTCTTTATCTTTAATTTTTGTCAATTTGATTACTGTGTGTCTCAGCACGTTCCTCCTTGGGTTGACCCTGTGTGGTACTCTCTGCCCTTACTGGACTTGGGTGACTGTTTCCTTTCCCATGTTAGGGAAGTAAGAGTGGGGATTTAAAAAACTAGATTGAATATACTGAACACATCTCCCAAGAACAAACGATAATTCTCAGAAACATCGATATTAAAAAAGAGAGACATTTTCCCCAACTTGAAACACACTCTGCATGGATTTCCCTCATCCATGTTGTAATATATAAAGCAGTTTAAAGCAATTCACTCATTTAATTAATGAGTAGTGTCATTAGCTTCTTTTTTCATGTGACTGCTTTCAAACTTTCTTACTTTTTCACTCTTTACTTTCCCCTGCCCTGTCCAACCAGAAAATAAGAATTTGAACTGAAGAAAAAGATCACTTGCTCCTTAGCTATTCTAAGACCTAATCAAATCTTTGAAATTATTGCCTAAAAATTTAAGAAGTAATAGAGGCACAAGCATTACAAAATTCAAATAGTGTAGAAGGACATATACTTTTCGGAAGGAAATAAGACCTTTCCTCCCCAATCTCAGGTCTAAGGCCTGAGAGATATCTAAGTTTATTTATTGATGTTTAAGTTATTTTGGGAACTACAAGAAATATGCTTACACTTCTTTTTCTTAATTTCTTAACTTTGATTAGTATCTATTGGTTGCCCACTAAGAAAGATGAAGGATTTTGCATACTAACAACTGTTATTTCCCACATGCCCTCCTCCTGGCAATTGTACTGCATTTTCTGGGGAGGGAAGGGAGAAGACCAGTGTCTGCCCATCTATCCCATCGGCAGTCCTTTCAACAGTTACCCTGGTGCCTGACCCCCGGTTCACTCCTGTTCTCTACTGGTTGACTCAGAGCTTGGCATCTCTTGAAACTTGTGTCATTCCAGGGTCTCATCAGGAAAACAAGACTCATGCCAGATAATTCAATAGAGGGAATCTAATTAGGGGAATTAATTACAAAGGCCTTGGAAGAGCTGACAGAGCAAACAGGATGATGAAACAGCTCAGAATTTGGAACCAGAGGAGAGTTAGGGGATGGGGTCCCCAGAGTTTAGTAGTTCAGCCTCCCCCTTGCTGGGTGTCAGAACTCCAGAGTAGGTCACGCAGCTGGAGCAAGGCCTCCACGTAAGAATGGGACCATGGAGAAGATTTAACTACTGATGGAGACACGGCTCAAAGCCAAGAAAGAGGGGAAGAAACACCCTGGCTTCTTCCCTCCTCCCACTGCCAGTCTCTCACCAGTGCCCCCTGTTAGTTGAAACTAGCCAGAAGCCAGATTGGCAAGGGAATCTGAAAAATGTAGACTGTAGGGGTTAGTAACTTGAGAGACAGAACTAGTAGAGAGAGGATCTGAGAGCAAACAGGTGGATGAGGTGTCACGGGTTGAATTATATCCCCCTAAAAAGACATGTTGAAGTTCTAACCCTCAGTATCTCAGAATGTGACCTTATTTGGAAATAAGGTCATTGATGATATAATTAGTTAGGTTAAGATGGGGTCATATTGGAGTAGGGTGTGCCTTTAATCTAATATGACTGGTGTACTTATAAGAAGATGGAGGACACAGAAAAACACAGGGAGAGCATTATGGAGCAACAGAGGCAGAAACCAGAGTGATGAATCTACAAGGCAAGCAATGCCCAAGACTGCTGGTTGTCACAGAAGCTAGGAGAGAGGCATGGAACAGATTCTCCCTCATACTCCTCGGAGGGAACCATCCCTGCCAATACCTTGATTTCAGACTTCAAGATTCCAGAAGTGTGAGAGAATACATTTGTATTGTTCCAAGCAACCCAGTTTGGGATACTTTGTTACAGCAGCCCTAGGAAACTAAGAGAGATGAGCAGAGGATTCTCCTGGGAAGAGTGCTCTCACTTCTTACATGTATTCTAGGCTACAACTTTCTCAGCAATGATTTTATATCAATATGATCTCATGTACTTCTTGGTTTTCAAAAATACGTCAAAATCTCTGGTCCATGGTACTCAGTACTATCATGGACTCATTCCAATCCAAGTGTCATTTCAATGGAATTCCATGAAGGAGAGCAAGTAAACATTAACCCTCAATCTGCCATTCTAAAGCAGAACCCTACCACCCAACATGGGCAAGGTTCAATGTTTAGGGCATCCTCACCTCCTCCTGTCCGGGGGTGAGGTCTTCCAATTACACATACAGTGAATACAGTGAATACACACACAGCATATCAAACACAAAACAAGGTTTTGCGTAAAAGAAATCACAACACCTCATTTATTGAAGAGGGAACCTTTGAGTTTTAACTTACTGATTGATATAACTTGTCAAAATAATTGGAATGCTGGGGCTTATCTATGAAAATATCTATCTTATCTAGAAAGAGAACTCATGCCTTTCCTGAAGATTTAGATGATTAATTTATCATTGTTCATGGTTAACGTTTTTAAGAACAATGTTATCTAATGTTTCTTACAAATAACCAGTGCTGGATAATATGTTCTGCTCCTCTGGCTAATCACATTCTATGCTTCTAAAATTTCTAAGAGTTCTTAAAAAGCAAACAGCAATAACAATAGCAATAACAACATGCTCAAAAACCCATGTGGTACCAACAGCCTGAGACATGACTGACCACTAGCTCTGAGAAAAATTACTAGTTATGTGCCTACAGACCCGCCAGGTTTAAAGGGACCACAGAACCACATGACATCTAGAACTCCCATATGTTCTTATCATGAGCACTGAATCAGCTATTTAGTAATTGCTTAGGGTAGTCTTGTCTGATGGGAAAAAAATAAAAGCAACCTTCTGATATATGATACTCCCTCAAAATGACTAATACTAAAAATTTAGAAAATATAAAACCATTATTTTGAATGGCATTCTTACATGGGTTTGTGGTATTAAAGTGCATGGTGTTTAAGATCTAAAAGAAAAGAAAAAAACTGCGACTTCCCTGGTGGCACGGTGGTTAAGAATCTGCCTGCCAATGCAGGGGACACGGGTTTGAGCCCTGGTCCGGGAAGATCCTATATGCCGCGGAGCAACTAAGTCCATGCGCCACAACTACTGAGCCTGTGCTCTAGAGCCCGCGAGCCACAGCTACTGAGCCCACGCACCACAACTACTGAAGCCTAGAGCCCGTGGTCTGCACCAAGAGAAGCCACCGCAATGAGAAGCCCACACACTGCAATGAAGAGTAGCCCCCGCTCGCCGTAACTAGAGAAAGCCTGCCCCCAGCAATGAAGACCCAACGCAGCCATAAAGAAATAAATAAATGAAGTATCCAGATCCACCCTTTTATCTGTTTTAAATTATTTTTCTCCACCTCCATGGCAGTAAACTGATTTCCAATGGAAACACTCCTTGTAAAGCTACATCTTGCTTTTTTTGTGTCTGGGGGAAGGAGAAAGCAGGAACTTGTCTTAAGGATTCTCTCAACAAGACTTTCTATGTTATGATCCCAGAGAGGTCTGCACATACTTGCTCATTTTTCTGGCTTCGTGCAAAACGGACTGGGTTTGGTGATAAAAACCCTACTGTTTCTAAGGGTTAAGCTGACTAAATTTGCTTGACTTCACTGGAAAACCGTGTTCTTAACAATACTGTGTGTTCCATAGGAATGGGAATTATTGTCTGGCTTCTGCAGTGTCGGTATGGCACCGAGGTCATGTTCCAGCTCCGGGAAGAGCAGAGGCTCGGTTCCCAACAGCACGATCCCTATGTGTTCTCACAGCCGTCTCACAGCTCATGGTCATACCAGAGCCCAGTCGCTTAGCTTCCTGGAGAAGTAATATCCATTCTGGCAGGGTTCCAGTTTCACCCCACTGCCCAGTGTAAATTTTGGTGGCAGTCACCTGGGCTCTAGTTCATGGAGTCCTGATACTTTGAATTCAGGCTCTCCCTAACTCTGTTTCTCCTGAGCCTAGAGCTCCAGACTCAGTTTCCCTATGGTATCTTCCATGAGGAGATGCTCAAGGTGTCTCACCTTTTGCTCCGAAGCTTCCTTAATCATTCACTCAATAAAAATTCAGAGAGCACTTACCTTGTGTGTTGCCCTTTGCTAAAGCATGGTGAGAATGACCAAGAAATACGTGACATGGGTTCTACGTAGGCACTTATTGGTTAATCCGTAACCCATTCTCAAATCCCTTTTCCCTTCTCTGCCTTCCCTTTGAATACTGGAAAAAACAAATATTTGTTTCCTTAGCCTCTTTTTGCAGCTGACAGTGGCCATGTGGCACAGTTGAGACAGAATTGTAGCAGGGCCAGCATCTCTGCTATTCCTTCCAGGTCAGAGCTATATCTAACTCATTATTTTCAATGTTTACACGATGTTTCATAGTGTGTATGTATTAAACTCATCCAACCGTTCCCCAAGTGATTGATAGTTGTTATTTCTTATTTTTCCCAATACAACAATGCTGCAATAAACATTTCTTTTCATATATTCGATGTACTGGTGCTTTTATTTCTTTTAGGATAGAGTCCCAAATGCTATATTACTTGGTTAAAATATATACGTGTTTAAATTTCAAAAGATATTGGCAGTTTTCAAAAATATAGCAGTCCCAATTCTCAGTAGCTGTATATAAATGAGCTTATTTCTCTACACCTTTATCAGCACTGGAGTTATTTCTGTTTTCAACTTTTGCCAATCTAATGAATGAAAATAGATAATTAGTGTTGTTTAATTTTAATTTCCCTGAATCCTAATGAAATTGTTCATCATAGATTTATTAGCCATTAGATCCTCGTCAGTGAATTTCCTGTTTATATCCTTTGTCCATTTTTCTAATGGCTCGTTTGTTCTCTTCTTGTCAACTTGTAGACACTTTTTTGCATGTTAGAGATATAACCCTATGCCTGCCATATGTATAGCAAATATTTTTTCAGGCTACTATATGTCTTTTGAATGGCAAAAGACAAAACAGTTTTAAAAAACAGTTTATATAATCAAATATGTCTTTCCTTTCCTTTCTGACTTTCTTGTTTAGGAAAGTCTACCCACTTCAAGGAGTTGGTTTTCTGAACTTGGTTCAACATTTTAGTAACATATACTTTGCGGGGCCTGCAGTGTCAGACATACCAATCTTAAAGAGAACAAGAGCTGCAAAAGAATATTTGCAGAAAAGCAAGCTGTCAATGGGGAAGAGTATATAGTATATAGTGGTTTAGAGCTCTGGAGTCAGATAGTCTTGAGTGTGAGTTCCATTTCTCAAATGGAAATGCTGCGTGAATAACTGCTGAGATTTTAGGCAAGTTACTTAACCTCCTCTTCTGTAGAAGGGAGTACTAGTACCTATTCATATGTTTACTGCAAGTACTAACAACTAACAACAGTGCATATAAAGCCTTTAGCAGAGGGGGTTTAGCACACAACAAGTGATAACCATTATTATTACTGTTATTAGTGCAGAAAAAGTAGGAGAGAATTTCAGAAAGATACACTGGCGTTCAAGAGATTCGACATTAATCTGTAGGGGATGGAAAACAAAGGAAAGTTTGATAGCAGAAGAGTAATATGGGAGAGGTGGTGTTTAATAAAAATTGACCTCTCTTTCGGGACCCATGGTTCCCTAAATGCTGTATTTATATTTATGTTTGGTTTTTTTAAAATTTAACATCTTTATTGGAGTATAATTATGTTACAATGTTGTGTTAGTTTCTGCTGCATAACAAAGTGAATCAGCTCTATGTATACATATATCCCCATATCCCCTCCCTCTTGCGTCTCTCTCCCACCCTCCCTATCCCACCCCTCTAGGTGGTCGCAAAGCACCAAGCTGATCTCCCTGTGCTATGCGACTGCTTCCCACTAGCTATCTATTTTACATTTGGTAGTGTATATATGTCCATGCCACTCTCTCACTTCGTCCCAGCTTCCCCTTCCCCCTCCCCGTGTCCTCAAGTCCATTCTCTACATCTGCGTCTTTATTCCTGTCCTGCCCCTAGGTTCATCAGAACCATTTTTTTTAGATTCTGTATATATATGTGTTAGCATACGGTATTTGTTTTTCTCTTTCTGACTTACTTCACTCTGTATGACAGACTCTATGTCCAGCCACCTCATTACAAATTTATCTCAAAATCTTATCTTTGAAAAAAAAGAGCACAACTTAAACCCAATCATACTTTAAAAGTTATTGGGATTTGGTCAGATTGTGATTATTCTATCAATCCACATCTGACTTTAGGTGAAGATTTCTGTCTCATAATCAAAAACATATTCAGTCTAAAAAACAGAACAAAACTCCACAACTTCAACTTTCTATATCCTCATTTGTAGGGAGCTTGGTGGGGCTAATTCAGCTAAGAACATCTGAGGGTCGTCTCACTGGCTCTCACTGAACACCTATCGGCAAATAGGATACCACCTCACAGAGAGATGAGTCCACCTTCCACAACTATTATGGACTGAAATTTTGTGACCCCTCCAAATTCATATGCCGAAGCTCTAACCACAATATGACTGTATTTGGAGATCGGGCCTTTGTGGAAGTAATTAAAGTTAAATGAGGTCCTGAGCCAATAGGATTAGTGTCCTTACAAGAAGAGACATCAGAGAGCTTGCGCCCCTCTCAGTGCTCATGCAGAAGAAAGGCCATGGGAACACACAGTGAGATCGTGGCTGCCTACAAGCCAAAAGTAGAGGCCTCAGTATGAAACCAAACTTGCTGGCCACTTGATTGTGGACTTCCAGCCTCCAGAACTGTGAGAAAATAAATGTCTGTTGTTTACGGGCCCAGTCTGTGGTACTTTGTTATGGAAGCCTGAGCTGACTAATGCAACATCCAGCATCAAACTCTCGTTCTACCTATGAATGCTAGGAGTTATTTTAATCCAAGTAAAAGTTATTCTTTAAGAATGGAATTTCTCCATTCCTCCCAAATTAAGGTTGTCTTTGTCTTCAAGGAAAGCATGTCTGGAGCCTGAATTCCAGGGAAGGATGAAGAAACAGCCTTTTTTTTTTTTTCCTCCACTCTGCAGGATGCTGGGTCCCTCCTTCATGAAGCATGGGAGAATACGGACCAAGAAGCTACACGATCAAGTAAACCAAATACTTGGAAGAGTTATAAAATACAGGAAAAAATACATCTTGACTTTTCAGCCCAGCCTCATGAAATCCCAGCTATGGTTTCTTCCAGAGAGATGACATGGCTTTACGCATAAGCTGCTCTTCCTACTTGCTGATCTCCTTGTTTCAGAAAATACAGAGAGACTGGATATGCAAATGGACAATGGCCAGAGCATATATAAAAATAGAACTCTGATCTGCAACATGCCCAGGAAACCAAGCCCTTTATCTACAATAAACAACCCAGGCAGGCAGCCTGCTGTGAGTCAGACTTGCGGATTGCTATCTCTAGTAACAATCCAGGAAGCTAAAGAATAATTTCTATGACAACTGGCCCGGAATCACCAGAACCTGATTAATAACTGCCAGCTACTCTAATTTTTATTGCTGCTTCCAGCTTAGGATCAACCAGGCAAAGCCAAATATGTACCCCAGCCCATCACACGGGAGCCCCACTTATAGTTAGCTCACCTACAGCTGCCCGGGCTAACGACCTCCAACAAGGGGACACCGGAAGCCTTCCCTTTTTTTCCACTAAAAGATTCCCACTACTCTGCCTGCCTTTGAGTCTCTGTCAAAATGTAAATGACTTTGGCCAACTCCCTTGCTATAGCAACTCTGAATAAATAGCCTTTGCTTGTTCTTCTTTGATTGGTCTTCTTTTATTTCTCCGCTATCTTTTTGTATATTCCCTAGAAGATTTGAGAGGTTCTTTTCCTCCCTAATTGTGCTCTGAAAGATATTCTGTCATGTTTGTGATGGAGACAGGGGTTTTTTTCCCCCCTCGGGATTGTAAATTGTGAAGGCGCACATGATGTTGTATAAAAAAATCATGCCAGATGTTTGTGAAGATATAAACCAATCCTTAGCATGAGGGAGAGGTGCATCAAGCCTCAAAAAGAGACAATTATCCCGTCTTTGGGTAAATGTGGACTTGGAATACAGCACACAGGGCTCATGCCCCCAGAGTGATTGTTCTAGGCTGGTGATGTGCATACAGGGCCCCCCGACCACCTGTTCCTGCTCTCTCCCACCCCCGTCACTTTTTCAAGGGTATTTATAGTGACTTAAGCCCGTGTTTCTGAGTTCCTGGATCTGACCCCTGGCAGCCCGTGGCTTCCCTGCCTTCACTGTGCCACTGTCCATTTCGCTGTACTGGTTGTGTCGCCTCCTGGGTGTCTCCTTGGATACTGGGCACCCAGTCTAGGTGCTTGTTTTGCTTGAGCCAGTGAAAGAGGGATGAGGAACACCTCAAAGGAGGCTTTCCATCTGCCGATCTTGGCAGTTCTGCTGTTTTGAAAGACAACAGAACAGTGGGAAGGAGGATATTTCATTCCCTTAGCGCTCCTCTGCTTAGCCCTGGCAACAATAGTAGCAAAGTGCCTTTTGCGGGGAATCGTTTGAACCAGGTCTTTATCTGCATTGCTTGGAATAAGCTTTAATAAAAACAGAAACATCAGTCCAAAAAACTCTCCACTAAATTCAGACCAACAGCACTCCTTTTAGTCCGGCTTGCTTCTCATTAATAAAAATAAATAATTAACTCCTTAAAGTTAGGTATTTTTAATAAATAGAAATCCATTTAAATGAATCTGGAAACTGTGAGATTTCTAATTTAACCCTGTAGTCTACTTCACTGACAAACTTTAAATGACTTGATGGAAAATGAAGGTTCCAAGGTGCCATTTGGTGTTCAACAGCTTGTCTCTTATGTTGATAGATGGGTAGGGCACTTCTCAGGGTTTACCTCAGCTTCACCTACACTAATATCAGCACTCAGCAAAGGCTCCACAAAACACTGTATTTTGATTCATCAGCAGTTTTCCAGGAAAATGTTGCTAATGGTTGAACAAGTTAAAGTATCACGGAGTTCAGAATAGAAGAGATGACACAGGCACAGGGTACCAACTTATCTCTGTCCATCTTTAGGTATTGGTCAGGCAGCTACCATGGACTGGAGACATTGGGTCCGATGGCCAGTGACAGTGTAGACTGGAAATTGTGGTTCCTCCCTTTGTGTGTAGCTATCTCCTCGGAATCACAAACGCTCTTTAAAACTCTCTTTCCAGCTATCAGTTCTAAACAGCTGAGAGACCTTTAAGGAGAGGGGTCTAGAAAGAGGTTAATAAGTGCAATTAATGGGAAAAATAAAGTAACCTTTCAAAGTATGAATACTAGCCCAACACTACTCCCCGATGTGGAAGGGAGTGGGCAGTCAACCTCCCCTACGTGACTGTTAGCCAGTCAAGTGCACACAGAATACAGGAAAAAATGTGTAAAATAAGACTTTATTTTGAATTTGGATTATACATTCCATTCTCTGTCCTGCTCTAGGTATTTCCTGATTCTATCCAAGTGCCTAGTTTCTCACTGGGAGGGCCTGGTAATCAATTCTCTGGGTACACATGTGGCCACCCCTGTGTAGCCAGTCACCCTCTCTGACTTTTACCTTCCACACCTCCTTCCTTTCCCATGGCTTCTCAAGCCTAGAACCCCCCTTTACTCATGACAAGTGCTCTCCCCTTGACTAAATTTTAGTCAGGCTTCTCTGAACTCTCTTTTCAAGTAGGCCTCGTCCTTGGTCCCATCCTTGGCTTGCTGAGTCCGTCCAGTTTTAGCAAAGCATCCTGCTAAGCCAGTTTATTGAGAATTGCCCCACCCTTGATATCCAATCAGTCTCTTCTTCCTTCTACTTACCCTTGATACCTAACCTATTCGTCTTAGTAATTTTCCATCCACTCCCAGACCCTGCCTATTGGCTATGAATTCCTGCTGTGCCTGTTGTTCAGAGGTAAGGCCAATCTCTCTCCCTTATTGCAGTAGTCTTGAATAAAGTCTTCCTTGCTGTTTTTAACAAGTGTCAGAGTAAGTTCTCTTTATTCCTTCCCAATCCCAGAGTCCCACCTCACCACACATGGAGCTCTCTTTGTCCTTCAGCTCTCCATCCTCTTCTTCAGATTAATCTGGTGTCCCACTGTTGGGTGCTGGGGGCATTGAATCCTGCAGGATGGAAGAGAGGAGAAGAAAAGACGTTTTCTCAGTGGCTTGTTCTCAGGCCCTGGTGGGAAGGATTATCAGAGCTTTCCTACTGCTCAGGTTCACTGGAGAAAAAAAGAAAGAAAAAGAAAAAAAGCAACTCTCATTTGTGATGCTGAAAGAACTCATCCTATAACTCAACCTTTAGAGCCTGGCCACCAAGTTTCCAAACCACACAAGACTGCTTTCTGCTTTACAAGCTAGTTGCCAACATTTTTGGTCTCTGCAGAGTTCTCTTTGCTCCCAGTTCCACCCCAGACTTCTACTCCTTGGGAGATCTCTCTATGCCCTCTGTCCCACATCAGACATTGGAGGGCCACCACCGGGCATTTAGTGAAGGTCCAGAGTGTCTTAGAGGGATTCCTCCCTCCCCTCCTACCCCGCTCCCAGACTTCACAGGGTTGTTGCTATGTACTCAGCAAAGGCCTAGTGTGCCTCGCAGGGATTTCTCTCCACTTTCCTGCCTTTCTTCCAGCCTTCAGCATGCCATTATCTAGTATTTGGAGAAGGCCTGTGTACCCGAGCAGGAATCTCTCTTTAAGCTCCTTCCCTGCCTTCAGTCTTGGATGGACTTTTTCATGAACTTGATGAAGGCCTGTTAGAAAGAGTTGGCTCTTTGGCTGGTGTTGCTCAGGACTCTAGTCCATCAAGTGAGCCTATGTAACTGTTACATGTTTGTTCAAAGTTCAACTGGCTTCTCTTGATTCCCATCTATGAAAGATTTTTTTCCTCTTCCCACTGCCCTGCCAAGTACAAAAGCCACTATGGATTTCTTCTCTCTCAGAAAGGATTCGTCACTTTTATGAAATTAAGTTTCATTTGAGTTTGGCTTTTTAAAAGCTATGATTTTGTAGCTTATCTTGTTATTGTTGTTGTTAGGGTCCTTATCATGTTTTTAAGCTTTTTTTAAAGCAACTTACTCTAAAGCAAAATCTTACTTGGAATCTGAATACACAAAACAGATCAAAGGTGAATCTCCTGATTAAAACATACTTGGCAGGGGTGGCGGTAGGGTTGGGTGGCATGGGGGGTTCCACTGGCTCTCTCATTACTTTCTGCTATGACTACTTAGAGAAATTTTCAAGTTGTTTGAAAATCATTGATCTGATCATCAATTGTGAAGCTTTTGTTTTGGGGGTCAAGTCTTTGTTGTACAGTTTGATTTTCTCCATGTTTCCAATGTCCAACACCTTCTTTTCTTCTTACATGCTGCTTCCTCTCCATGGGATGCTTGCCTCCCTACCAATTAAAATCATGTACCCTTGAGGGTCCAGCTCACCCTTAAGGATTCCTGTGTACTCAGAACTGCTAAGGCACTTGTCATTTGGGCTAGCCAATTTAGACATACTGACTGCGGTATGTCTTTTTCTGGTTTGATGAGTGTTACTCTTGTCACTGTGGCTGGACATCCCTCCTCCAGATCAGGACTATGTTGAAACTTGTCATATGCCTTGTTAGGGGCTGAGAAGGATAGGCAGACTATGAATATTTGGTGCTGTCACTCTGGAAGTGTGAACACTGTCCTTTGGTCAATGACTTTCTGTTAGCCAGGATTGTTCTATATTCATGATTTAACACCATTGCATTGAAGGCCACATGGCTTCTGCTCAAAATAAGCCTTCATTCAGATCACTCTCAGCCCTCTGAGTCAGGTGACTGCCTTTGTTTCCACTGGATGCCATGGGATGCTGGGACTCCATGTGTCTTTTTAATATCAGCGATGCTTGAAAACTCACTATACCGATATTTTAACTATCCTGCTTCTCCTATCCTTCATCTTCTAAGCTGGTCAGGTCCGCCTTTGCTAGCTTGGTGTTCCATGGAGCCTTGCCTCAGCGGGGTAGACTGGCTGTGATCCAGAATCACACTTCAGTTGGATTAATGTGGCTATAAGAGGCGCCCACTGAGAGTGTGTCTTTTCCCTGATACGCACTGAGCTGTCAGCGACACCACTGGCCTATTGCACGGTGGCACCTAGAATATCTAGGCAAGCTCTCAACATGTAATTGCCAGGATTTAGAATTAGTATGTTACTTTTGATTCAGCCTATTGCTTTCCCCAGAAACAGCTATTTCCAGGCATCTCCGACTCAAAGAGATTTCTGGGAAATGAGATATCTTCCTCCAACCTAAGGGAAATCAGAAAACTTAACTTTTCCTTCTCTAAGGTAAGTCAGCAGCCCCTTTGTCTCAAGTATGTTCTTTCTGAATCTTGGGGCTAGTTATTGTGATAACAATACCTACCTTAGAGAGCTGCTATGAAGATAAAAAAGGCATCAGCCTTGTTTAAATTCTATGAATGTTCTTCAATATGTATGTTTTTCAAGGTCTTTTATGCATGTTATGCATATTTTCATGCATGTTTTATGCATGTTCTTCAAGCTCTTTTATGAGATAATTGGGGCCAAAAGCAACAAAGGAAAAACACAAATAAACACCAACAAGGCTGTTTTCCTTAAAAGATTCAGACTTTGGGGAGTCTAGCTCCAAGTTTTAGGACCATGGACTGAATCCTCATTATGGCATCCAGATCAAATCTGTGGCCTGGCTCACCTGTGGTAGAAGTGCAGGCCCTGAAGTTGTACGGATGTGAAGGCTAGATTGTGAAAGACCCAAATGTGTACATCTCTAACTTGGGAAGAGTTTTTATTATGTTTTCAAGGGCACTCTAAAGTACAATTTGCTTAAACTAAATTTTTTTCATCAGATTTACCTATCTTCCTTAAAAAAACTTCACTGCATCTTTTAGTAATATTAGAGCTTGTGTATTTATTCTGCTTTCATAAAGTCATTTGCCCAGTTGGCATTCTGCAACTCTGAGCTATACGCTGATAAAAGGTGAAATTTTAAATCTACCCAGTCATCAGTTGGTAGACTGGGGCTGTATTACACAACTCAAAATGAAATGTGTTTTGAGGTGTGTGTAACTTTAAGTCCAGATTTAACCTTTCATTACCTGGGTGAATCCTGCCCTCTGGTAACCCGTATGGGCACAGGTAGTCAGATTACTGTGTGGATCTCCAGGAAGTTTACAGTAGGACAGTGTATTCTCTCTCCCGCTTTGCAAAGGGAGTTGCCATTATTAAAATTCATTGGGACTTGGATTGTACTATTTGGGCATGTTATCATCTCCATCCTGAAATGAAACCTCTTAGGTAGCGGAAGGGCTAAAAACTTGGCTGGCAGCAGTGGTGGAGGAAACCCGCCCTCTTACCAGCTAGATGGGTGAGGGGATTTACTGCTTGTGTAGATAAGATTCGATGTAGTTAGGCATTGTCAGCACGTCCTGGTGTAAATGCAGTGCCCTTCCTTGACTTTCCCAAGGAAAAACAGATCTCATGACATTGGCTTTTATTTCTCAACTACAATATCTAAAGCATCTTTTCTCATAAAGGGGGCTGAGACATTGGCCTTTAAAGGTCTCCATTGCCGTGCAGTCTTAGGAACATAATCTGACGTGCAGTTTAATTGTTCAAACATGGACATGTTTACAAATGCAAGCATTCTTTTCTTTTCTTTTCTTTTTAAAGTAAAAAAATTTTAAATTAATTAATTAAATTTTTAATTGAGGTATAGTTGTTTTACAATATTATATTAGCTTCAGGTGTACAACATAGTGATTCAAAACTTTTATAGATTATACTCTGTAGTTATTATAAAATATTGGTAATATTCCCTGTGCTGCACAATATGTGCATGCATTAGCTTAAATGTAAATTTAGACACAGAGGAAATGGGGCATATCCGCAGGAAATAAGTATTTACTACTTGATGGCATTAGCAGCAGCTTAGATTGTAATGACAGTGACTCCTAGATATCTCAGAAGGAATGAACTAAGCTTCACTGTAGCCAGTTTTGTGCTTGCTTTTTTGTCCCTTTAACTGGTCATTCATTCACTCATTCATCACTTTGTGCAGGCACTGGGCTGGGTGCTAAAGACATATCTTGAAAAGCATAGATTGTTCTCTTGAGTGATTACAGCAGAATGGGGGAGACAAAATAAACAGGCAATTGGTATACAGTAGGAAAGAGGGGAGGTAGAGAAGCACGACAGAGGGAGTCAGCCTCCGGAAGGACAAAGAATCTTGGTGGAAGTGAGTGCAGCTTTATATTGTAATATTTGACAGCATTAAGGCTCACCCTCTCTCCGGTTCGCCTATTCCTGTTCTTTAAATTCCCCTGCCCCATTTTTCTATGTTAATTCTCCTCCATGAACTATGTATTATTTTTATCAAATTTCAAATTTGAACTATGTTGAGTAGATTTACGGAGCATCACTCTCTTTATCAGGACTGAGTTTTCTTAAGAACAATATACTTTCATCCCTTTGCTCACATCTCTTAAAATGACTTTTAGTAGTGTTTTATTAATGTATATCCTACGCTTGTCTTGTTATGGTTATTCCTAGTTATTTTCTCTGTGTATTTTTTGTTTTTGTGACTGGGATTTTTTCATTTTATTTTACAGCTGGTTAATTATGGTTATCAAGAAAGCTAGTGATTGTGGATATTTATTTTTCACTTGGGCATAGAAATATCACACCAGACACAGGTGAGTCCCTTCACATTTACTGATTGCCATAGGTCATGTTGCCTGGGAAGCAGACTGAAAGATGGATCTCACGTGTACAGGAGATTTATTGCAGTTTTCCCTCAAGAAAGCATCTGAGAGGGGTAAGGGAAGCTGGATTGGGAGAGGGAGAAATTGAACCAGAGTGGGGCTGAAACAGAGACCTCAAATGGTCACATAGGGAGCTCTAGAGCTAGGATCTCCCTGCAGAGTTGTACTGACTTGAGATAAGACAAAAAAGGGCGTGGTCTTTGAACCCCAGCATTGACCTCTCACTGGACATGGGCTGCCCTTGAGGAGGAGGTGTAGGCTTGGACAAGGCAGTCCCTTCAGCAGAGGGCAATTCCAGAAGCCACTGGAGGTCACCACTCCCAGCTGCTGGAGGATTGAGTACCTCGGTCTGAAAGGGAGAGCTGGGCAATGCCCCACATTTATTTTAGTAACACACTGATATTTTAGTATTTTTTATCCCTAAATGACTGCAGTCAAGGACACCAACACTACTAAGGCACTAAGTTCAAAAACACCTAGGTAGCTGCCTCTTCCTTTACTTTTAAAAGACTTGCTATTTAAATTTACCTTTTAAAACTTGTAAAGCATTTCACTGAGACTGATATAGATGATGAAGTTTTTAAAAAACAGATAACACTTATTTTGAACTTACTTTGATGTTCCTTGGAGCACTAAATAATATTTATGCTCAGAATAGGGAGACTTTCTAGAATAAAACAGTGGGTCTTCGGTCCAGACAGTTTTGCACAGGATTTTTAAATGCTTTGACCAGTCTAGACCTGCTGAAAAAAATCCCACCTCCCCTTAACACACATTCGAAGGAAGACTTAAATATAGCCATTTCTTTGCTTTTCTCCCTAAACTCATTGGGGTATAATGTACATAAAATAAAATGCACCCATCTATTTTAAGTGTAGAGTTTGATGCGTTTTGACAAATGTGTACACCTGTGTAATCACTACTCCAATGAATGTATAAGACATTTCCCTCTCTCCATTCCATTCCATGTCCCTGCTGTATTCTTTTAATGAGCATTGGTTTTCCTCTTGGCAAGCAGTTAGGTTATTTGGGATCAATTTTATCAAGACTTTCTTGTAAGCTTGTTATGGTGAGTCCACAGTCACCTTCACTCTAGGGCTGATTTACCCCACAACTCAGGCATCATGATTCCTGATAATATATTGTCATTATTTTATTTTGAAGACTTATTTCTAAAAATATTTTAAAAGAGTAAAAATTGTTTTTTTTTAAATAACATATTTTCCATTTCTTTTTCTTCATTTTAGATCATTTCCATTGCTATGCTCAAGTTTACTAAATTTTCCTTCTGTATTTTATATTTTTTTATACTGGTTTTTCCAACCAGTATATTTTTTCATTTCAGATATAACATTTTTCATTTCTAGAATTTCCATTTGTGTCTTTTTCATATCTTCTATTTCTCACATCATCATGTGCATGTTTTCCATATATCCTGACCATAATTATAATATTTGTATGAGCAGTTTAAAAATCCTTGACTGCTAATTCCATTTCTTTCATTTCTGGGTTTCTTTCTATAGATTAATTGTTTTTCTTGGTTATGAATTATATTTTCCTTCTCTTTTTCATGCCTGGTAATTTTTGACTAGGTACTAAGCATCATGAATTTTATATTGTTAATGGTTGGATTTTCTTAAATTCCTTTAAAGAGTGTTGGATTTTTTTTACAGCAGGCAATTAGAAGTTACTTGCAGTCTGGTTTAATCCCTTTGTGTTTTATTTTTCAACTCTTTTAGTTTAGGGCTAAATTAGCCTTTACTTTAGATCTATTTCTAGAGCATGGCCCTCCTAGAATAGTTACTAAATGTCCTGTGTATTCAGTGAAGTTTCTCTACTTTGCCTCATGAGAACCTGAAATATTACCGACCCTGGTATGAACTCTGGGAGTTGTCTCTGTACACTTCTCTGGTGATTGTTCTTTCCCTGGAAGTTGTTTTTGCCTGGCCTTGTGGGTTTTCACCCCAGACAGGCACAGACTGGTATTCAGTTAAAGACTCCAGAGGATCCCTATGCAGATTTCTGGAGTTCTTTCTCTACATGGTTCCCTCTTCTCATATATTCTGCCCCACAGAGTTGCCTTGGACTCCCCAAATTCATATCTTTGTCTCCTCAACTCAGCAAGATAACTGGGGTCTGTTTGCATTTTACCCCCTTGCACTGAAGTTCAGAAAGACTTGTCAATGGTAGGGCCCTTCTCATTTGTATTTCTTTTCTCAGGAAGAACAGTACTGCATGACTTGTTATATAATGTCTGAAGATAGCTCTTTTCTATATTTCATCCAGTTTTCTAGTTATTTATGACTGCATGGTAATTCAGTGGTTACCAGTACCCTCGGATACAGTACACTCACTACTTTGTTAGGAATAATATTAGTTTTATCATCAACATAGAAAAAACATTTTGCCTGATTATTACAGTAATAAATCCAAAGCTCACAGAACAGAAAATAGGATAGACTTTGGTCATAGGTATAAATAAAACTACACACATTAGAAACTAATTAAGGCGGTTGGTATTTCTGTTCCTTTTTTGTCTTTTCTCCTTCTGCATACCTGCTTGCTTTAAATGATTTATGCACATGAATAGTCTCCACCAAAGAATCAAGGTAGACTATGTCCCAACCATGAATAACTGCACATGATGTACCCAGGGCCTAAAAATATACCCTAGTGTTTCTTAAAAAATCAGTCAGTGAGACTAAATACAGATAAATATCCCCATGGCATTTGAGTGTATAAGTCACTTCTGACCAGGAGAATGGTCTGTCAGTGTTTCTACCAATACTCATGGCTCCCCACCCAGAAAGGTGTCTTCAACTGATGAAGGATAACCTGGCCATGAACCTTTAGTGCTAGAAGGGATTTTATAATCAAGTGCCCTTATTCATTTTACAGTAGAGTGAATGATTCTTGGTGCCCAGAAGGCTGCCACTGTAGCTGTTGTGTTTTGTCTGGAAGGGAAGATATGTTCCTGATATATTCACAACCCAGGATGCATTTTTCATAAAAATCATTCACAAATGAGAGTGAGTACAGTTGCAGACAGATTATCCTACTCCAGTCTGCATATATGAGGGTCTACATTGGCTTTTGGGTTGGATGAGGAACTTAGTGTCTGAGACAGTATGAGTTCCAAACTATAGGGGGTCCTTGTTATCCTCTTATTCATTAGAGGAGTCTCTATAGTTATGAGGATGCATAAGGGAGACAAAGTCAGGGGCAAGCAAAACCCATCAAGGCCTGAAAGTATTCACTAGTGATCTGAGGGCTTGGGAAATTGGTCCTTAGACAAACAACCATCCCAGCTTAACACTAGAGTATTTCTTTGCTTATCATGTCAAGGCCTTCTGGGGCCTGACTTTTGTTGATGGTCAGATGTTAACATACAACAGTAAAGTACAAACACAGAAAATTCAGGAACTCATATAGTAATGTTGGAAAATTGCTGGAATCACACTCAAAATTTTAAACAATGAGAGTTTGTCAGCGTTAATGAACAATTGAAGGAGGGAAATCTAATGCAAGTAAGGACAGGATATATCCTCAGGCAGAAACTGATTTGATTATCAAAGGGTTAAGAGAAAAGCATTGAAACATTAATGATGGTCAAGATATCTTTTTAAATTACTTTCTTTATGGCCATACTGAAA
Organism: Eubalaena glacialis; assembly: GCF_028564815.1. Lineage (NCBI taxonomy): Eukaryota > Metazoa > Chordata > Mammalia > Artiodactyla > Balaenidae > Eubalaena > Eubalaena glacialis. The sequence goes on from NC_083727.1 coordinate 16,732,738, forward strand.
AGGCAAATGTAAATATCAAGTGAACTATGTTTATCACGCAATTTGTTTGAAAAATAATAATTTCACCCTCAAGAAAAACCTTACGCAATTTATCTTTTTTTAAAACTTAAGGCATAATTGCAATTTAGCCTAAATTTTGTTAAGTTTAATATAAACTTATCTTTTATAAGTTTTAGTTTTATTATTCAAGATTAAGTTTCCATCAAATGGTTTTATATTTAGTGTGATATTTTGGTCTCCATTTTAAAAAGTTTACTTTAGCTGACCTTTAACCAACTGTGTTGCTGTACTTTTATACCGAAGAAATTTGACATGACAGCTCTTTAGTAAATTGAGGATCAAAAGGAAATGTCTTTGGGTGACTTTTCTAGTATGGAGACTTTGAGATCAATATCAATCTATCTGGAGATCTCCAGAAGTGCAAATTACTCACAAGAGACTAGTTGCGTTAAAGGACACTAGTTATAATCCATAGCTCTGGCCCAGCAGCACTTCCATGCCCTCTTTACGGCAAGAAAGGGAGGATCCTACCAATCTAGAACCTAGAAGGTGTTCCTGCTGTGGCCCTGCTGTCTCTAGCCTCATCTCCCCTGCCCGGTCCCTGCAGGCCTTTCCTTCCTTACACAGGGCACTCTCTTTCCTAGCCCAAAAACATTCTAGAGCACCAGCAGTCATCCTGATAATTGTCCGAGTATATCATTCAGCTTTGGATATTCACAGCCAGAGGTGCATTACCCACATCACAGTCTTGAGGTACAAATATAGTAACAGCTTTAATTTCCCCAGTGATGCGCTGGAGCCACCATTTCCTTCATGTAGCAGGAAGTTCATATTTCTTGCTCTTGATCTCACCTACCCCCACTCCCACAATTACTTAAGCATCCTGGAGCTTGTTCAGTTCAAAGGGTCAGTAGGTAAAGAACTGGAAAATCTGTTTAGTCTGCTTGTAGGTCCCACTTTTTGGTTACCATGATTCATTTTCAGCCCTACCGTGGTGTCACAGTTGAAAATGGACCTGTAGAGTCCAATGTGTCCTTGTCTAGTGCTTTAAGGATGCCCTTTCCAGCTAGCTAGATCTGCCAGGTCTTGATAGCACGATTTTGTTTTTTAAAGTTTACACTCACATGCTCAGCCAAATGATCCCAAAGCCCAATCTCTGTGCTGAAAGGGCTGTGTCTGGAGGGATTTGCATCCTCAGCCATCCCTGTCCCCTCCACCATCCTTTCCCCATCCACTTGGTGCTGGAGTTAAGCCTGGGTTATCAGTCCAAACTCCTCATTCATCCCTGGGGGTGTCCCGTTTGAAGCCTTAGAGCTCTTCTCCTGCCAACAGACCTCAGCCTTCCAACCTATTAGATCACTTCTCCATAACATGGAACCTCAAAATGGCTATTTTCTTGGCAGTGAAGAGAACCACAAAATCTGTGAACTTGCAAGCAATCAACTAGTTCAAACCCATTATTTTAGAGAGGAGAAAGAAAGAAATTAAGGCAAGGGCCCAAAATAGAACAGCTGGTCAATAAGCGATCTGGGAGACCAGGACTCTCCAATCTTAGCACAGCGCTCTACATACACTACTTTAATAATATCATGAAATAATCAATGAAACTGTTTCCAGAAAGCTTTATCTCATATTTTGTTTATCTGAAAGACAACCAAAGCAAGTCACGGGCTTCTTTGAATTGTAGGGCCATTCTTTTATATGTCCTGCTTTGTCATATATGACAAGAGCAATGGATGGTAGCTGAATATTAAAGCCCCTTTAATATTAAAGCACCCCCCAAAATTTTTTTTATTATCTTAACGGTCAACCAACATTTTTTAAAAACAAAAGGGGAGGGGTAATGAAAAACAGAATTGTCACATATATATGTTTATGTGTGCAATATTAATATAGTAACTTGACTGCCCTTTGAATATCACTGTGTTGGGTGAATTCTTCTGGGACATTTGACTCCATGAATTGGACCCAAACCACTGGGGTCATGTTAAGATGGCAGATTGAAAGTCCTGACTGAATTTCTGTCCCCTGATAGCTCTTCATATGTCTTTATGAAGAATCTGATTTCTGGTTGGTTCTTTGGGCTTTCTTCTCAGGCTGTGTAGCTAGAGTTTCCTTCTTTTTATCTCAGAGCTGTACCTTTTCCAAGCTTCAAAATACTACAACAAGAACTAGTTCATGGGACCAGAACTTCAGAGGTCGTATTGCTACATTTCCTACCCTGCGGATGCCTGGGACACTTTTGCAAATTTATCCATTTGCAAACTGTGAGGTGCATTTGATCAAACCATAGTAAGATCTAATACTGCTTCTCCCAGGATGAATGGTGCCTACCAACCTTATATTGGCCTAACTAAGAACACTGAGAACAAGCCATGCCAATGACTCCTTCCTGAACTTGGGAAAGCCTTCCCAAACTGATCAGAAGATCAACTCTCTTGCTAAAAAATGTTCAGTCTGCCACATTTTTCTGTCTTTGGATCCAGCTCAGTGCCAGGCACATAATAGACATTCAGAGAATATTTGTTGAGTAAAAAATTTAAAAATTAGTGACCCAACTGAATGGAGAACTCTACTTTGAGTTAAAGGGAAAAACGGAGGTGGTGAGTGGGTTGGTGAAGGTTGGGTGTGCCGTAGGCAAATATAAATGTTGGGAGTGGTTAATATTGATTTCATAGATGAATTAAAACATTTGATAACGCTGTAAATAGACTACTGTACAGTTATATAAATGGCACACTTAGCTTGTAGTTATAAGGTGCTAAAATAACTATGAAAAATGAAAAGAGTCCATCAACCAAATGGTTGTTTTGCCTACGTGAAAGTCAAAAAACCAATGTTACTCATTTTTTCTCCTCTGAATTGACCCTTTGTTTTGTGACCCAGCACTCTAGTGCAAACTGCCAGTTTAAGGCAATACTGAGTGTTATGCTGATTACAGCACTCTGCTGGCCCCGGTGTGAAAAATCAAGCAAGGTGGATTTGCTAGGCCATGATGCTGGCTCAGAAAACATTTGTTAAAGTCGATGATTGAAGGTGTTTTATCACTGAGGTTATCAGGTGATTGTTTCTTCTTCCAGGGATTTGTATAGGTGGTTAAAGGAAGAAGAGCGGAATAAATGCGGGAAGTTCTATTTTATGATCTCTCCAACTGAAAGGCAATTCGATTGAATTCAATTCTTTTCTGACCTGTAGTAGAGAAAGACATATTTATGTATCTGTGTAAACATGCACTGACTTAAGGACCCAGTGATAGGCTGAATGGCTCCCCAAAGATATGCAAGTTCTAATCCCAGACACCTGTGCATACGCTACCTTACATGGCACAGGTCCTCATCCCCCCCTCCCCCTCTCCCTTCCCCTCTTCATCTCCATCCCTCTCATTCTTTTCTTCTCCTCCTCCTCCTCCTCCTTGATCTCCTTTTCCTTCTCCCTCTTTGCTTATAGCCAGCATTCACTTACTGGACATTCTGGTGTTTTCCGTGAGTGCTTAGGGGGTGAGCGGCTGCAACGTGGACCCTGCTTTGCATCCTCCACCTCTTCTTTTCTTTGCCTCACCCCAGGCAGGAAGGCAGCATCTTTATAATGCCCCTCCATGCAAAGTCTCCTGCTCTAGCACCTGTTCACACCTGCCCTTTTTGGTCAAAACTCAGCATTCTGGGACTTTTCTGAACTCCTTAGGAGCACCTGTGTTAACTTCCTAGGACTGCTGTAACCAATTACAAAACCTGGGAGGCTTAAAACAACAGAAATTTATTCTTTCAGGCTAGAAGTCTGAAACCAAGGCCTCATCAGGGCCATGCTCTCTCTGAAGGAGCGCGTGAAGAATCTGTTCCATCCCTTCCTCTCAGCCTCTGGTGTTGCCTGCAGTCCTTGGCCTCCCTTGGCTGCAGAACTCCAGCCCCTGCCCCCATCTTCATATGGCATCCTGCGTGGGTGTCTGTGTTTGTGTCTCTTTTCTTCTCTTCTTATCACATTGAATGGAAAGCCCACCCTACTCCAGTATATGGCCTCATCTTAACTTACATTTTGATTACATCTGCCAAGACCCTATTTCCAGATGAGTTCAGATTCTTAGGTACCCAGGGTTAGGACTCCAACATAGCTTTTTTGGGACACAATTCAACCCATAACAGCCATCTTTCCACACGGATTGGCTGTCAGCTCACTCAGCCTTTGAGGTGGTACTTGATCTCAGTGGCCGTTCCAGTCAATCTTGACTCAGACAAACTCAGGTAAAGAAGGCCATCTCATGGTAGGAGTATACAATAAAAATGAGTCATAACATCCTGGAATGGGAGCCTAATAGGGTTGGTCCTGGAGCTAGAAGGAGATTCCTGATTTCGGGGGGCCCTGAGGCATGGAGATCCATTCTTGTGCTCTGTCATTAACATACCTCAACCGGACTGCAGTGCTGCTTTTTTCCTGCCCCACAACAAAAGTGATTTCCAATCTCTTCTCACTGATTTTGCTCCCCTATCCTAACTGCAGCTTCTTTCTGATTTGGCTTTTCCAGGTCTGAGTTCACCTTGTGACCTTTCAGCTACACGGTACACCATGAACTGACACATTCTTGTCATGCTTCTTAGTTCTCATGCTGTTATGGACTGTGTGTTTGTGTCCCCTGAAATTTATACATTGAAGTCCTAACCCTGAACGTGGTAGCATTTGGAGGTGGGGGCTTTGGGAGGTACAGACATACCCTGTTTTCTTGTGCTTCACTGTATCGCAGACATTGCGTTTTTACAAACTGAAGGTTTGTGTCAACCCAGCGTCGAGCAAGTCTATCAGCGCCATTTTTCCAACCACATTTGCTCACTTCATGTCTCTGTGTCACATTAGGGTAATTCTCACAGTATTCCAAACTTTTTCATGATTATTATTTTTGATATGGTGATCTGCAGTCAGTGATCTTTGATGTTACTACTATGACTCGCTGAAGGCTCAGATGAGGGTTAGCGATTTTTAGCAATAAAGTATTCTTTAATTAAGGTATGTACAGTGGGTTTTTTAGAGATAATTATTACACACTTAGTAGAATCGTATCGTGTAACATAACTTTTATATGCCCTGGGAAACGAAAAAATTCACGCGACCTGCTGTATTGGAATATTAACTTTATCACAGTGGTCTGGAACTGAACATACAGTATCTCTGAGGTCTGCCTATACTTAGGTTTAGATGAAGTCATGAGAGTGGGGCCCGCATTATGGGATTAATGCCCTTATAAGAAGAGGAAGGGACACCAGAGTGCTCTCTCTCTCTCTCCCTCTCTCTCTCTCTGCCATGTGAAGACACAGTGGGAAGATGGCTGTCTGCAAGGCAGGAGGAGGCCTCTCACTAGGAATCAAATCTGCTGGCACCTTGATCTTGGACTTCTCAGACTCCACAACTGTGAGAATAAATGTCTGTTGTTTAGGCCACCCAGCGTATGGTATTTTGTTACAACAGGCTGTGCTGACCGAGACACATGCCTTATGGAGAGATTCTTAGTGACTCAGGCTCCAGGGCAGGCCCTGTGAGGGTCAGACCCTGTGAGGGCCAGGCCTGGGGTATTTGCATTCATTTTCCCTGGTCCCAGGGTTGTGTATGCTCATGTGTGCATGTGTGTTTGTGTTTATGTTGCATTTTAGTAGGAGGTGGTGGTCTAACCTGAAGGGCCGCCTCTGTAATGGTGGTATTTGAAGCTTGACTGCGGGCTGCTGAGACACCCCAAGCCTTCTCAAAACACAGCACAGATGTTGTCTCTGGATCTTCTGGGATGGGGCTACCACCAGATTAGGGACTAAATGACTCAGAGTTCTCAGCACCCTTACAGGCGAGTCTTGCAATTTTAGTTGGCACTTCTGTGCTGGAGCAGACGCTTGCGCCTCTGACACTGCAGGACTGGCGCATCTCTGGTGGAAAAGAGGACGACAGAACACTCACAGTGGCTCTGTCCCCAAGAGTGAGAGCCAGATCTGTGCATGTATGCTTGTTTGTTTGTTTTGTTTTGTGTTTTAAGCTGCTGAAGCAGGCACTCTTATTTCATGATTAGTAGAGGCAGCCAACATATGGCTCATAGACCCCCTTTGTTGAACCTATTCCAACTTGGAGATGTGAGTTCCCTTCCTCAAGTGTAAAGAAGCCCCTTTGCTCATGTAATTGAAATTTTAACTACCACTCAGGCCTGGTTTCAAGTCTGGCAATAAAATAAATATCTTTCTTACCATTTCATAGATTGGGTCTCCCTGGTATGTTTCAAGTCAGTGCAGTTAGCTGAGCCCTCTAATATTTCTGGAGATGAAGTGAACAGGGGTAATTCAGCCTCACCAGCTCTATAGCATCTTGCTTGCCTTCATTTAGTCACAGCTCTGGAAATGTTTTGGCTTGTCTTACTGCACGAGAAAGCTTGATTAGGACAGAATCTGGAAATATAAGTTAGACATTTTTAAGAAGTAACATTGACTAAGCTCTAACTTATATTGGTCTATAAATCTTGAAAAGTCATTGATGGGAAAGAACTTATTTACTCAAATCTTCTAATCTTCCCATTTTAAAGAAAGTTCTTCACAGAACAGTTGATATGTGTTCCAGGTTCCAAAACAAACAGAACTAAAAGTTTCAGATTACCAGAAAGATGTAAAGCACATGGCATTTCGTAAAAGTTTAAGTGGGCTCACAGAACATAGGCAGTAAGGGATTAAATGGCAAAAATAAGACCTCACAACAGTGAAATTACCTCCTAGGACCATTCTGCTGGGCTCTCTCAGGGATGCAAAAACTAGACGTGCTGACCCGCCAGGAACTTACGGTCCATGTGGGAAGATAACGATGTAACTCAGGGAAAAATTAAACAGCATTAAAGTGTTTCAGTGACAGTTTACAAGAGAGCAATGGGTGAACAATTTCATGGTCATCCTGGGCTAATTGCCAAGGCAATCCTATCAGCAGCGTTTGTTCTGCATTGGAAGGAAGGAACTGAGGCCAGAAAAGAAGTCGGGCTTGACCATGGGGGTGGGTAAGAGGTTAGCAGATGAAAGGATGGGGGTCTTTCTAGGTGGGCAGAAAGAAGTGGGAGATGGAAAGATGTGATCAGGAGAAGCAGAAACTGTGTAGAGATGCTGGGAAAAGCTCAAGCATTTGGACTTCATGTTTTACAAATACTCTGAGAAAAATGGGAGGAAAAGAAATCTTTTCCACAAACTCCAGATTTTGTAATAACTGCTGATAATCTGGGCTTATTTACTGCAGAAATGTTTAAATGCATGTTTTATTGTAAAACTTTATATCAATATTGTATACAGCAATACTGAGATACAAACAAAAAAAATCAGAGTTTAAAAGGCCAATTCTTATACAATTTCTTTGATCTTTTTGTGTCAGGTCTTTTTTTTTAATTATAGAAGGAAATGTTGCCTTGTCCAAAGTGGTTTGAAATATCTCACATGGGAGGGTTTCTCAATGAGAAAACAGTTATGTAATAATACTCATGTTTGTCTTACTTCTATGCACTTTAATTTACTAGAAGTAAAGCTTCTAGCTGAGGGAACTTCACGGAAACCTCCCCAGTCCTAAGACAGAACTTCAGAATGTTACCATAGGGTAGGAAAACTGGTGGTTTTAGATCTAGGGCTTTATGTCAGTTTACAAAGTGTCAACTGGAAGGAAGGAAGCATGGCTGCCTTTTTCTCATCCATGTTAAACTGGCTTCTAGCAGACAGACCTCGGGACCGCCCCAGAACACACGGAAACTTCTTGCCATCTTGACCCTAAATTCCTGTCCTTCTCCCAGTTCACTTGCAAACGATCCACACTGAATTTGCAAGTACCACAAAGTGAGGAATACAAGGGGCACCTCTGGGGGGTCTCCTTGGTATCGTTGACTCTTCTGCCCAACGGGTACAGCACAAAGATGACTCAGGGGCTTCAACCACACCCAAAAGGCATTTAGGCTATTTGCCCAAACGCTGAGCCTGGTCAGCTTCAGAGCTCTGCCCTGGCCCTGCGCCTCTGGGAGGGCACAGATCACTGTTTGACAAAGCGCATTGAAATGTTAAGCCCAGACCCAGAAGTTCACATTTTACTGATGAATGTGCCGCATTGTGAGTCTGTGTGTGTCTTTGCTGCCCGTGGCTACTCAGTAAAAAGGCCTGTTTGTATACTCTAATTGAAAGGATTGAAGTGTGACAGAGTCTCTGCCTTCTGGAGAAGCAAGGATTGAGGAGCCAGGCTTTCCAGGGCCCAGCCAAGGGGAGACTAGAGCCTTGACAACCAGGTGTGTGTCGGGGAGGATGGGGAGAGGTGGGCAGGAGCAGCCAGGCACAGATGGGGGAGAAGAAAAGCCTGGCTAAGTAGTGCTGAGGCCCTCGTGGAGGAAGGGTAATGAAGGAGGGGAGAAAGACGAGTCAGGCTGAGAGCACCTGCACAGGTGCTTCTAGGGAGGCTGGCTCGTCCTCTTCACTCTCTGAATTCTTCCCTCTCTCTAACGCACATGTCTCGTGCCCCATGCTTCGGTATACTCACCATGTCTCTTGTTTTCTGCGTTCTGACGCTTTGACATCTGGGTCCTTGCTGACTCTGGAAGGACTGACTCTCCCAGGGCTGGCCAATTCCTAGAGGTAGTCAACAACTTGCCCACAAGCGCACATTTCAAATACAAACCAACCGATCCAGAATCTACATCCAAACACCTCCTTGAACTGGTCCTCACCCTCTGGGCCACTATCCACCTGCCCTGATCACCCCAGAGCCAGGCACCAGACAACTAGGGACAGCCCCTGTGTCCCAGAGCCCACTGAAATTATTCAAGCGGCCCAACCCTACCTAGCACACACTGCCCTGCTTGTTCCTTCCTGCAGAAACCACTATCGAGGCTCTTGCCCACAGCTGTTCCCCTTCTCTCTCCTTCTCCTGCCCACCCTGAGGTTTCCCCGTATGACCCCTCGTGGTGTGGTGTGAGGTGCCCCCTCCTCTTGGGAGCTGTGAGTAACAAACTATCTTTTCAATGGTTTTCGTTTCTTGATCTGTTGACCTCACCATACGTGAATAATAATAAAACCTATGAAACTGTTCAGTTCTAAAAAAATCTCATAAGCCGGGGCCCTACCCAGGTCAGCCTGCTCCCTCAGCCCCCACACTCCTATCTCCACTACTCCCGGTGGCTCTCTTCTCTCTTGAGCATTAGAGACTTCATCTACTTAATAAGTAAGTCAATTAAGTGAAATTAAAGTGAAAATTAAAGTATAACCAAGAGTCAGCAGTTAGCAGAAGTGCCTAATATTACCTCGGAAATTATGTATTTCAGGATGAAAGGAGGCCTGAAGAATCTATTTTTTTAGGTGCCCAGTGTTTGGCCTGGGCGTAGAAACTAGGTGAAATTAAGAAGTAGATTTCAGATCCATTGACCTAGAAAGATCCGGACCATGAGTAGGCTGGACTTTGGTGCAGTCTTGAGGGATGCAAGCGCAAGAAGTCTAACATTTATTGGGGGATTACTATGTGCCTGGACTCTTCCAAAGACTATGGCTCATTTAACCCGCCAACAAAACTGAGAAAAATGCCATTATTTTCGTGTTGTAGGTAAGGAGACTGAGACACATAGTTGCTGAGGAACTTAGCTAAGTGACAGAGATGGGGTTCAAATACAGGCAGTGTGGTTCCAGAGCCTGTGCTTTCAACCACTTTGTTGTCTGGTACAGTAGAAAGAGCCCCTTTGTGGGAGCAAGACAGACCCACTTGTAAATTTAACTCTATCAATTATTAGTTGTGTGACTTTGTTAGTAATCTGACCATCTATGATCTAAAGGTTCATCTACAATATAAGGGTGATAATATTTATCCAATAGGGCTGTTCTGAGGATAAAATAAGATGATAATCGTGAAATAAAAGCACTGAACGCTCTGGTATGTAAAGAAGTGGTGATGCCGCTTTTTTATTCCTAAGCAAAACATAGATGGTCATTGTACTATTACTTACACCATTGATTCTGTAGCTGCTCATACCCGAATCATCCCACATGGCTAGAGTCAGGAAACTGGAAAATGTGTCATTAGCAAAGTCTTACTTCCGAGGAGAGGTATAGGCAAGCAGGGCTGACATTCAGCCAGTATGCTCTGGTGTACCCAGAGCAGTTGCTAAAATATGAAATAAGTCCACTTGGGTGGGTCGTTAGCTGTTTCCTTGAGCCTCCTTCCCACTATGGCTCCTGTCACTCCAAGCACCCAGGTCTGGGCCTCCAGGGTGTGGCTCACAGCACCACAGCTGGTGTCCATTCTGGCCAGTTGGTGCACACGCTGCTCTGGTTATTAACCACCTAGCAGGTCACCACTGCAGGCAAAAGAGGAAGGGCTTCACAGTGGCCCTCAGATGAGGAGCCCCAATCCTTGGGTGGGGGCCAGCCAAAGGGAAAGCATGTGCTGGGCATTTTGCCATCCTTTTACCTGTTTCGGATCAAAGAGAGAAAGAGAGCTAGTTATAGCTTCCTCCTCCTTCTCCTCCCCTCTCCTCATACTCACCTTTGAAAGCAACCTCCTAGGGGCAGGTTAACATGTTTAGACCCTTAGGAAAAATGAAAATGCCCATATTTATGAAAATATTATTCCAGAGCAGATCTGGGCTATACTAGGCTGACCTGAGAGATTAAAATCACCTTTCCTTGAGCTTACGTCTAATCTCATGTGGCCTCTCCGAACTGTAACTGCTCACAATTATAAGGGCCACTTCTTAAAAACACCGCACCACGAATCCCATCTGTGCTGAGACCACCCAGCCTCTTCACATTTACTATCAGTCTGGATACAATTGGCTTCGATTAGATCTTTTGAAAACATATCTGCAGTTTTCTGTAAGCTTGGTCATGAAGCCAAGAGGCGTCTTAACAATCACATTTGAGCTATCGCTTGAAGCAGGCAAGGTTACTCTGGAGTTTGAGCCAAGGATTTCTCCCCTTCGCTATGGGCATTTGGGAGAAGCCTTCTGAGATCTGGCAAACTCAGCTAAAGATGGTTCATGAACCACATTTGTCACACCGCTTTCAGAGAGAAACACTCAAATCATACTTCCTTTCATATATAATAACTGCAAGCTTTCCATGTGATTCCTCATATGTAACCTTGTCTTCTTTCTCAAAAATCCTGTAAAGTACCCCATTTTACAGATGAAGAAAATGAGATTTAGAGGCATGAAGTTCCTTGCTCACAGATGGACTAAAAATAGAATCTTTGAATATAATACTCTGCCCTTAACCAAATTGCTTTGAACTTAGGAATTGTAAATAAATCAGTTAATAGTTCCTAGAAAGTAGGACTCCTTTTAAATTATTTTGACCTTACTTTTAAAGGTAGCATTGGTTAACTTTATCCACACCCTCAATAAATTGAAAAGCTAAGAAGTGAGACAGTAAGTTTGTATGTGAAGGCTTGCCATCTACGTGTGTCGTAAGAACTAGAAAAAGCCTTAGCGATCATCTAATCCAGTCTTTCCCAAAGTACTGTCTCAGGATGTTAATACACATAATGCATTAAAAGAATTTCATGAGCAAATAAAGTTCAAAACAGTGATTTAGATAATTAAGCAGGTGTGTTTACTGTAAGGCTAGCGGGATTTAATAGACTGATACGTTTGTGATAGGTGATCACATATTAAGTATTTAACAACCAATTCTCCAGAGATAAAGCTCTGCTTTGCAGGTGATTTCTGTGATTGACTTCTGTGGTGTAAATATTCCTACTAAGGTCCATTACCAGCCACCAACACAACATCAATGATTGTGAAGTTGTGGAGAGATGCACACAGTAACACAGTATTACATACTCTACAATACATACAACAGACGTATACAATCTCAAGAGTATAATAAAAACAAAATGTAGTAAAATAATTAGGAAGTATTGTTTTGAGTAATTATTACCTTGGTCTTTAATACAATTCATTTAATTTAAGTTATATAATTTAATTTTTAATAATAACCGTGTATAACATTTGGCTCACAAAATTCCTGAACATTCAACAATTGACTTGTGCAAGTGGGAACAAGCTGGCCCTAGCACACCACTGCTTGTGACCCCCAAAGGGGTTGGGTGGGGGTCTATTACGTGGTACTCTCCAAAATTATTTGACCCAGGACCCTTTATTCCGGTAGCATTTTATAGGATTTGTGTTCCCTGGAGCATACTTTGGAAATTTCTGATCTAGTTCAACTTTGTCCTTTTTTTTCCCCTTCATTTTTATTCATTTTCAAAGCTTGTATGGTTTCCTGACTACTAGCTGGGAGTTTGACATACCATGCTTCCACCTAATTCAGTTACATAAATATTTATCGGACTGCTGTTACGTACAAAATATTGTGCTCATCCTGCAGAGAAATCTAGATGACTAAGAGCTCCTGCATGTGGCAGGTATATTGTAGGATAAATCTACAAAGAACTGCAGTAGAAGGCAACACATATCTAACGCAGGGGAAAGGTACAAGCAGATAAGTTAGGGAGTTAGAGGAAAACAGAATCACATCCAACTGTAGATGTTACGGTGTAAGTAATCAGGTCCAAAGTGGGGCCTGAGATCCAGTGATGCCTCTTGCTTGAGGCTGGAAGAAGTACACAGGTAGACAGTGTTCTTGTTCAAGGTATATTCATTCACTCATTCATTATTTCTTCAACAGACAAAAGGGGAGGTCCTGGGGCAAGGCCAGTGAAGCCTATCTTTTAAAAAATTTGCATTTTTAAAAATTACCAGTTAGGGGACTTCCCTGGTGGTCCAGTGGGTTAGACTCCGTGCTCCCAATGCAGGGGGCCCAGGTTCGATCCCTGGTTGGGGAACTGGATCCCGCATGCATTGCCGCAATTAAAGAGTCTGCATGCCGCAACTAAGTAGTCTGCATGCCGCAACGCAGATCCCGTGTGCTGCAACTAAGACCCAGCAAAGCCAAAATAAATAAATAAATAAATATTAAAAAAAAAAAAACTTAGAAAAAATTACCAGTTAGGCTGAGTGTTCATTCCCAGACTAGCTAGCTACTTGGGTTTTCTCTTCTGTGAATTGTCTGTGTATACCCTTTGCCCACTTCTCTATAGGTTTTCCTTTTTGTTCCCCTGTCATTTTGCAGGGGTTTTTTGTATGTTCTATCATGTAAGCTACAGATGTTTGAAACCTGAAATCTTTAATTTTGATATAATCCATTAATTTTTACTTTTTTATGGTTTCTGCTTTTGAGAACTTTTTCAAGAAATCCTCCAATATTTTCTCCCATTAATTTTATACCTTTATCTTCACATTTATAATCTTAATGAGATTTAGATTTAGTGAGATTTGTGAGGTAGTCCTCCAACTTTAGTATTTGCCATGTAATGAGATAACACCATTTCTAAATAATCCATCTTTACCCAAGAAATATACCTTATGATTTCTTTTACCTTAAATTCTGTTTTCCCTAATATTACTATTAGATTAAATATAATGTATTACATATAAATATTAAAACTGTGATTGCATCTTTATTTGGTCCATATTTAACTGTTGCATCCTTTTTTCCATCACAGTCTTTTCAACCTTTCTGTATATTTTAATAAAATAAAAAATATTGGAGATAACATTAACAATTAATAATATAGATGCTGTGGATGTCTGTCTTTAGATCTCTGTTTTAATTTATATTTTAGTAATAATGGTAGTATATTGTATATTATATATATGATAAATAATATTATATAATTATTATTATATTAGAATATATTATATATTTCTGCCATCTGATTTCATGTTTTCCATTTATCATGGCTTCTTTTTTTTGTTTCCTTTACTGCTTTCCACAGCCGTCTCACGTTTTATTTTGCTTGTTTTAAAGTCGTACCTTCCTCAACACTGCTAGTTATTAGTGAAATGCAAGTCAAAACTACCATGAGGTACAACCTCACAGTCAGAATGGCCATCATTAAAAAGTCTAAAAATAACAAATACTGGAGAAAAGGGAACCCTCCTACACTTGTTGGTGGGAATGTAAGTTGGTGCAGCGACTATGGAGAACAGTACGAAGGTTCCTCAAAAAACTAAAAATAGAGTTGCCATACGATCCAGCAATCCCACTCCTGGGTATATATCTGGACAAAAGTATAATTCAAAAAGAAGCATGTACCCGTATGTTCATAGCAGCACTATTCACAATAGCCAAAACATGGAAACAACCTAAATGTTCATCGACAGATGAATGGAGAAAGAAGTGGTACATATATACAGTAGAATACAAGTGAGCCATAAAAAGAACAAAATCATGCCATTTGCAGCAACAGTGATGGAACTAGAGATTATCATACTTAAATGAAGTCAGTCAGAAAGAGAAAGACAAATACCATATGATATCACTTATATGTGGAATCTAAAATATGACATAAATGAACCTATCTATGAAACAGAAACAGACTCACAGACATGGAGAACAGACTTGTGGTTGCCAAGCAGGAGGGGAGTAGGGAAGGGATAGAGTGGGAGTTTGGGCTTTGCAGATACAAACTATTATATATAGAATGGATAAACAACAAGGTCCTACTGTATAGCACGGGGAACTATATTCAATATCCTGAGATAAACCATAATGGAAAAGAATATGAAAAAGAATGTATATATATGTATAACTGGATCACTTTGCTGTACAGCAGAAATTAATACAACATTGTAAATCAACTATACTTCAATAAAAAAGTCAACAAACCCACAGAAAAAAGAGTTGTACTTTCCATTTTTATTATTCTAACTTAAGTTAGGTTGCCCTTAATTTATTAGATTATCTCAGGGCATTATCTAGTATTTCAAGAAATACTATAAAATTCCCTTTGAAATAAGATCTTCCAATTGACTTTAATAAAAGCAAAACTTTGCTCAGTTTCCTATAATCAAATACATGCACATTGAAACCACAATCAAATACTATTTTTTTAAACCTCTGAAATTTGTAAAAAATATTTTTTAACATCTTTATTGGAGTATAATTGCTTTACAATGGTGTGTTAGTTTCTGCTTTATAACAAAGTGAATCAGCTATACACATACATATATCCCCATATCTCCTCCCTCTTGCGCTTCCCTCCCACCCTCCCTATCCCACCCCTCTAGGTGGTCACAAAGCACCAAGCTGATCTCCCTGTGCGATGCAGCTGCTTCCCACTAGCTATCTATTTTACATTTGGTAGTGTATATATGTCCATGCCACTCTCCCACTTCGTCCCAGCTTACCCTTCCCCCTCCCCGTATCCTCAAGTCCATTCTCTATGTCTGCGTCTTTATTCCTGTCCTGCCCCTAGGTTCTTCAGAACCACAAAATTGGTAAAATTTAAAAGCTTGATAATACCCAATGTGGGGAGGTGCATGGAAACAAATATTGTTGGTTGAGGCATAGATTTTGGAGAATATTTGACAAATATCTATCAAAATTTTGAATGTACATACACTTTGATCCATTATTTCCACTTCTAGGAATGTATCCAATGGATACGGATTTTATTGTAGCAGTGGTTGTTGTAGTAAAAATTCATGCTTTTTTCAATTTCTGTACTGTTTCAAATTCTACTGTGAGCATGTATCACTTTTAATATTAAAAATGCACTATATATAAATTTTATATTTTTTTTCAATTTTTTTTGAAAAGAGGAGAGAAATGTAAAGATGTCACAGAGCTAAAACAAAGAGTTTCTAATTTTACAAGTTTGAGAATCTCTTGACATAATGTATCACTTTAATTGTTTTCTAAATAATGTTTGTCTTAGTTTAGGCTGCTGTAACAAATCACCATAGAGTAGGTGGCTTAAACAACAAACTTTTATTCTCACAGCTCTGGAGGCTGGGAAGTCCAGGTTCAAGGTACCAGCAGATCTGGTGTGTGGTGAGGGCCCTCTTCTTGGTTTGCAGGTGGCGGTCTTCTCCTTGTATCCTCACATGGTGGCGAGAGAGAGGGCTAGCTTTCTTCCTCTTCTTATAAGGACGCTAATCCTATCATGGAGACCTAGTTAGCTCCTAGAGGCCCCACCTCAAAATACCGTCACATTAGGGCTTTAAAGTGTGAGTTTTAGAGGGACACAGACATTCAGTTCATAGCAATATTTTATTTCAATGAAATAAAAATGGGGTTTTCTCTACTCTTATATCATCTTTTATTTGAGTGCTTCAAATATTCAATACAGTTTTCTGTTTTATTTTTATAGGTGGGTTACCAAAGCTAGGAAGAATCTAAAATAGCTTAACTAAGATCCCACAGTGAGTAGGCCTATTGACTATTGTCACCTCTTGGGAGGGGGGGGCGTGTTCATCAGAGACACAGCACAAAGGTAATAGTGATTCTCATTCCTCAGTCATCATTCAGTTCTTTGCATCTCTATCCCAAGAGGAAAAACCCTAACAAGAGCCATGAAAGGGCCCATATTTACTTTGGAATTATTCCATTTATTTTTCCCTTCATGGACCATTCAAATTGTAACCATTGGTCAGTCATCTATGTGGCTTGGTAATCAATGAAATTTGATAATTTAAGTGGCCTTCCATTAGAAAAAAATGCACAATATTCCATGAAATTATAATTTTGCATTGCATTCTTGAAACAGGCCTAGAAGCCACAGAATGAAAGCAATGGGAAGTGTGAGTTTGGAACAGGCAGATCCGTGAAGCCGTGTTCCCAAGGTCTGGAAGCAGAGATTTGGCAATGGAATTCACTGACTCAAGAGGGCATCAGAATGGGGAGCCCAAGCAGCCCCCATTTCCGGCTTTGATTTATGTTGCATTCAAATAAAATACCTTGCTTCCTGAATGCTGCTTTGGCTTAATTTCAGCAGAGTAGCAATTCTTAATCCAAAGCAGTCAAGAAGAATTTGTTCAGTGGTCAAACAGCATTCTTCTGAATACTTGGAAATCACAAAGGTCCGCTGTTGCACAATATTCTCTAGCAAACAAGGCAGAGAAAACCAATAAACGTGCCAGACTATGCCAGGGTCAGCCCTGACAGCCCCGAAACTGACCGAGACTCCAGAGAAGTGCACGTCTCCATTGCCTCAGCTGTGAAATAGGTACATGATACAACTTTACGTTGATATCTGAAATTGTACTCTTACAGGTGAGTATATATGTGTGTGTGTGTGTATGTGTGTGTGTGTTCACAATTCATCCACTTTACAACTGCCGTTTCAGTTTAGTCCAAAGGTGGCAGAAATAACTTTGATTAATCCTGAATTTTTAAAGAATATATTATTCACTACCGCCTCTCAGCCTCCAAAGCACTTTGTTCATGTTTTCATTAATGTATTCATCACATTCTGTCATCATTAGTAATCTATCCATCTGTCTTCCCAGATATACTTTAAGTTCCTTGGGGATAGAGACTGTATCTTCATCTTTATATTTTCAAAGTCCAATGCAATGCCTGGCATATATTAGGCACTGTATAATGTCAAAGGAATGAAGGTATAGACCAACAACTGAAGTCTTCCTATATTCTGATCATGCAGTTACAAGATACTCTGAAAGAGTAAATATAACATTCACTATGCATAGATTCAAAGCAGGTATGTGATAGAATGTTAGAAGATAAGACACAGCAGGGGACTCTTCACTGGATAGCAAAGGAAAAAAATATACATCATCATCTTTAGATTTGAACAAAATTGAGGGCAATTTCCTTTTCCATCATTTATTATCTAAATTCTTGGCCACTAAGGTGACTGGAATGTCAAAGGCAGTACAAATTTGCATGATTTAAAAATATATTCCTTAACTTCTTAGGGATAGTAATAAGGTCACAGAAAAAGCCAGTGGCACAGGTCAATTTCAATTCTCACTTTTTGCTCACAAAACTTCCCTATATGAGAAGAAATTATTTGAATTTTTACCCATCTTGAACCATTAATCTCAGTAATTTAATTTTACTGAATGTACATTTCTTATATCAAATTAATTTAAAGAACAGAGTAGACAGTGCCAATTATATTCCTAAATTTCAGTTACACCCACTACTCATTTATATAATGGTAACTTAAAAGGAGAATTTGTATATATTTATATATACTAACATATTCATAGACCTGTGTGTTGAAAGGGACTTGAACTTCCAGAGAGCAATACCACTTCTTCATTTTTCAAGGCGGTCTGGAGGAACTGATTTGAATTGGTGGGATTTTAGGAATGAATCTTTAGACAGTTGGGTGTAATCAGTTAATATTTTTAAAGAGTTGGGGAGGATTGATTAATACTTTCTAACGAAGAGAGAATCCTCGGGTTGGATGAGTAATTTTCCTTAGTCTGAGATTCAGTACCAACAATTTTGGTGCTTACTCATCAAGGAGATTTGGGGGGGCGGGCAGTGGGTGGCCAGGAGTGCAGCAACAGACACCTGCTACACAGCATCTAAAAATCTTAGAAAGTCAAGAACTTAGGACACAAGAGAAATATAGATGAAATAAACATGAATAATGAGGGCAGGTACTTTCATTTCTTAGATGTAATGATAACATCATTTATGAAAAAACTGTGTAAGGTTATTCTCTGATATGGACCAGTCCTTGAGGACCTAAAGGAGAGAAAGGTAGGGCTTGGGAAAAGGGGCAGGGAAAAGGGGACCTGGTTCTAGATCAGCTGAATGTCTCTCACCCCCAAATTTGGGGGTGACTTGGAAAGTGGGAGGAGCAATCTGAGTGACAGCCCTTGAATTCTCAGAAGGGATGAAGGGCTCCACCCAATATGAGGTGATGCTCTGTGGTCTGGTATTCCCACTGCAATGCAATTCTGTTTTGTAAGATTCTGGTCTTCTTCTGGATGGGAATATCAAGCTGCCTGTCTTTCTAGATATTGTCTGCCTAACTACTGTCATCTCATGAACGAGATTATTTCCCTTACCCCAAGATACCACTAAGCTTAAGGGATTGCCAAATATCTAGATGAGTAGAAGGAAAGGAATGAGCTTCTAGAGCTTGTTCAGCTGAAGCTGGGAGAATGTGCATTCCTATTACTTATTCTCAGTAAGACCCCAATACTTGATATCACTAGGATGAGTTCCTTGCAACTGATGAAATCTCACCAGAACATTCATTTTTGTATCCTCCCATCTTGGCACCATTCCTGGTGTCTGAATTATATTTGTTGACTGGAAGTGAATTAAATTTAACTGACCTTCCTGAACTACTTTTGCTTTCATCCCTCAAAAGGATGAAACATAGGACATCTCTCAACTAGCAGGTAATGTTGATGTTATTGATGATGGCAAATATACTTTAATCAAACATCACTTTAAGGTTTTAGTCCTTTGTCTCATAACAGCCACTGTGAAGTAGATAGGTAGTTTCAGTGGTACATTCCTGCTTGAGTAGCCTCCCTAATTCTTAGAGGCTATCTAGGCATTCAAATTAAATTTAGCTGGATACAAATGTACTTCCCTGCCTTGCTTCAAAGTCCTGTACAAAAAACACACAAAAAACACAAACCAAACCAAAACAAAAAACAAAAACAGAAGAAAGGACTTCAAAAGCTTTCCCCTCACTTTCCAACTTTCAAAGCACCCTATTCTATGCATATTTTTTTCTGAGATAGTTCAAATTAATATAATGCTAAAATAGCATTTTAGATCACTTCTTAAAATTGGTTCTCTCAAGATTGGTATAGTCACAGAGCAAAGGCTAAATCGAATGTGTTTGCTGCTGCATCCCCTGGAACAGTGCCTGGCACTCACTCACCACTAGTTGAATGAAAGAATGTTAGAATTTTGTTCTTTTTTAATTGAAGTGTGCCTGATCTTACAGATCCAAATGCCCAGTTCAGAGTTCTTAGGTTGGAAGGCTATACACTTATTCCAATGATTCTGCCATTATTCTAATCCCTTTTGGAATTCTCTTATTGGAATTCCTATCTTAGACCAAGGCATGTGGTTTTGAAGGATTTATTGGTGGCAAACTTGGTTGTGAGAAGATCTGCTATTTAGAAAATGCAAAATGCATCTGGAGCCCAGTCTGGTAAGTAAGTTAAGTAATTTAACTTTTTAATCTCATTCATATGTGATTAGAAACTAACAAGACTAATTTTCTGATGCATTCCATAAACTATATCTGAGATCAATTCCAAACAGGAATTCCACAGATGTTTTGAAGAATGGTGGTACCACTGGAATAAGTGTATAATCTAGGTGGGCAAACACCTTAAATGGAACTACATTCCTCTTATGTTTCTTTAAAAAAATCTTTTGAAGTTTTGTCACATTAGAAAAACAAAATTCCAAGTGGTCCTTATTCCATATTTACAGGCAGTGCCTGTAGATTATTTGGAACTGACAGTGGCTGAGCCCATCCCTTTCATCACCTGGACCAGTGGTCCTGATCGCCATGATGAGTTTGAGTTTGTGGTCATCTTCGCTGGTCCTTCAGGGTACCAGGAGGAATGGCGTTAGTACTCATGCTTCTTTAGCCAGTTATGTTTTTACTGGAATTAAAATAATGAGCTTCTGTGCTACCTATTAACTTCCTGCATGCTGAGATGAGAATAGGTTGAGGCTGTGGAAAAATGCTGATGTACTTAAAATAAAGAACTAAAATAGCCATATAAACAAACCTCAGGGAATTTTAACCAAGAAATTATTGCCAAATAAATCCTCAGCCTGTCAAAATGCTGAATATTTTATTTCAAAAAGGAACTATATTTTTAGTCTCTGCCATGCTTGTCAACACTCTAATAATAAACTTAACATTTGTTTAAAAAAAAAAAAAAAAAGATGGGATTGACGATTTTCACAAACCCTGCCAGTCTCACCATGCATCAGTGGAAGCAGAAATGCACAATTGACTACTGGTGATCACAAATGTTAGGTTGGGGCATTTGTAGTTCATAACAAAGAGTAAGAAAATAAACAGCTGCTGTCAGATGGCAGTCCCACGGAAACTGCTGGCTTCTGTGGGTAATTCCCACAAGAACAAAAGATAAGCTGAAAACAAAAGTAAACTCTGGTCATGTTTCATGGTAGTTCACTAGTAGTTTCTTCTGTCTCTTTCCCCCTTTAGTATTCATTTTACTGAACCCACTGTTGTAAGGTGGAGAGCTGAAGTAACAAATCAGAAAATTCAGGCAGCAAGGCCATTAGAATACGTACAGGCATACCTTGTTTTATTGCTCTTCGCTTTATCACCCTTTGCAGGTATTGTGTTTTTTACAAATTGAACATTTGTGGCAGCCTTAACTTGGGCAAGTCTATAGGCATCATTTCCCAACAGCATTTGCTTACTTTGTGTCTCTGTGTCACATCTTGGTAATTCTCATGGTGTTTCAAACTTTCTCATCATTATTGTATTTGTTATGGTATTCTGTGATCACTGATCTTTGATTTTACCATTGTAATTGTTTTGGCATTTTTTAGCAATAAAGTAGTTTTAAATTAAGGTATGTACATTTTTAAAAACATAAAGCTATTGTACACTAAGTAGACTACAGTATAGTGTAAATATAACTTTTATATGCACTGGGAAACAAAAAAATTTATGTGACTCACTTTATTGTGATATATGCTTTATTGCGGTGATCTGGAACTGAACCCACAATATCTCCAAGGTTGCCTGGTATTTTAAACATATTTTATCTTATAAAGCCAATGTAAATCTGTCTTAAACAATTAGGAAAATAAAATAACAATCAAGAAGAAATTTAAAATTAACATGTCCCTACCATTCAGAAATAATCACTGTTAAAATTTTGATACACTTTCTTCTCATCTTCTTTAAATGCATTATATCTAATAATTTAAGATAAAATTAGGAGTAGACATATAGTTTTGCATTTTGGTTTTTTCCTTTAGACTATTATGAACATTTCCCCATGTTAGTAAATAGTCTTCAAAAAGATGATTTTTAAAGGCTTCATGAAAGCCAACCACATGCATGGAACATAAATTTGTCATTGAAATTCCTATTGATAGATATCTGGCTTTTTTTCCAGTTATACAGATCTGCAATGAGTACTTTTCTCTATAACATTTTGTGTACTGCTCTGATTATTTCCCTAGTATACCTTCTGAGAAGTCAATTTCCTTAAGTCAAGGGATTATTTGCATGCTTTTAATTAATATATTTTTGGTTAAAAATAAAAGGTGCTTCTTCTGAAATACTGAAAAATACTGTAATAATTCCTCCCCACTTACTTTTTTTCAAAAATAAATATTATACACCTGAAACTTGGGATTATTAGTCCCATCTCTGTTGGGCACCCCTATGCAAAACCAAATATGATGTACAGGTTCACCAAGATGGACAGTTTGTCTCTCATCTCACCATCTGCCACAGGGGGTAGGGTTGGATGTGCTGAGAGGTTCAAATGTGAATGCAAGAAGTGTGGTAAACATGTTTGGGGTGACTGCAAAGCCCATCCCTCTTCCTTACAAATACCTTCATAGACTTTGTTTAAGTGTAGGATTGGGCAACTATTTTTGTAACAGTGATCAGAGACATCTGACTCAACCTGAAGAATTCAGATATAAATCACAAAAATTTGACTTAAGAGACAAAGAGACTCTGTTGTTCCATGGACATTTTTTCAGCTAGAAGACTGGACCAGTGCAGCCATATTGGGGCCATGAGTACTGTGAGTAAACAGAGAGCCAGTCTGTCAAGAGAAGCCAGAGGATGGAGCAAAGGCACAGAGGGAAGTAGAGGTGAGAAACCATCAGGGTGGGGTTGGGGAAGGTGGAAAAAAGAGACAGAGCAAGCAAGCATTTGGTTACCAACAGAATTTCCTAGGTATACATTTTCAAGCTTCATGAAATACTCCTTTCTTCTTGTAATAAACAACCCCTTTACTCAAGCTGACTGAAATGACCAAATTATCCCGACCAAAACAATGGGACTGATGTTGATCAATCTTCCTACCACGGCAGTCTCAGGCACATGCTCTTTGCTTGTATGGCCTGGTGTTGGTCAATAAAATTTAAAGAACAAGGACAAATTAAAACAATGCATAACTGCTGAATATACCTTGGTTTGAAAATGTTATGGATTTTTCTTCTACGGATAAGTCTGTATCGGTCAAAACACATGCTGCATATAAATTTATTCCCACCAAATGAGTCAGCTGGGATTTAAAAAAGCAAAAACTTCAAAAAACCCAAACACCTCCCAATTGTTCTGGAGAATAAAAAAGGAGCTTGTCTGTCTTATTGGCTTGTACTAACAAAAATTAACCCCCCAAACTTAGTTTCAATATACTTAAAACAATAATATTAGCTGTTTCTGCTAGCCCAGTGGGAATAGAGTTGTAATAAACTGGATATTGTCTGGATTGGTGTGATTTTTAACCCAGCAGGGGGCTGAAAAATACCTGTTACATAGTCCAAGGTTGAAATAGTAAGAGCCAGGGGCTCTTTTATTCATGTTTTTCTGAGAAGGTCTCTGTGAATAGAAGACTGTGAACCTGGCCATGTGCAGCTGGGACAGAGTTTTGAGGGATGTCAGCTTCCCTCCCCCCATCCTCCATCGCTACCTGGGTAATGTATGTACTGGAGCTAAGACGAGGTTCTGTGGAGACTGGAGTGTCTTTGGCTGGCTTTGCTTCTTGCTTCTATTTTGGAATTGCAAAGTGTGGGTGAGGAGAGGATGATATGATTGTTCAGAGACCCGGCAAGGACACAAGCAGAATCTGCTGCTTCTCCTTCTCTGTCTTCTTCCAAAATCTTAAATACTGTCATATCTTAGATCTGGTTTCTTGGGAAAGCCTCATAGAAAAGCTATTTCTCCAAACTCTACACCCAGAAAATTGCGGCTGTGTCCCGCCGGAGGCTTCTTGCAGGATGTCACCCACGTCCGCCTGTGTGTATGTGAAACACAGCTGAACACTACAGCTTCAGGGTCTCGAGCAAGCCATTCATTTAAAAATACTTACACTGAAACTAATGATGCCTCATCTGCATGAGTGAACTTGTTTATGAAAACAGATCAGATATTTACGTGGGACCACCAAAAATATTTGGGTGGAACTTAGGGGCTCCCAAGGTCATACATTAACAGGTAGGGGCAATAACTGAGTATATTTAGATTACTACTATTTTGGGAACAGCATCTGTGTCCCCCCAGTGAGGTCAACCCTGGATACAGATAAAAGCAGTGACATTTTACATGATCTTCAGCTGGTTATAATGAGCTGTTATCCACTGTGTGTGTTCCCCTAAAATTCAGATGTTGAAACCTAATCCCCAGTGTGATAGTATTTGAAGGTGGGGATTCTGGGAGGTAATTAGGCCATGGGGATGGAGTCCTCACGCTAGAATTAATGCCCTAAGAGAAGGGACACAAGAGAGATGACAGCTGTCTTGGCCAGTGAGGGTGCAGCAAGAAGGTGGCTGTCTACAAGCCAGGGAGCCGGCCTTTACCAGGCACCAGCCCTGCTGGCACCTTGATCTAAGACTTCCCAGCCTCCAGAACTGTGAGGAATAAATTTTGGTTGTTTAAGCCACCCAGTCTATGGTATCTTGTTATAGTAGCCCAAACTAAGACACAGGCGCTGAACTAATTTTACTTATCAACCCCTGCTTGTCAGAAACAATTGAGAAATTCCCTTACCCATAGTTTCAAGATGTCTGTAATTTTTTTCTTTATTGGAGAGACTTCATATTCTAAGAATAATTTTTGTCTCTGGCTCATCTTCTGAGTGTCCAATTCCTTTCTGAATTTACGATTTAGAGCATTAATTTCCCATCTCTGGGTTTGCCTTGTGTAAATTAAAAATTATAGAAATGATAAAATGTATGACAAGAAACATATTAAGAGGATACAGAATTTCACAAATGAAAAGACATAAAAATGTTGCAATCTGATGTTGGTCACAGAGTACAAACTTTCAGTTGCAAGATGAATATGTTCTGGAGATCTAATGCACGTGGTGAATGTAATTAATAATGATATAATGTATACTTGAAATTTGCTAAGAAAGAAGATATCAAGTGTTCTCCCCCCTCTCCCCACACACAAAATGTAACTATGTGAGTGATGGATCTGTTAATTAGCTTGATTGTGGTAATCATTTCACAACATATATATATCAAAACGTCATATTGTATACCTTAAATATATACAATTTCTATATTTAATTTTTTTTATTATTTTTTTAACATCTTTATTGGAGTATGATTGCTATACAATGGTGTGTTAGTTTCTGCTTTATAACAAAGTGAATCAGCTATACATATAAGTATATCCACTTTTTTTTTTTTAACATCTTTATTGGAGTATAATTATTTTACAATGCTGTGTTAGTTTCTGCTGTATAACAAGGTGAATCAGCTATATGTATACGTATATCCTCATATCCCCTCCCTCTTGCATCTCTCTCCCACCCTCCCTAACCCACCCCTCTAGGTGGTCACAAAGCACCTAGCTGATCTCCCTGTGCTATGCAGCTGCTTCCCACTAGCTATCTATTTTACATTTGGTAGTGTATATATGTCCATGCCACTCTCTCACTTCATCCCAGCTTACCCTTCACCCTCCCCATGTCCTCAAGTCCATTCTCTACGTCTGCGTCTTTATTCTGGTTCTGCCCCTAGGTTCTTCAGAACCAATTCTTTTTTTTAGATTCCATATATATGTGTTAGCATACGGTATTTGTTTTTCTCTTTCTGACTTACTTCACTCTGTATGACAGACTCTAGGTCCATCCAGCTCACTACAAATATCTCAATTTTGTTTCTTTTTATGGCTGAGTAATATTCCATTGTATATATGTGCCACAACTTCTTTATCCATTCATCCGTTGATGGACACTTAGGTTGCTTCCATGTCCTGGCTATTGTAAGTAGTGCTGCAATGAACATTGTGGTACATGACTCTTTTTGAATTATGGTTTTCTCAGGGTATATGCCCAGTAGTGGGATTCCTGGGTCGTATGGTAGTTCTATTTTTAATTTTTTAAGGAACCTCCATACTGTTCTCCATAGTGGCAGTATCAGTTTACATTCCCACCAGCAGTGCAAGAGGGTTCCTTTTTCTCCACACCCTCTCCATCACTTATTGTTTGTAGATTTTTTGATGATGGCCATTCTGACCGGTGTAAGGTGATACCTCATTGTAGTTTTGATTTGCCTTTCTCTAATGATTAGTGATGTTGAGCATCCTTTCATGTGTTTGTTGGCAATCTGTATATCTTCTTCGGTGAAATGTCTATTTAGGTCTTCTGTGCATTTTTTGATTGGGTTGTTTGTTTTTTTGATATTGAGCTGCATGAGCTGCTTGTATATTTTGGAGATTAATCCTTCGTCAGTTGCTTCGTTTGCAAATATTTTCTCCTGTTCTGAGTGTTGTCTTTTAACTTGTTTATGTTTTCCTTTGCTGTGCAAAAGCTTTTAAGTTTTAATAGGTCCCATTTGTTTATTTTTTTTTTATTTCCATTTCTCTAGGAGGTGGGTCAAAAAGAATCTTGCTGTGATTTATGTCATAGAGTGTTCCTGCATATGTTTTCCTCAAAGAGTTTTATAGTGTCTGGCCTTACATTTAGGGCTTTAATCCATTTTGAGTTTATTTTTGTGTATGGTGTTAGGGAGTGTTCTAATTTCATTCTTTTACATGTAGCTGTCCAGTTTTCCCAACACCACTTCTTGAAGAGGCTGTCTTTTCTCCAGTGTATATTCTTGCCTCCTTTATCAAAGATTAGGTGACCATATCTGTGTGGGTTTATCTCTGGGCTTTCTATCCTGTTCCATTGATCTATACTTCTGTTTTTGTGCCAGTACCATACTGTCTTGATTACTGTAGCTTTGTAGTATAGTCTGAAGTCAGGGAGCCTGGTTCCTCCAGCTCCATTTTTCTCTCAAGATTGCTTTGGCTATTCGGGGTCTTTTGTGTTTCCATACAAATTGTGAAATTTTTTGTTCTAGTTCTGTGGAAAGTCCCATTGGTAGTTTGCTAGGGATTGCACTGAATCTGTAGATTGCTTTGAGTAATATAGTCATTTTCACAATGTTAATTCTTCCAATCCAAGAACATGGTATGGTATATCTCTCCATCTGTTTTCTTTCATCAGAGTGTTATAGTTTTCTACATACAGGTCTTTTGTCTCCTTAGGTAGGTTTATTCCTAGGTATTTTATTCTTTTTGTGCAATAGTAAATGGAGTGTTTCCTTAATTTCTCTTTCAGATATTTCATCATTAGTGTATAGGAATGCAAGAGATTTCTGTGCATTAATTTAATATCCTGCTACTTTACCAAATTCATTGATTATCTCTAGTAGTTTTCTGGTAGCATCTTTAGGATTCTCTATGTATAGTATCATGTCATC
Organism: Eubalaena glacialis; assembly: GCF_028564815.1. Classification (NCBI taxonomy): domain Eukaryota; kingdom Metazoa; phylum Chordata; class Mammalia; order Artiodactyla; family Balaenidae; genus Eubalaena; species Eubalaena glacialis. The sequence continues at coordinate 16,759,983 of NC_083727.1, forward strand.
TGCAAACAGTGACAGTTTTACTTCTTTCCTGATTTGGATTCCTTTTATTTCTTTTTCTTCTCTGATTGCTGTGGCTAAAATTTCCAAAGCTATGTTAAATAATAGTGGTGATAGTGGGCAGCCTTGTCTTCTTCCTGATCTTAGTGGAAACAGTTTCAGTTTTTCACCATTGAGAACGATGTTTGGCTGTGGGTTTGTCATATATGGCCTTTATTATGTTGCAGTAGGTTCCCTCTACGCCTACTTCCTAGAGAGTTTTTATCAAAAATGGGTATTGAATTTTGTTGAAAGCTTTTTCTGCATCTATTGAGATTATCATATGGTTTTTCTCCTTCAATTTGTTAATATGGTTTATCACATAGATTGATTTGCGTATATTGAAGAATCCTTGCATTCCTGGGATAAACACCACTTGATCATGGTGTATGATCTTTTTACAGTGCTGTTGGATTCTGTTTGCTAGTATTTTGTTGAGGATTTTTGCATCTATGTTCATCAGTGATATTGGCCTGTAGTTTTCTTTATTTGTGACATCTTTGTCTGGTTTTGGTATCCGGGTGATGGTGGCCTCGTAGAATGAGTTTGGGAGTGTTCCTCCCTCTGCTCTATTTTGGAAGAGTTTGAGGATAGGTGTTAGCTCTTCTCTAAGTGTTTGATAGAATTCACCTGTGAAGCCATCTGGTCCTGGGCTTTTGTTTGTTGGAAGATTTTTAATCACAGTTTCAATTTTAGTGCTTGTGATTGATCTGTTTATATTTTCTATTTCTTCCTGGTTCAGTCTCAGAAGGTTTTGCTTTTCTAAGAATTTGTCCATTTCTTACGGGTCATCCATTTTATTGGCATATAGTTTCTTGTAGTAATCCCTCATGATCCATTGTATTTCTGCAGTGTCAGTTGTTGCATCTTTTTCATTTTTTATTCTATTGATTTGAGTTTTCTCCCTTTTTTTCTTGATGAGTCTGGCTAATGGTTTATCAATTTGTTTATCTTCTCAAAGAACCAGCTTTTAGTTTTATTGATCTTTGCTATTGTTTCCTTCATTCCTTTTTCATTTATTTCTGATCTGATCTTTATGATTTCTTTCCTTCTGCTAACTTCGGGGTTTTTTTGTTCTTCTTTCTCTAATTGCTTTAGGTGTAAGGTTAGGTTGTTTATTTGAGATATTTCTTGAGGTAGGATTGTATTTCTATAACCTTCCCTCTTAGAACTGCTTTTGTGATATCCCATAGGTTTTGGGTCATCGTGTTTTCATTGTCATTTGTTTCTAGGTATTTTTTGATTTCCTCTTTGATTTCTTCAGTAATCTCTTGATTCTTTAGTAGTGTATTGTTTAGCCTCCATGTGTTTGTATTTTTTACAGATTTTTTCCTGTAGTTGATATCTAGTCTCATAGCGTTGTGGCCGGAAAAGATACTTGATACGATTTCGATTTTCTTAAATTTACCAAGGCTTGATTTGTGACACAAGATATGATCTATCCTGGAGAACATTCCCTGAGCACTTGAGAAGATAGTGTATTCTGTTATTTATGGATGGAATGTCCTATAAATATCAATTAAATCCATGTTGTTTAATGTATCATTTAAAGCTTGTGTTTCCTTATTTATTTTCATTTTGGATGATCTGTCCATTGATGAAAGTGGGGTGTTAAAGTCCCCTACTATGACTGTGTTACTGTCGATTTCCCCTTTTATGGCTGTTGGCTTTTGCCTTATGTATTGGGGTTCTACTATATTGGGTGCATAAATATTTACAATTGTTATATCTTCTTCTTGGATTGTTCCCTTGATGATTATGTAGTGTCCTTCTTTGTCTCTTGTAATAGTCTTTATTTTAAAGTCCATTTTGTCTGATATGAGAATTGCTACTCCAGCTTTCTTTTGATTTCCATTTGCATGGAATATCTTTTACCAGCCCCTCACTTTCAGTCTGTATGTGTCCCTAGGTCTGAGCTGGGTCTCTTGTACATAGCATATACATGGGTCTTGCTTTTGTATCCATTCAGCCAGTCTGTGTCTTTTGGTTGGAGCATTTAATCCATTCACATTTAAGGTAATTATCGATATGTATGTTCCTATTACCATTTTCTTAATTCTTTTGGGTTCGTTTTTGTAGGTCTTTTCCTTCTTTTGTGTTTCCTGACTAGAGAAGTTCCTTTAGCATTTGTTGTAAAGCTGGTTCGGTGGTGCTGAATTCCCTTAACTTTTGCTTATCTGTAAGGCTTTTAATTTCTCCATAGAATCTGAATGAGATCCTTGCTGGGTAGAGTAATCTTAGTTGTAGGTTTTTCCCTTTCATCACTTTAAATATGTCCTGCCACACCCTTCTGGCTTGCAGAGTTTCTGCTGAAAGATCAGCTGTTAACCTTATGGGGAATTCCCTTTTATGTTATTTGTTGTTTTTCTCTTGCTGCCCTTAATATTTTTTCTTTCTATTTAATTTTTGATAGTTTGATTAATATGTGTCTTGGCGTGTTTCTCCTTGGATTTATCCTGTATGGGACTCTCGGCGCTTCCTGGACTTGATTGACTATTTCCTTTCCCATATTAGGGAATTTTTCAAGTATAATCTCTTCAAATATTTCCTCAGTCCCTTTCTTTTTCTCTTCCTCTTCTGGGACCCCTATAATTCGAATGTTGGTGCGTTTAATGTTGTCCCAGAGGTCTCTGAGACTGTCCTCAATTCTTTTCATTCTTTTTTCTTTATTCTGCTGTGCAGTAGTTATTTCCACTATTTTATCTTCCAGGTCACTTATCTGTTCTTCTGCCTCAGTTATTCTGCTATTGATTCCTTCTAGAGAATTTTAAATTTCATTTATTGTGTTGTTCATCATTGTTTGTTTACTCTTTAGTTCTTCTAGGTCCTTGTTAAACGCTTCTTGTATTTTCTCCATTCTATTTCCAAGATTTTTGATCATCTTTACTATCATTACTCTGAATTCTTTTTCAGGTAGACTGCCTATTTCCTCTTCATTTGTTTGGTCTGGTGGGTTTTTACCTTGCTCCTTGATCTGCTTCGAATTTCTCTGTCTTCTCATTTTGCTTAACTTACTGTGTTTGGGGTCTCCTTTTCACAGGCTGCAGGTTTGTAGTTCCCGTTGTTTTTGGTGTCTTCCCCCAATGGGTAAGGTTGGCTCAGTGGGTTGTGTAGGCTTCCTGTTGGAGGGGACTGGTGCCTGTGTTCTGGTGGATGAGGCTGGATCTTGTCTTTCTAGTTGGCAGGACCACATCTGGTGGTGTGTTTTGTGGTGTCTGTGAACTTATTATGAGTTTAGGCAGCCTCTCTGCTAATGGGTGGGGTTGTGTTCCTGTCTTGCTAGTTGTTTGGCATTGCATGTCCAGCACTGGAGCTTGCTGTTCATTGAGTGGAGCTGGGTCTTAGTGTTGAGACCGAGATCTCTGAGAGAGTTCTCGCCAATTGATATTACATTGGGCCAGGAGGTCTCTGGTGATCCAGTATCCTGAACTCGGTTCTCCCACCTCAGAGGCTCTGGCCTGACACCCAGCTGGAGCACCAAGACCCTGTCAGCCACGTGGCTCAGAAGAAAAGGGAGAAAAAAAAGAAAGAAAGAAAAAATAAAATAAAATAAATAAAGTTATTAAATTTAAAATAAAAAAATATTATTAAAATAAAAAAATTTTTAAGTTTTAAAAAAAAGAGAGAGAGCAACCAATCCAATGAACAAATCCAATGATAAGAAGCACTAAAAACTAAACTAAGATAAACATAAAAATCAGAAACTAGTCAGTCGCATACAGCAAACCCCAAGTCTACAGTTGCTCCCAAAGTCCACCGTCTCAATTTTGGGATATTTCGTTGTCTTTTCAGGTATTCCAGAGATGCAGGGTACATCAAGTTGATTGTGGAGATTTAATCCGCTGCTCCTGAGGCTGCTGGGAGAGATTTCCCTTTCTCTTCTTTGTTCGCACAGCTCCTGGGGTTCAGCTTTGGATTTGGCCCCGTCTCTGCATGTAGGTCGCCTGAGGGCGTCTGTTCTTCACTCAGACAGGACGGGGTTAAAGGAGCAGCTGCTTCGGGGGCTCTGGCTCACTCAGGCCGGGGGGAGGGAGGGGTACGGAGTGTGGGGTGAGCCTGCGGCAGCAGAGGCCAAAGTGACGTTGCTCCAGCCTGAGGCACGCCCTGTGTTCTCCCAGGGAAGTTGTCCCTGCATCCCGGGACCCTGGCAGTGGCGGGCTGCACAGGCTCCTGGGAGTGGTGGTGTGGATAGTGACCTGTGCTTGCACACAGGCTTCTTGGTGGCGGCAGCAGCAGCCTTAGCGTCTCATGCCGGTCTCTGGGGTCCGCGCTGATAGCCGCGGCTCGTGCCCGTCTCTGGAGCTCCTTTAGGCGGTGCTCTGAATCCCCCCTCCTCGCGCACCCCGAAACAATGGTCTCTTGCCTCTTCGGCAGGTCCAGACCTTTTCCTGGACTCCCTCCTGGCTAGCTGTGGCGCACTAGCCCCCTTCAGGCTGTGTTCACGCCACCAACCCCAGTCCTCTCCCTGCGATCTGACCGAAGCCCGCGCCTCAGCTCCCATCTCCCACCCGCCCCGGCGGGTGAGCAGACAAGCCTCTCAGGCTGGTGAGTGCTGGTCGGCACTGATCCTCTGTGCGGGAATCTCTCCGCTTTGCCCTCTGCACCCCTGTTGCTGCACTCTCCTCTGTGGCTCCAATGCTTCCTCCCCGCCACCCACCCCCACCTCGTCTCCACCCGTGAAGGGCCTTCCTAGTGTGTGGAAGCCTTTCCTCCTTCACAGCTCCTTCCCAGAGGTGCAGGTCCTGTCCCTATTCTTTTGTCTCTGTTTTTTCTTTTTTCTTTTGCCCTACCCAGGTACGTGGGGAGTTTCTTGCCTTTTGGGAAGTCTGAGGTCTTCCGCCAGCGTTCAGTAGGTGTTCTGTAGGAGTTGTTCCACATGTAGGTGTATTTCTGACGTATTTGTGGGGAGGAATGTGATCTCCACATCTTACCCCTCCACCACCTTAAGATCTCCTACAATTTTTATTTGTTAATCATACCTCAATAAAGCTAAAAAAAACCCCAAACCAAACAAAAAAGAAGTTACATATGCACAGAGTTTTTATATCGCATCATTGATTGTATTAATAAAAGAATGGAGACAATATAAATATTTATTAGTAGAGGAGTACTTAACTAAATTATGGTATATATATTCATACAATGAAAACCAATACACCCATTAAAAAGACTGAGGAAGTTCCTTATAAACTGATCTGAAAAAGACTTCCTGATGCGTTAAAAAAAAAAAAAAAGTTGCAATCTGGGTGGGGCAGGGAATTGGAGGAGAGTGTGGGGAAGCAGAAAAATATTATGAAGATATTTCAGTAAATGATTGGGTAAGCTGACAGAGACTAAGGTTAAACCAGGGCTCCTCTTGTTGGCCTGTAGCTTGGATAGTATTGTTCCCTGCCAGCCCAATGGTACATTGCTGCAGCCAGCCAGAAGTGCTAATGCTGGTCTTCATTGAATAAGTTTGTAAATCCAGGATAAAGAGATTAATGTAATATTGATGTTGTTATGTAAGATATGTATTTGTGGGGATCATATGAACGTAATGTGTTGTCATTACTATGCTACTTTGAATATACTTTATCTGATTTTAAGATAGGTGATATTAGGATTAATGGTTTCCTATATTTTAAAGTTTATTAGAGTCACAATAGTGACTAACAAAATAAATTTGTTAAATTTACTTGACAGGCATTTGACAAGATGTACTAATTATAGATGTGCTAAATATATAATTGTAGTATGAAATGCCTAAGGAAATTTTGTTGGTAATTTAAGAGAGGAGAAATTAGTCCTTTAATTTACAAGTTAATTTAAACATTAATCAAGAAACATAAAAACAACTTTTCTTATTTTTGGACAATTACTCTATTTCTTAAAAAAAAAAAGAAACAAGTTTTGCAAGTTGAATTTAAATGTTCATAAAAACTGAGATTCTTAATTTATAGCTTTAATCAGCACTAATTTTAAGCTCTGCTACAGAAAACTTTTCCTTAGGGACACTAAAATTCTCTTTTAAAAACTCCATCGATCATTCCCATTGTGATATCAGAGATACAGTAACTTAAGTGCTTGAGATGGAAAAAGCTCAGAGAAAACCTTAAGTTAGTTTTCTCTGACTTTTAAAATCCCTCTCCTATCTCCAGTTTAGCGTACCTTCCTTCAATATTGGCAATCTTGACACTGAAGCATGACTGACATTGACCTTTGCTCCTTTGCTCCTTTCCTCTTTGGGGATGCCACTGGAGGGTGGGCAGAAACACAAGATTTAGTTTCCCCTACCTGGCTTCCTAGAGAGGAATTAATTGTAAACATCTCTATTCCTTTCCTAACTGCTTTATCTCTTTTATTGGCTTTCCAACCTCACTCTTCTGCAACTATTCCCAACAAGCAACTAATTGACTTACAGAATTTCTCATCGTTCAAAAAAAGGTATTGAGCAGTGAATTCAGGTATACCAGAAGTCCGCATTAGGGACACATGCAATGGGGGAGGTATTATGCATCTGCAGTTCCTAAATGGGTCTTGCTGTTCCTTGTCTCTATGACTGCAACGTCCTTTCTTCTCTTTGTCTAACTTACTCCTCAGTTTTCAAAATCTCATCTTTTCCTGACTGCTTGAATATATTTTTTCAGGGACTTATTTTTCCCCCATCAACATTACTGAGATTAATTTAGGCTGCTGTCCACAGCTATTGGGTAGTCCATGCTATGACTATGTCACATTTTATTTATTCATTTCACTGTTGATAGAAATTTCATGTTGTTTTCAGTCTTTCTATTTATTACAAATAATGCTGTTATAAATAATTGTATACTTGTCTCCTGCTGTACTTGTGCAAGAATTTTGCTAGTGTCTATAAGTATGTAGGAATGGAATTGATGGGGCAATTTTAATAGGTGATGCACTGATTTCTACTGTGCTACAGCATATAAGACATCCTCTTACTAAAGGTCTTTATGAACACTTGATATTGGCAAGATTTTTAAAACTTGCCAATCATGTGGGTCTGAAATTATGTCTCATTAGGGTTTTAATTTGCATTTCTTTGAGTACAAATGAGTTGAGCATCTTAGAATGTTTATTAATATTTGGTTCCCCCCATTATGGAATATGTGTTCTTTTTTTGCCTATTTTTCCATTCAGTTGGTTATTACTTTTTTAACAGAGCTTAGCACATAGAAATATGTATAAATATACATGTTTTTTGAATATATAAAGAACTATACACAGAAGAAACTACCACAACATTGTAAAGCAATTATACCCCAATAAAGATGTTAAAAAAAAAAAAGAAAAACTATACTCCTATATGATAGGAGTTCTTTACATATTCATGATCCTAATCCCTTTGTCAGTTTGTGCGTGGCAAATGTCTTCTCCCAGTTGATGGCATGTATTTTTCACCCTCTTTATGGTATCTTCCAATGAACAGAAATTATTTTAATCTAATTTATTTTGTCTATATTTTTCTTTATAAGTGTCATACTTTGAGTTGTATTTAAGAATGACTTGGCCTTAAACCAGGTGATAAAGATGTTCTATATTTTCTTCTAAAAGATCTTTGGGAAAACAAAACTTTTTATTTTGAAATAGTTTCAAGCTTATAGATAAGTTGAAAGGATAAAAATAGTACAAAGGACACCAGTATGCTTTATACCCAGATTCACATATTGTTACATTTTTACCTCTATTTCCTTTTGCATTCCCTCTCACTTTTTTCTCTCTCTTCCTCTCCTGAAACATTTGAAGATAAGGTAAATAAATCTTTTTCTTCCCCCTAAATACTTCAGTGTATATTTTCTAAAAATAGGGATAGTCTTTTAAAAGTTTTAAAATTTTGTATTCTTCATTTAAATCCTTTATCCCTCAGAAATTAATTTTTGAGTAAGTTATGAAGTAGAGATCCAATATGGCTTTTTATAGAGGTAACTAATAGTCCCCCCCTATCTGAGAAGAGTCCAAGCTTTCCTCTGTAATGACACTTCCAACAAATATCAGGTTTTTACACATGCATGGCTCTGGGCTGATTAGTGTATCCCGTTGGTCTGTTTGTCCATCCTATTAAGATTGCCCACACTATCTTAACTACTATAGTACTGTAGTGAACCTTGCTGTCAGGTTGAGAAAGTTCCCCTACCTTCTCTATCTTCTTCTTCAAGAGTGTTTTGACAACCATAAGCTCTTTGACCTTTCATATAAATATTAAAATTAGTTTGTCAACTTCCAAGAAAAATCATTTGGGGATTTTGATTGCAACTTCATTAAATCTATAAATAAATTTTGTAAGAACTGACATCCTTGCAAAACTGAACCTTCTGATCTGTGAAGTTGGTAATGTCTTTCCATTTATTTAGATATTTTAAAATGTCTCTTAATATACATTTATAGACCTTTGCTGACAGAAAGATATTGCATGTATTTTTTAGATTTATTACTAATTGATATTACGTATATGTATATATCTTGATATTGTAAATGGTATCTTTTTAAAATTTAAAACTCAAAATGTTTGTTATTGGTATAGAGAGACTCTTACAAATTGGGATTATGACTAGTAACCTTGCTGGAAGCTCTAATGTTAATAATTTGTAGATATTTTTCAGTTTTTCTATGCAGACAATCATAGGCTATGTATATAGTAATAATATTGTTTCTTCTTTTCCAATTCTTATATCTTTTATTTTTTATTTTTTGCTTATCCAGGATGACTGCAACTGTTAGAACAATACTAAATAGAAGTGAGAATGGATATCCTTGAATTGTTCCTGATTTCAAAGGAAGTAGTCTTTAATATCTCAACATTAAATAAAATAGTTACTGGAATTTTCTCTGGGCACCTTTGTTTCAATTAAGGAAATTCTTTTTTATTCCTAATCTGCTGCATATTGAATTTTGTTGATTCTGAATCTATTAAGATGATCACATACCCTCCTCCCTTTAATCTTTATGTCAATTATATCGATAGATTCTCTGAGTTTGAGCTAACCTTGCATTCCTAAAATAAATCTTACTTGATTATATTGTAATATATATTATACTGAATTCAGTTTACCAATATTTTTTAGAATTTTTGCCTCTATTTTCATGTGTAGGGTATATTTTCTTGTTTTTTATAAAATGAATTATACTAAATTTATAAAATAAGTTGAGGTAATATTTCCTCTTTTTCTGCTTTCTGAAAGAGTTTGGTAAGATTGAAAGTATCTGTTCCTGAATTTTGGGAGAACTCA